>NC_143580.1:1921522-2286522 GCF_048544385.1 Mastigoproctus giganteus
ATGCGCCCTGACATATAATATGGCAAAAGAAATACCATGCACTATCCTGAACTTCACGTTGGATCTCGCCAACAACAGGAAACTTGAAAAAACCAGACTTCTCGACCACCTCCGACAGGAATGGCAGGATCGGTGGACAGAATCCACTAAAGGTGAAATCACCAAGAAGTTCCTCCCTAGCGTTAACAGAGTCTTTCCAAAACCCCCGAGTTGGTTTCAACCAGGACTCCACGTCACCTTTCTGCTCACGGGGCACGGGCCATTTAATGCAAAACTATCTGGCTTCCGAATCACTGAGGATCCCCGTTGCCTCTGTGGCCACGAGGAGACATGGCAACATCTCATGTATGACTGCGACCAGTATGAGGACCTGCGATGCAGGCTCACCACTGCTATCACCTACTTCCCGCAGAACATGGAACAGCATCTTCTCGACTCGGAACAAGAATACAAAGCCCTTACCATTTTTGCACAGAAACTCTTTGCTAGAAGGCGAGCACTTATAGCAAACCACCATGCACAGCACCCAGAAGCTGATGATGAATCCCAAAACCAGGACTAGAGAAAACCGGAATACACAAGAAAACTGTACCAAATAACCCACGAACATGACCATCATTTAGCCTTGTTCACGAGAGAACTGACAACCAGGAAGACCTACGTCTGAACCAGAGACAACCTGACACAGGACTTGATTCATGTATGACCCTGCGACTGGGATCTGACTCCCACATTGAAAAAGAACACCAAAGAAGATCCGGTTCAGATCGCTTGGACCCGCACGTGCTCACAACTGTCAATGCCTGTGGCGATCAGTACCGGGCTCCCTTGCCTGGTACCTTTACTCCCTTTCCCCTGGTGGGGAGGAGGAGACAGTCTTGTCTCCTCCCACCTCTGCCAACCCTGATTCTTCTCCTGGTGGGGCTTGGGCCTGCCTCACTGAAAATCCTGGGGTCGTCTTCTCTATCGTCCCCATACTTCTGTCTTTTTCCCCCTAGCCTTCAGTCTCCCCCCCCTACTCTGCCTAATACGCCAGCGTATAACCCCACACAAACTGCAAAAACTTAACTTCGTCCAAATTAAATCGCATACACCTCAATTGGCTTTTCTAATTCCAGCGCTCACCCCTACCGAGTTTTTTTTTTTTTTTTTTTTTTTTTTTGGCCTTAGCCACTGAAATCTCAGGAAACTAGGTGGCAGGGCCTGCCAGAGTAAAACTTCATTCTGTGTACCTAGTCTGCCTCCACGAGGCCAAGTGTGGACAACGTTGGGCCTCAGTAGGGGTCCAGCGGCTAAATGGCCAGATGAACAACGATACACAACATTACACATATACAAACTCCACACACTTTTAAATCTCTGGCCTTCCTAGTGAACTGGTACACCTACAATGAAAGCAACGCGGAGATGGGAGAAATCCCTGGTGCCGTTAGACATCAATACACTTTACACTTTACACTTATATACGTTTATTACAAATCCGCTGAACCACGTGACCACTCTTGTCGCTGCGCAGCCCAGGCCTGTCTAATGAAAATGCACGCAGTTACGTTGTGGAGAGTATAGTGTATGCGTCGAATTTTTATTTAGCTTACTTAATATTAATAACTGGACAGTACCTATACCTTAATTTAATAACCTTTGATTTAAAATTAATACTACAAAAAAAGAGCAAAACGTATCATTTTTATCAAGAGTGGGAACTAACTTTTTTATAATGATAAAAGAAAAACGTTGTTTGATTTGCAATGCTTCCGTGGCTATACCCAAAAAAAGAAATTTAGAAAGGCACTCCAACACGCTGATTAGTAGTATTTCTGCATGTAAATTATCAATTTTTGGAAATGGCTAAGGGCCCAAAGAAAAAAAAAAAATCCGATCATTTCCGAGCAAAAGATCATTTGCAAAAATGTCCTGTTTTTGAATTTAATAGTGAGAAATATGTTTCTGAAATTCAGAAAGTTTTGGATGATTTTTAAACCAGATTCAGTGATTTTAAAACAATTGAAGACATGGTTCAATATATTTCGTATCCATTTAATGTCGTTATTATTATTATTATTATTATTATTATTTGTTTATTTCTCTTTCGAGACACCCATAGACAGCACGTGGCTAGAGGGTGTGGTTACATTATATCAGTATTTACGAGCATATTTGCATGAACTTATTTACAAAATTTGGAGATGAAAAAACAGAGTATGTGGTTAATGAATTAATTGTTAAGTTGGTTTAATTAAAACGAGGAGGCCGCTGTAGCCTAGTGGTCAGGCGCGTGGGTGTATAAGTACATGTGCCTTGAGTGACCGGGGTTCAAGCCCATGACTACTGAATACGGTGCTGTTTCTCGTATTCTGTCAGTATTGTGAATTCCTCTGAGCGTTTGATCATCCCGGAGTATAAACAGAAAATTTATTTAATTACTAAATGATTGCTAAATATAATTATTAAGTTAGTCTTCTTATTATATTTGTACCTGCCGGTACACATTACCAAATATTTCTGTCCTATACATTTTGTCTGTACATAGTTTCTCTGCATCTATATTTAAATTATTAAAATAATTCACAGTATTTGCTGGGAAAAATCTCCCCAGAGAGTCCAGTTGAATCAATTCGCACTCGAGACTTTTGATTCTTCCCTGTTCATTCTCGGTCGTATCATCCGAGGGCGAGTGAGTGATCACGTTTCCCACTTTCGGCGCATCTATTCTCTCTCTCCATTAGTACCTTTGCCAGAGTTAAGATGTTTCTAGTTGTGATGATATACTTCCAGGGTGTGATGTCCAGATTGGCAGACAAGACCGCTCTTGAGATGGTAAACGGTTTCCCGGTGATCTTGTTTAGCCATCTCAGGAGCCAGTATTCTACTCCTAAGAAGGCCTTGATGTTGTTTTCTGGGGCCGATGACCAGATAGTCGATGCTTACAACGGAATCGGTGTAACGCATTTAAGAATGTATTGAATTATAAGATGAGGGCTTCGGAGACCGGTGAGTTCTTGTCTAGTGCTCCACAGTGCTGCGTATGTCTTTTTCCTAATGTGTTCGAAGTGAGGTATGAAGTTTAAACCTTCACCCCACTTAAGGCCAAGGTCAACATGTGCGGGGGATTTTTGAACTCTGGTGTTGTTCACAAAAATTGTAATTTCATTTTTCTTCTTTTTGTTGGTGAAGATCATTTGGGCAGTTTCCTTTTCATTAAGTTTCAGGTGAATGTAGTGAAGATTTTCTTTTGCCTCCCGATTGCTTTGTTTGCTTCCTCTGATAGATGGGGTGCAGTTTCTTGTTCTTTAGATGTTACAAAAATTTCAAATCGTCAGCATATGTAATAAATTGTTCACAGTTTTGAGCTAAAAATGGGGCTAGTGCTATTGCAAAGAAGGTGGCGGACAATACGCCCCCTTGAGGTACTCCCTTGGAGATACAGTAAGATGCTGTTTGTTTCCCGTTTATTGCGATAATTTGTCTTTCTTGAAGGGTGTTAGTGAGAATGCTTAAAGTGCTTTCTGAAATGAGGAAATACTCCTTGAGGATTACTGTTATAGCTGGGATTGAGACGTTGTCGAAGACTCCTGCCACATCCAGGAAAACGATGTCCAACTGTTGTTTATTATTTAAAGCTAGCTCTATTCGGAGTAGAGTCTCCATTAAATTTGTAATAGTCGACCTTCGAGGAAGCAGAGAATGTAAGTATTCTGGCCTGTCCCCAAAGCAGTGCTCATTGATGGTGTTGAGGATTGCTTTCTCAAATATTTTTTGCAGAATTTTGCATCCGATTGCGATGGGCCTGAAGTCTTTACTGGTTTTAGGATTGCTTATTTTTGGAACTGGTTTTACGTAATATCTCTTCCATGTTTTCGGGATAACCCTCTCACTTAGTATTTGTTGAAAGAGCTGGTGGAGCGGGTCGATTAAGTAAGCGCTACATATTTTTATCATGAATAGAGGGAACTGGTCCGGTCCGATCGTAATCCATTTCTTATCCATTTAATGTCGTTATCTATTTCTTATCTGAAACTTATACAGGGTGTTTCAGTTAAACGTTTCAGAACTTCTAAGAGGGATAGGGTACATCCTGACAACTCGAAATCATATAGCAATGTGGGGTCGAAAATGCTTTCCTGAAGCGGTGTTGTACACAGAAGCACCATAAAGAAAAGAGACCGTAAGTGAGAAATCGTTTTAATAATACATGAAAAGAAGCAAAAGGTACATGGATTAAAGTAAGTGTTCGAAGTTTCTTCCACGGGCTACTGCGATTCTTGCAACCAGCTCCACAGCATTGTCAACAGGGGTGTCATAAACTAGCGATTTCATATGACCCCAGAAATAAAAATCAAGACATGATAGGTCGGGTGACCGACGCACGGGACCACCACGTCCGATCCACTGTTGACCAAATGTGACATCCAGGTAGTTACGAACATCTCCGCTATAATGGGCAGGGGCTCCATCGTGTTGGAACCACATTGTCTGTTGCGTCGATGCATAAATCTCTCAAAAGTTGTGGCAATACTTGCTGCAGAAAGATCAAGTAGATAGGTCCGGTTAGACAACACGATGAGGTGATCTCCCATAATACCGGCCCATACATTGACCGAAAATCGAATCTGTGCTGCACGACGTCGTATTGCATGCGGGTTCTCGACCGCCCAGGTATGGTCGTTATGCGTGTTGAAAATTCCTTCCCTTGTGAAGGATGCCTCATCGGAAAACAACACTTCAGCAGGAAAAAGGGGATTTGTAGCACATTTTCCAAGGTACCACTGTGCGAAAGCAATACGAGGTTGAAGAAACTTCGAACACTTACTTTAATCCATGTACCTTTTGCTTCTTTTCATGTATTATTAAAACGATTTCTCACTTACGGTCTCTTTTCTTTATGGTGCTTCTGTGTACAACACCGCTTCAGGAAAGCATTTCCGACCCCACATTGCTATATGATTTCGAGTTGTCAGGATGTACCCTACCCCTCTTAGAAGTTCTGAAACGTTTAACTGAAACACCCTGTATACGAAACAAATTGCAGAAAAACCGCTGAGATTTTTCAAACGGGGAAAATATTACTTGAAAATGAAATTATTACATTTCGAAACGATATCTTCCTAAAAACCAGATCATCAGAAGACGACATTTGGAAACATGTTTGCCGAGAGAAATACAGAAATAAAAAAAAATGCAGTGAACTTTTAAATTGCTCTTTTGGTTCCACATCTCTCTCTCTCTCTCTCTCTCTCTCTCTCTATGCGAATCGGCCTTTTCGTATTTGAAACAAACAAAGACGAACAATGGCTCTACTCTTATGGACTTGCTTACGGAAGATTCTTTACGATTTTGAAACTATCCCCGATTTTGAAAGCTTGGCAGATGACACGAAGACATAAACTTCGCATAAATTAAAATTTTAAATACGTATGAATTTAAAATAACAATTTTTAATTGTATTTAATTTTAAAATTTATAAACAATAGTAGTAGTAGTAGTGGCATGTGATGCAAGAAAGCAAGTGTATGAGCTTATGCAGCATCAGCCAAAAAAAAAAAAAAAAAAAAAATCACACCATTCCCTCCAAATGCCTGTCCAGTTCCTCCTTAAATGTATTCAACCTTTCAACTTCTACAACGACAGATGGAAGTTTGTTCCAGCAATTAACCACCCGCTGGCTAAAGGCAAATTTCCGCACATCTATTCTACATCTGTCCTTTCTTAATTTGAATTTATGCCCCCTTAGGTTCGTAATCTGAACAAGTGGAAGGATCCCATCAGAATTCAGCGTACTCAACCCATTCAAGGCCTTATACACCTCAATCATATCACCGCGCAATTGCCTAGTCTCCGGCCACTGCAATTTGCAGAACTTAAGCCTCTCTTGGTAAGAGGATCCCTTCATTCCCCTCACCAATCTTGTTGCCCTTCTCTGTACACGCTCAAGCAAATCTACATCCTTCCTAAAAGGAGGCCTCCAGACCTGTACGCATTACTCAAGGCGTGGCCTGACCATTGCCTTATACAGAAGGGCAATCGCCTCCTTCTTTCTCCCTGCTAGCAAAATTCCTATATATCATTGACAAAACACCATGACCTGCCCTGGCAGCCTGTCTGCATTGCTCAGAAAACTTCATATCTGACTGCACAATGACTCCCAGGTGTTTTTCATTTTCAACCACCTTAAGAGTAGTACCACACAGTTGGTACTTTTTCTCTGAGGTTACTTCTACCCATATGCAGTACTTTGCGTTTGTCAAGGTTAAACTTCAGTTGCCACTTCTTAGCCCATCTGTCCAAATTATCTAGATCCTGTTGCAGTAGCACACTGCCATTACTGTCATTAACAACCCTGCTAACCTTTGTATCATCTGCTAACTTCGACATTAAGCCTGATATACCTTCATCAATATCATTGATAAATATACAAAACAACAGTGGACCCAACACCGAACCCTGTGGGACTCCACTAATAACATTATTCCACGAAGAGCAGCACCCATTGATTACCACCCTCTGTCTTCTCCCACTTAACCATCCTTTTATCCATTGTAGCAACTTACCCTTAATACCATTCTGCTCCAATTTGTACAATAGTCTTCCATGCGCAACAATGTCAAAAGCTTTCCCGAAATCCAAATATATGATATCAAAATTATTTTTTGCATCCGGTTCCTTTGTAACCACATCATAATATCCTATCAAATTTGTCAGACAAGACTTTCCCATAACAAACCCATGCTGTGCCTGAATTATTGCTGAAGTCGTGTCTAGATGATCCTGCAATGCATCTTTAACCAGTGACTCCATTATTTTACCCGGAACAGAAGTTAAACTAACTGGTCTGTAATTACTCGTGTCACCCTTCGATCCACCTTTGTGAATTGGGGATACATTTGCACATTTCAAGTCCGTGGGAACCTCCCCTGAGTCCAAGGATGCTCTCATAATTATGGCTAAGTGTTTGCTTAGTTGCTTTGCCGCTTCCTTTAATATAACTGAATTGATCCCATCCACCCCAGGTAGGTGCCTTTCTTATGTTTAACTTCAACAATTTCTCCTCCACTTTGCTTTCAGTTATTACAAAATCATTAAGTATCTTGCTACAATTTTATAACCTTCTGCCATTTTCAAACCTTAATAATTTATCATGTGTGAATGTAGATGCAAAATACTCATTCAGTTTGTTTGCTATCTGAGCAGGATCATCAACAGTCGAACCATCGATGTCAAGTGGACCAATCAGATTCATCCCCTTCCTTTTAGAGTTTATATAAGTAAAGAAATCCTTGCTGTTTTTCTTAGCATCTTTTGCCAAAGATTTCTCGTAATCTGCCTTCGCCTGCCTAACCTCCTTTGTGACCGGATTACAGACTGGCTTATATCTGCCATAGGCTTCTGAGTCGCTTGATAATTTATATGCATCCATGCATTTTTCTTCTCTGTTACGAGTCTCATTAGTTCAATCTGTCTTCCTCCCCCTGTGTCTCTCTTCTCACCCTGACCACCCCAACTTTTTCTCCACCGTTTGAACCTCCTTCCCTATCCTCTCTACCAATCCCAGGAATTCACCCAATCGTCCGACCTTTCTATTCATTAGAGAATTCACCATAATTATTTTGCCCCGTGTGCAAACCAACCGTTGTTCCGTAATTCCTTGTTTAGTTCTCGGGGTAGCACAATCCTTTCACGTCTGCCGTCGTCTCCCAGGATAGCCATTTTCGTCTTTTCACATTTGCGAAAATGTTGACAACTTAGCAAACAAGTCGCCACAGTGACTTGGTGTTTTTTTTTTTTTTTGACCCAAACGCTAGTCCATCGGGACTAACGTCCAGCTGCCGCATAGATGAGACGCGTCTTAATCACCTGCATTTCACCGACTTATTGTTCTGTTTCCAGTAACCCTTTTCCACTCGTTCACTAATGACCACTCCTTCCCTAGTATGGGCGGCAGTTCTTTGTTTACTGTCAGTTCACCCCTTTTTATCCGAGGGATCTACATTTATATGTTACTTTCTCTTCCATTTGACTGCTATTCAGTTTGCACATCTGTAATTGCTCATTTTCTAAATCTAGTATTCTTCCCATGTATTCTTCTCTTAAATGTCAAAAATTCCTTTCCATATCCAAGGTTAAATTAAATTACTCCCAAATTACAAAAATTTCCCATGACCTCTAAATCTCTATATTTGTAAGATTGCATCTTACAACCTCATGGATGCTAGCGGAATCACAGTTGTAGTACGCTTACAAATAGTCCAAAACTGGACGATATTAGAGAGCACAGTGAACAAACTGAATGTGGAAAACAAAGTATTAAAAGCCACAGTTGAGGCTTTAAACTCTGAAAAGGAAGCATATAAAAGCATAAATGTACAAACTTATGCGCATGCTGTTGGAACTGCCACAAACAAAGGTCAGACTCAACCTAAAGAGACAATAACAAGAATAAAAAAGACTGAACCTCCCAAAAAGGATGCAAATGTAATAATATTAAAGGCTACAGAGAAATCCTCATTAAAAGTAGTGAAGAAGTCAAAGAAACAGTATTGACTAAATTGAAACCTCACCTGAAGGAAGTGAAAGTTAATAGTCTTAGGAAAACCAGAAACACGGGTGTTCTGATTGAAACAGCTACTAAAGAAAATATAGAAACTATACAGGGACATCCCGAAATCCAAAAACTAGGATTACAACCAAAAGCCAAAGGGTGGAAACCCAAATATCATTATCTTTGACTTGCCTAAAACCACTCCCATGAGAGGGGTCATGATGGTCTTTTATTATAAAAATTTCAGTGAGCAATTAACCTTAGATGAAATGGCTAAGGAATTCGAAATCGAAAATGGAACAACAAATAACAAAATGGCCAATTAAATATCATTGTGGAACTTTCTCCAAGGGCATGAACAATCCTAAATAATCAGCAGAGAATCTATGCTGGCTGGACCAGCCATAGATTCAGGGAATATTTTCCAGTTACAAAATATTACCACTGCCACAGATTTGGTCATACAGCCAGGCAGCGCCAGCAAAAAGACCCGATTTGTGGCCACTGCGCAGTCACAGGACATGACTATAAAAACTGCAACAGTAGAACCACACAACCTAAGTGTGCTACATGTAAGTTGGCAAAAATACACTTTCACCGTAGTCTTAGGGACAATAATTGTCCCAGCTATCAAAAAATGGTAAAACAGCTTAAATTGAGAACCAATTATGGGCCTTAATTTAAATCAGATTTATGACAGGGTTCTAAAGTTCATCCAATTAAATGCTCACAGAGCACGTACAGGTGTGATCAAATCAAGCTTAAAGCAGAGGAAAATAATATAGATATCTTGATAATCCAAGAGCCATATAGTCATCAGGGTAGGGTTCAGGGATACCCTAGAACATACAGAATAATAGAATCTTCACATGAAATCAAATCTCACTAACAGCAATTGTAATTAGAAATCCTTCTCTTACAGTTACAAAGTTAGTCTTTGTGTCCCATTAGCAGTTTGTGCACAAATAATTAGTCAAATCATGTTTTTAATGTTGTATCCCTCTGGTGTAAGCCAAGAGAGGTATAAATCCTAGCATTTATTATCTGCAAAATGTACTGACAGTTCTTCCAAATTCTAAGATAATAGTCTCCATGGATGCCAACTGTCGGTCAAGCCTTTGGCACAGCCGTACAGTTGACAGACCAGGAACACATAATGGCTAACTCCTAACAGACTACCTAGCTACTTCTACCCTACGCCTAATAAATAGACCACACAACCTACCTACCTACAGTAGTACACTGTGCGAAAGTGATATAGATACACCTTTGGCCACTGCCTCCATATCTACCAAAATTACAGATTGGATGGTCCAAGAAGCGTGGACCACCTCAGACCATAGGGCTATAGACAGCCAGATACAGCCGCCTCAAGATATAATCAGATACAACTTAAAGAAAGCCAACTGGCAGACATTCGCAGATGAAATCAAAAACCAAATAGAACAGCAGCAGACTCAGATCCATAACAACTATAGCCCAGATGAACACAACCTAAATGTCACAATGATGCTTCAAAAAACATCCAATCTAGCAATACTCAGAAGAAAACCGAAGAAAAATGTTGTTCCCTGGTGGTGCTCTGAACTTGATTTACTCTGGCGAAGGATGCACCAGGCAAGAAAACACTTCCAGAGAGCAAGGGCAACTTGGGCCCAGAATGAGGTTGATGCTCTGAGAGATTCCTGTAGGAATCTGAGAAACTCATATACTGCTCTAATAAGGACAAAAAGGAAGGAATGTTGGCAGGCCTTGGTGGGGATATCCGGTAACGCCAACCCTTGAGGTGTGGTCTACAGGATTGTCACCAACAAACTACCAAGAGGTAATGTGGTGAACTCTCTACAATTAAGGCAGATGGAACTGCAAATCACACTTGGGTGGACTCCATAAATAACACATTAGATCATTTATTCCAGTCTGAAAACCAGGGACTAACTCAGGCTCAGAGTGACATAATGGCCAGCAACGAAAATTATAGCAATATATCAATAGAACCATCCTTCACCATGGAAGAAATTCAAGCAGGACTCTTAAAAACCAAAAACAATAAGTGCCCTGGATCTGACTTAATTGAAATAGAAACCATTAAAAAGTTAGCAGATATTTTCACCTGTTACTCAGCTGAACCTTTTTAATCACTGCTTTGCTGAGTGAGGGTTTATTCCCACAAGAATGGAAACTGGCTATAATTAGATTAATCTTAAAGAATCCGGGGAAAAATCCTACTGAACTTAAATCATACAGACCTATGGCTTTATTGGCTGTTCTAAAAAAAATAATGGAACATCTACTCCTCTATAGACTTAATTTATATTATACTGAAGCCAACCTAAATTCTGAACAGCAATTTGGTTTCAAGCAAGGATCCTCAACTGAGGATGCAATGCACTATATCCTAACAACAGTAAATAATATTGATCAATCAAAAGTACATGCTGGCAATATCTATTGACTTCACTGGCGCATTTGACACCTTCTGTTGGCCAAATAGAGGAGAAGACTCTGCAGACAAATGTGCCAAAAAATCTATATCTATGTATAAACACGTATCTTGGTAACAGACGTGTGGTAGTTCACACACAGTTCCAAGAAATAAAATGCCCAGTTACAAAAGGTTGCCAACAGGGTTCAGTACTAGATCCATTCTTTTGGACCTGTGTGCTTGATGAATCAGATCGCTTTTGCTGACGACCTTGTCTTATTGGTAAAAGGTTACAACAGAATGGTGGTGAAAGAAAGAGTAAATGTGGCACCCAAACAACTGCATGAATGGGCACTAACCTACATGCTTAAAATCTCGGCAGAAAAAACTAAGTGTATCCTACTGAAAAGAAATCTAAATATAAGGCGATCACCTGTGATAAAAATAGGTAATACCTCAATTCACATGGTCAAGAATTGATTGAAATACTTAGGCATAATTCTAGACTCCAAATTAACATTCTATCCACTCCTGTCATAATTGGCCAATTAAGTCAAAACTATGTTGGAACGATTGCCGGAATCAGCCGAGCCGATTGGGGTCTCAAGCGCAGAACCCTGGCACTCATTTACAGAGCAGTGTTTTTACCTGTAATATCCTATGGTGCCGGCGTATGGTTCCATTGCACAGCCATAGTTAGAAACAGAGCAAAGTTAAATAGCATTCAAAGAACAATCTTATTAAAAATAACTAGAGCATTCTGTACAGTTAATATCCCAGCCTTGCAAATTTTGGACGGTACCTTACCGCTGCACCGCTGAAATTGCAAAAAAAGGGCTATATTATAACCTTAAAAAATGAATCCCCATGGGTTTCGTAGGCATAATCCCAAACCTTGCCAATGACATCAAGGCAGAGAAACGACAAATTGCCACACGACTACATCAGATATGGCAAACTGAATGGGAGCAAGAGACCAAAGGGGCTACTACCAAAAAGCCTTTTCCACAGGTGGCTATGGTTAGGCCAAATCCACCTAAGTGGTATGCTCCAGGACTTTATGCCACATTAAACTAGATTGCACTCTTTGGCACTGACCGATGACCCCCACAACCTGTGGCGAAAGTGAGGATTGGGCACATATTCTATATGATTGTGTAATCTATGAAAATCAATGCAGACAGTTAATCACAGAAATTGGATCCTTCCTAGGGGCCAAGAACACCAATTCATCATGGAGGAGGTCTTTTACAAGGCCTTCACCAAGTATGCTCAATCCATTTCTGAAATCCGCCTAACCTTGCAGAGATAGGCTCTTCAACCAGTTCCTGTAGCAAAGAAATAGACCAAATATATAACCAGCTGATTTCCCTCCCCATGTCCAGTGTATGACAAAATCTCTACGTGACTGAACATACCTGAGTTGACTCAGAAATTACCGGGACTTTACCAGAGTTGATGCCCTGCCCCTGGGGACTCCTTTGGCAATGGACCGTAGGGGTAGGAAAATAACCAAATGTGACTGATGGGAATAAAGGCAGGTTGGTTCTGCTCTCATCAGAGCATACGTGCAATCAAAACAGACTTAGTTCCCAGAGATGACAACACTCACGGAAAGGACTTTAAAGAGACTGGTATAGACATGCAGCCAGGGTTACCTGTCAACTGGACAAAAACTAGTAAGCTGTAGGTTTCTCAAGCATATTACTATGAATGAGAACGGGAGTGAACGTAAAGGCGAGAGTATGAAAGGAAATGTTAGGAACGAAGTCAATGATAATTTATGGCTGTGGGATGAATGCGTGAGAAGGGGTGAGTGGTGCAAGAGTAAATGTGGAAGTTGAGTACAATTAGCGAATGACTGTGGGGTGTGAGTGAAATGGGCTCTGTGAATGTAAGGGTGAAAAAGGGTATGCCAGGTTGTGTGAATGAATGCGAGGAACAGAGTGTGTGTTCAATGCATAAATGTCGAAAGCAGAATGTAAACGTACGACAGGGAGTTTGTTTAAAAAAAAAATTAGTATTAGAATAATTGTTATATAAATGTGTGTATTCTTTTTTTTTTTTTTTTTTTTGGTCAATTATATATATATAGATAAATACAATTAGCGAATGAATCTCCTGAATTTGATTATTTGTATGTCATTTAAATTGTGTGAGCTTTCTTTAAATTGTTTGCTCGTTTAAATTGTTGCTTTGTCTTTAAAGCGATGGTTAAACGAGCATTAAATTATTTTAACATTTAATTATTATTTAATTAATTTTATTTAATTATTATTGGACAAGTGGGATTGACAGCTTAGTGTCACTTTTGCTCGTTTAATAAGTCGCCACTCCCTGGTGTGAATGAGAATGATGGATGAATGGAAAAGGGGAAAAAAAGTATAAAAAAAAAAAGTTGTAAAACATAAAAACTATAAAATGTTGCCTTGAAATGTAAAAAACTATAAAATTTAAAGAAAAGAGAAAAGAAACAAAAAGATATAAAATGTAAAAAAAGAAAAAAAATCGTGTGTGAGCGAATAATATAAATTGCGTGTTCTATTCCAGCCTCTCCACCATTTGGCCGGATGGCCATGGGAACCTTATGGACATCCATGCTGTTGGCTGTTCCTATCCGGCATGCTGTGGAATGCTGTTCCAGGTGGGACACAACCACCAGCACAGCTCAGCTGCTGCCATTAGGCCTTCCTAGCCACACTCCCTTGCCTCCACTGCCCGAGGGGGAGGTTACCTCTGGTGTTCGTCCCCCTCGCCGCCCCTCTTTCCTCTCTGGTGGGACAGGCCTGCTCCACTGATTTGAGGGTCATCTTCTCTATGGACCCCATATCTCTGTCTTTTCCTTCCAGTCTTCAGTCTCTTTCCCCTCCTCTAACTTACAACTACTAGCGTTCGAAACATTGTTAAATTGCTCGAGCTCTACACCCAAAACTTAATGACATCAAATCGCATAACTAGTATTCCTTTTGGCTGACCCCTATCTATAGCGTTTTTTTTTTTTTTTTTTTTTAAGGTCCTAGCCACTGAAATCTCAGGAAATTAGGTGGCAGGACCTGTCAGAATAAATAACTATAATAGTGGCGTACCTGGTCTGCTTCCACGGGGCGGAGTGGGGCAATGTTGGGTCCCATTAGGGGATCGGAGGTCAAATGACCAGAGGAACAACGATACACGACACTACACACATACAAAATTCATACGCTTTTCAACCCCTGGCATTGACAGTGTTCTGTTTCGCACTCACAATGTATACTACGCAGAGATGAGGGAAATCCCTGGTGCCGTTTGACACTAAACACACTCTACACGAACACTCGTATGCCAAAATGGCTGCTTTCCTGCGCAAACGTGTTGTTAACTGTTCTGTGGAATTCGTTTCAGTTTAGTAATTTTTTTTTTATTTTGTGCGTTTCTGATTCAACGATCCTGTCGCATCATGCCCTGGAGTGAAAAGTTTAGTGTGTCAGTCTTATGAAAATAAAATAAGTAGAAAAAATAATATAAAAATAGAGGAACACCAATTCAGTAAAACAATAATTAACTCTACACACAAATTTAATTAATTTAAATCAAAAATCAGAATTTATATCATAAAATATTAATTCGAAAACCCCTCGCTTCGAATCCAGTCAATGACGAGAAGAATGTTATGAACTTTTCTCACAAAGTGGTTGAATTGGTATCAGTCGAGAGGGTAGTGCGGGTTTTTCTTCCGGAAACACGGGATTTTCGCCCAGAAAATCAACGCATGCAATTTACGGACACTTTATATTCGGTGTAATACGGTTGCTGATGCGCGGCAAACCCTACAACAGCCATCCATCACCAAACCCCTTCGATATCTTCCTTTCGCTTGACAGGATGCCTACCACTTTATCTTGAAGTTATTAGAAGAAGTCTTTTCGCCCGTTTAAAAAAAAGGTATCCGGACACAAATTCTCAACTTGCAGCTTGACCACACCAGTAATCCAGAAAGAGAATCTCCAGCACCTCCTGGACATGTATATGTATATTCATGTCGATGGTGGCTGGTAGGCTTCCGCCATTTTCCACCTGCGTGCTCTGTAATTGGATGTATAACTTCTACAAGGGGCCTGGAAAGTGTGAAATGCGAGAATGTTAGCAAAGTGTAATATGTTGTTATTGTTAGTCAGCCCTCTTCGCCACCAGGGAGCAGTCACCATATGGGCAAATGCTCTCTGGTGCCCGACCCAGTAACCAGAAGCCGGCCCGAATCTATTATTCTGTCTGTGTGACTAGAACACTATACCACACCCACAAGAAGAAGTGCAAGCCTGGTGGGTGCCAGCCTTCCCGCTCACAGGTGGTCCAACCTGGAAGCCAGCAAAAAATAAAAAATAATAATTAAAAATAATAATAATAAAAATATAATAAAATAATAATAATAAATAAGTAAATAAAAAAATCATCCCGCCCGCACTCAGGAAAGAGGTATAATAATAATACAATTTAGTTTCATCAAGAGAATTTGTTTACAATAAATGAACTTGTTAAGAAAAGTGAATTTCTTCACAACAAGTTTTAATTCTTCATTTACAACAGTTTTTGCATACAAAATTGTTATCTAACAGAAAAGATGAAGAAGTCACAACACATCCGCACTGCAAACAGAGATAGCAATTTATCTGCATAGCAATTCTAATCTACTCTATCAATAATAATAATAATAATAATAAAAAAACCTCGATCCGAGTGCGAGCTAAAAAAAAAAAAAAAAGAAGTCCAGTAAGACATGATCAGCATAAACATCTGTCTACGCTTTGTGAAGACAGGCTTTGCAAATTCCTGGAAAGCATTAAACTTTTCTCTGCTTTGAACGTAGAGGTGTTCATTGCCCAAACCCAATTCATTAATTACCTGTTTTAGTTGCATCCCACATTGTTCATAAATTAAACAGTCGCATAACACATGAGACCAAGACTCTTCGCACGAACAGAGGCAATTTGGATCTGCCGCTGACCCAAAATAACATAATTTTAAATTAAAGGAACCATGGCCAGTTGAAAAATAACAAGTTTTCATCTCTGGATAAAACCATACATTAATATTTTTATCCAAGACAAACGATTCCCTTGGTATGAAGACCCTGGTAAACACCCCTGTATCACTTACTTCCCATCTTCTCTGCTAGATTTCCATCAATTGATTCATAAGTTTCTTTTTACCCTTACCCCGTTCAATTGTAACATCACTTTTTAATCCCATAAAACCTAAAGAAATATCCTTCCTTAAATAATAACAGGAGTGCTGCCACAGGTCCAGGACCTGTGGCAGCACTCCTGGGCAACTACATCAAAAGGTGAAATCCCAAAATGTTTCAATCCAAGACTACACCTTTCTGAAAGCCCCGCCATGGTTCTCACCAAGCCATTACATTCCCTTTATCATCAGAGGCCATGGATCCTTCAAGCAAAAACTGACAGTTTTTGGAGTGGAAACAGACCCACTTTGCCACTGTGTACAACAGGAATCGTGGTGACATCGAGTTTACAAGCGTCCTACCTATGATAACTACAGACTAAGACTGTTTACAGAGGGACAATGTAACCCCCGCAATCAAGAGTTCATACTACTCCAGAACGAAGAATCCTACAAAGCCTTAACGAAATTTGCTAAAGCAGTTTTCACCTGCAGAAGAGGAAAATTTGCTGAAAACAGAACTGTGGTATAGCAGCTGCAACCTCCTTCT
The DNA here is from genome assembly GCF_048544385.1 of Mastigoproctus giganteus. Taxonomy (NCBI): domain Eukaryota; kingdom Metazoa; phylum Arthropoda; class Arachnida; order Uropygi; family Thelyphonidae; genus Mastigoproctus; species Mastigoproctus giganteus. Next base: position 1,938,194 of record NC_143580.1, read on the forward strand.
GGATAAGGTTAACCTGGACAAACAACCAGCAAGACTCCCACATAACTCACGCTTACTGCTGGCGCCTTTTAAGGTGCGGGATTGTTGACGTTGAATCACCAGTCCCCTGGTCATCAGACACCTTGCTTGGGTGGTCCATCTAAATCTCTCCCCTCAGTCTGACCTAACTTCATTATCTTTCCACAATAAACTTCAATCTCTTCTTTTTTTTTGTAGTCTCTGTCAGGAAGCAGAGGCGACCCCTGCAGAGACTAGTCAGAGAACTTTGGGACAACCTGGCTCACCTCCCAGTGATGGCGGCTGGCAACGTAGGGTCACACTGGGGGCCCTAAGGCCATACAGCCAGAGACATAACAACAGAACAAATCACAGTACTACATAAACCAGACAGTACGCGTTTTCTGGCTTTTGCAGTAGTTTTGCATTCTATCACAGAGTACAGACGGCGCAGATGTGGCGCCTGACCATAAATTCTATGTCACTACGTCTTCCTTTCTCTTTTCATATTAGTTGTGCGCAACCCAAGGCCCGTGTAAATATTTTGAAATGGATATAACAGAGGAGGGTACTTCAAGGAGGGTTGGAACAGGGCCATAAAATGTGGAGGTCGCGAAGCAATTCTACGTAAGACATTTTAAAGTGGATTTATTTTATCTGTACATTTGCGCGATTATCTTACCTCAAGGGATGGATCGATGACGTCATAATATTTGTAGCCCTCCTTAGGGATCAGGTATGCCGTCGGAATGTCGCATACTCCCAGTGGCAGGACGGAGCAGCTGCTCTCCCCGTAGTTGATGGCCCGACATCTCGGTGCGTTCATGCACTGCACTACACATTCGGCGATGCTCTGCACATTCTCGTGAATACTCACGGCGGTGACGTTAGTCAGGATTTTGCCTTCCCTCATCAGCGAACTGAGAACCAGATAATCTGTCCCCTCCATACTGCCAAGGCAGATGAAGACACAGACGAAGATGAGAACAGCAAGACCATCCGTTCCGCGTTCGTCCATCCTGATATCCGCTCGACAGAGAAGCGTTGTTTGCAGTAACCTTGTTTGAGCAAAACGGCGTCTCTATTAGCAACACCACCACAACAGATTGCGCACCTGGAAAATGCTGTCAGAGATGTCCCAGTGGGATATTCGTGCACTGTCGAGTGGAATCGATCCCACGAGAACGCGTTAGAATTAAAGCATCAACTAACGACGAACACGCCTCCACGTAGGGGCTGCTGGGCCAACCAGATGATTCCCCGAGGTGTTCTTTGGATGATCCTTACATTATGCTGCGAGGAGGTTGATATTTGTTGTTGTTTTTGTTGTTATAGGGTTTTAGGTATGTTAACTCGTGTGTTCTGTGGCCGATTTGTTATTTGCTGGACGAAGAACATGAGTTTTTCGAGAGATGAAACCACGCTACTCTCGCCTGACACAGACTCATCAGCCACTTGTGAAAAATAACAGTCCGAATTCTTCGCGTCATTGATGGGATTCGAACCTAAGTCTTTTTCACCAGTTGTGAGGAGGATGGTGATTATACACTGGTGTGCAAAACTTAAGGACCAACACTATTTGTAAAGGTTATTACCACAAAATCAAACGAAACAGCCTGTTGCAATTTGCATTACTGTGGCCGTTCAGTAGAGAGCTGGTGCACATGCAAAAATTTGAATCGTGATGAGAGGGCTCACATAAACAGATAAAAGTAGCAGTTCAGCAGTTATGTGTAAATTAGCGAATGGTGAGCACGATTCTTACACACGTTCCATTGGTTTCATACAGTGCTATGGACAACTAAATGGCCAGTAGACAACGTCTGGATGACTTTACCCACGGTGGAATAACTGGGAAGCTCGAGGAAGGTCGAAGTGCGAGGAGTGTGGCTGCAGAGTTCGGTATCGCCCATAGCATCGTCTCACGTGCGTGGTCGGCCTTCAGAACGATAGGTACAGTTGTTCGAAGGACTAGGGGTGGTCGTCCACGAAAAACAACGCCCAACGATGACTGCTATATACTCCAAAAGACCAAGAGGGACCGGCACCAGACAGCGGGATCCATTGGAAACCCAGCTACACAGGAAGCAGGATATCGCGATTTACTGTGGCCAGGCAACTCCACAAGGGTGGACTGTTAGCCCGACGGCCAGTACGCTGTGTCACTTTAACACCTGCCCATCGGATTTAATAAAATAATTTTCTATTAAAATTATTTTATTTATAATAAAAATAATTTTTTATTAAAATTATTTTATTACTGTGGTGCATCCAACACAAGGACTGGACAGCAGCACAATGGGGCAAGGTACTCTTTACTGATGACAGTAGATTCAGTCTCACCAGCGATTCTGGACGTCAGCTAATCTGGCAAGAGGATGGCACACGGCATCACCCCGCAAACATCACTGAAAGGGATCGATATGGCGGTCGAGGCGTTCTCATTTGGAAAGGCGTTATCTTGGATGGACGTCCACAACTCCAGATACTGGAAAGTGTAACTGTACTGAGGTAATCCTTCCTCAGGTGCGTCTGTTCCGAGGTGTCATTAGCCCCGAGTTCTTCTTTATGGATGATAACGCCACACTTCATCTCAATGCAACTGTTGATATGCCTTTGGAAAGTGAGGACATTATTCGTATGGATTGGACTGCCTGTTCCCTTCGATCTAAATCCCATCAAACACATATGGGACGCTCTGGGGAGACGCTTAGCGGCACGTTCACACCTACCAGAAAATGTTCACCAGATGAAGATGCGTTGACAGAGGAATGAACGATGTTACCGCAAGAACTTATCAACAACATTGTTCTAAGTATGGACAGGCGGTGCATCGACATTAGGGGTGGCCATATCTCTTACTGAGGACAACCTCTTCCCTTTGTTCCATCTTGACAGTGATGCATCTGTATCATGGCAACCAGTGCTATGTTGCCATTTTTGAATAAAGTCCATCTGTACCGTTTTGTTTCCGTTGTTGCGTCAGTGTTGTTTCCTTCATCATTTCTGTACCTCACGAGGTTCCTTTCCTATGCTTTTCCCACATCCAGGCCACTCCTATGAGAAGCTACAGGTAAAAACCTGACTGGTCCTTAAGTTTTGCACACCAGTGTATATATATTGCCACGTGATACTGCTTTCTCTTGATTTTATATAGCTCTTTATGCAGAATAGCCTTAGAATAACTCCAATTTGTAAATCTCCGAAACCTCCTCCTCAAGTCAAACATCTCGAATCTTAAGGCAATCAAATCAGCAGACCATCAAAGTACCTTTATTAGTATCAGTATTAATATTAGTAATAGCCAAAAAAAAAAAAAAAACGAATAAAACAATAATAAATAAATAAAAAAAAATAATAATTAATAAAAGAAAAGGAAATTAACCTATCATCCTATGCGCTTCCATCACCCGAAGGTACTATCCAGATGACCTTTGAATTTCCTCAAACTGTCAGCCTCTACCACCCATGAAGGCAACTTATTCAATTAATTTATAACTCGCTGGCTAAGTTTATTAGGATATATGTATGAGCCATCCTCCTAGATAGTTTCTGTACAGGGGTGTTTGTTGAATAAACTGAACATAATAATAATAATAATAATAAAATAAAACTTTCTGCAGTCCAATCTAAACATTTACCCCCGTAACTTGAATTTATGTCCCCTAGTTCTAGTATCATTTATAATCTTGAAAATTTCGTCCTCATTCATTTTACTGATGCCTCTCAGAGCCTCGATCAAATCTCCTCTAAGGTGTCTTGTTTCCAAACTCTGTAACTCACATATTCTTCATAACAATGCCTTTTGCCGATCTCTCCAGGCGAGTTACCCGTCTTTGCACCGTTTCAAGAAGCTCGATGTCTTTCTTTAGGTGCGGTCTCCATACTTGAACACAGTATTCCAAGTGTGGTCTAACATAAGCCTTATATAATGGGATTATCACGTCCCTTTCTCTACTTGCAAAAGTTCGATAGATCATCGATAGGACACCATGGGCCTTCCTTGCAACCTGTTTACAATGCTCAGAGAATTTCGTGTCTGACCGTATCGTAACACCCAAGTCCCTTTCCTCCAGTACTGGGTTTAGTTGAACTCCACCAAGTGAATAAGTTATTTTGGGATTACTGTTTCCCAGGTGTAATACCTTACACTTTGTTGGATTAAAGCACAGCTGCCATTTTTCTGACCATTCTTGAAGTCTATCTAGGTCTCTCTGAAGAAGCTCAGCTTGACAGTGATCATTAACTACTCTACCAATTTTAACATCAACTATTAATATAGACATCACACTCTCTATCCCTTCATCGATGTCGTTTATGAAAATTAAAAACAACAGTGGTCCTAATATTGATCCTTGGGGAACCCCACTTCTTATATGGTGTTTCCAGTTTAAACTTCGCATCATAACGTAGGGCATTATGCGAAATTGTCTGCACAAAAACACATATTCATTGGCATTAACTCCATTTAAACTCTGTACAGATTCAGATCCAAAATTACAATTTAATTGTGACAAAAGTTTCTCCAATTTACTTTTTTATATTCAAATCTTGCATAATTTTCCATAACGGGTTTTATTAATTGACTAGAATAAATATTTAAATTAAACACTATAGACCTATGATTACTATTAGTATAATTTGTCTTAACATCCCAATAGCAAATCTTCCGATGCAATTGTTGAGTAAATAAAGCTGCCATGAATGTTATAAAATGTAAAAGGCTTATCAGCTAAATTTAATAAATTTAAATTATGACCCAGCACGAAATTCTCCAGCTGTGCTCCCCTACTATCACCACAATTAGAATAGCACATTCGAGACTTAGCATTTTAATCAGTAGTAATGATAACATTACTATTAGTCACAAACGCCATTAATTTCTCTAAGTATTGCATACCAGAACCTATGTCAGCAGTTGGAGGGGGGGGGGGAGTATAGGGAGCCAACATAGAAAGAAACAGCAGAAACAGCAAGAGTATTAATATGTATGCATGTGGCAAACTCAAAACATAAACTAGGTATTACAGTAACGTTTAATTTTTTTTTATTAAAAGCAATAAAAGCTGTTTTAGGGTTCGCATTCAGGGAATGAATTATTTTGGATGTTACCGAAAAACCTTGCATGAGCCTGCAAAGAACCCAGCATATGGTTCCTGTAAACACAAAACATCTATCCTTTTATCTTATCACTCTGGCCTCATCCATTACTCTTCTAGATTTTTGTCCATTTGATTGCATAAACTGTAACATCATTACATTGTTTTAATATCACTGTTCATCTACACTATTATTATTCACAGTGCCCCGAGTACCTAAGAGCTCTGGAAATATCCAGAGCTCTTAGATACTCGGAGCACTGTGCCCTTACAGAGTGTTCACAACTCCTGCCCCTGATTTTACAATTAATATATTTCGGAGTTAAATCTTTATTTTGGCAGTCACTAAAAATATGCCCTGCCTGAGCACAATGTCCACAAATCACAGATTTATGGGTACAGAGTGGCATAGTGGTCTGTGGAAGGCGCCACCGGTGGTCTCCCACATCTCCGCCATAGTATTTTGTGAAGAATTAACAGAATCTATAAAAGCCAGAAAAAGTGTAGTGGCTGTGTGGTTTGTGACAGACTGTTCTGTTTTTCCGTCTGTGGCTGCTTGGCCGAAGGGCCCCTAGGAGAACCGCACGTTGCTCGCCACCACCCTGGGAGGTGAGCCAGGCTGCTCATTATACTCTGGCCGACCTCCGCCAGGGTTGCCTGAGCTTCCTGACGGAGACAAAATAAAAAACAAAAAAAAACAAGAAATGGAGAACAAGAAGAGAGGGGTACAGAAGAAGAGAGGATTGAAAGGGGAATGAATTTGGGTGGATTGATAGGGGAGATTTAATCCATCCTAGTTTAGGCGAAGTAAGGGATTTAAAAGTCACAGAGGACTTAATTGCCATTGGCATAATACGTGTGCGTCTCCGTAGCCAGGTGGGCAGGAGCAGCAGTGCGTAGCACACGCTTCTTGATTAGACCGGGGTTCGAGCCCGTCACCACCAAATACGGAGGATGCGGAAAGGTCAAGGGAATGACCACCGCATATTCCCGGAGCAATATGGCCTTAGTTGCTAATGCTCCTAAAAACCAAATAACAACATAATACTTGTAGATACCACACTCTGGTGAGTGCCAGCAATCCCGCAGCGGTGCCTCAGTATATCCTACCCTTTTCGGGTCTGCAATAACTTTTAAATCCCGCACTCCGAGGAGTCCCAGCATCCAGCATCTCGGATGGTGCCTGCAATAAATCTTACCCTATTCGGGTTACCATGTTCATGTCTGTGTTATTCTAGGGGGGAGACAGTTATCCCACGCTGGTCTCGTTTAGTTCTTGGGCTCTTCAGTCCTGCAATCTTAACTTGCTTAATTGCAAATGTTTGCTGCGCGTAGGCGGTTAATTCCTTATACTTCCTCAAGTAGCAGAGTGAATTCTTGATTGTTCGGGTTTCTCTGTATTGTGGTGAGGAATTTAAGCGTGATGTCGTAGCCGGGCACTTGTACATGAGGTGCCCCCCCCTAAGCCTCCTCTTCGTCGCAATGGCGACGTGGATCATTCTCGATTCCCAAGGCCGTCCGTTTTTGTTTGAAGGATTCATGCCGGGTGATGATGAAGGTCACATGGAGTCCAGGCGAAAACCAGAGTGGAGGTTCTGGTTGAGTTGTACTTACAGATGAAAGCAATCGTTTTGTGATGGCCCCCTTTGCTGTGGTGTCCCAGTCATTTGCCATATCTCTTGTAGATATGGGTACATAGTGGCATAGTATTTAGGTTCAGGCGCCACCGGTGGTTTCCCACATCTGCACCATATGTACTCTGTGATGAAATGCAGAACTACTGCACAGCCAGAAAAAAAGTGTAATGTCTGGTAATAAATAAATATTCATTTATTGCAAATACAGCAAGCCCATCACAGCACATGGCTAGGGGCAGCTAAAAATACAAAGGGAATGATATAAAAGTATATGTACACAGTAGATTTTATATAGATATTAACAAGCTAGGAATTTTAGTTATGATTTAAAAAAATTGCAGAACAGTTATGAATTTAAAAACATTGCAGAACAGGACATTTGGCTTTCAGTTGCAATTACTGGGTTGGATCATTTTTCTTCATTTTATCGGAAATCTGACTCCTGTAGGCTTTTGTAGTATTGTGCTTTGTTCTGTTGTTGTGTCTGGCTGCTTGGCCGCGGGGCCCCTACTGGGACTCCACGTTGCCCGCCACAACAACTGTGAGGTGAGCCAGGCTGCCCATTATACTCTGGCTGCCTCTGCCAGGGTTGCCTAAGCTACCTAACAGAAGCCATAAAAAAAAATAATAATTAAAAAATAAAAAAAATAAAGTAAAATAAAAAAAAAATAATAAAAAAATTATAATAAAATAAAAAAAAATAAAAAAAAAATAAAATAAAAAAATAAAAAAAATAATAAAAAACGAAGAGTGAAAATAAAAAAAAAAGTTGAGGCTGTAAAAAAAAAAAAATAAAAATAAATAAAATAAAAAGATAAGAGAGCATATGGGGGGGGAGTAAGAGAAGAAGAAGAGGTCAAAAGTGGGGAACAGTAGTTGGAGTGGACCAAAGAGGGAAGGCAGTCCACTATAAGGAAGAGGATGGAGAAGGGAGTTGAAAATTACAGGAGCAGGTGCTCCTGTGAGTATCCTGCACCCAGGGTAAATTGCATTATCCTATCCCAGTAGGGGATCGCAGGGGTGGCACGTTATTCTGTTCTGCCCTGAGTTTCGCAAGTCTTGCTCTTCTACAATTGAAAACAGCCTGGGCGTAGCGTGTTAAGGCTAGGTATGTGGCCTCTTCTTGAAGTAAAGTTGACTCCTGATTGCGGGGGTTTCCTTTAATCTCTGTGAGGAATTGAAGTCTGGCGTTGTCGTAAGTGAGACACTCGTACATAAAGTGTTCCCAGGACTCCTCTTCACCACAGTGGCAATATGGGTTATTTTCTATTCCCATGGCTGTTAATTTTTGCTGGAACGGTCCATGGCCTGTAAGCAGGAAGGTGACTTGCAATCCAGGCGAGTATCAGGGAGGAGGCTTTGGGGAAGTCCGACTAATTGAGGGAATAAACCTTTTGGTGATTGCTCCTTTAGGGGTTGTGTCCCATGTTTCTTGCCAGAGGTTTTGTAGGTGGTCTGCAATTTTTCTTCTTTCCTTCTTAGGGTCATTTGCATGGTTCAATTGCAGGTTTAACAATTGAGTTGGGATTCCCTTCTTCAGGCGGAAGAAGGGAATCCCAACTCAAGCTGGAAGAGACCCCTCTTGACAACTTCCAGATAGAGAGGTATGTATCCTGCATTGACTTGTAATGCAGGGGTACTGACAGTACAGCACGCCCTGGTAACCGATAATAACATAAACCTTTGAATGGAATCAAGCTTGCGCTTGTTCCTTTCCAGGATTGCCTTTTCACACCAGATGGAGACTCCATCTGGTGTGAAAAGGCAATTACTGGGTTGGCAATTACTGGTGGCAATTACTTATATATTAATGATAGAGCTTTATTCTTTAGGCCCCAGTCCGCTCTGCTAATCCGCCTTTTCATTGCAGTGTATTTTCGGATTTTAGCTGACAGGTATTTTAAGTGGGGGTAGAAGGATAAGTTTGCGTCTAGATACAGGCCCAGATACTTGATTTCTGTGTAGAGACGGATTGGGGTGTTGTTAATTTTCATCACTGGTGGCCGTCGGATTTGGAGCTTTCCTTTTAGAAGGATTGACTTTGTTTTTTCACTGGAGATTGTTAATTTGTGCATGGCAGCCCAGTCTTGTAGTTTTCCCAGTGCAAAGTTGGCTTGTACTTCCAATGTGGCTCTTGTACCAGAATGAATAACCAGTCCGAGATCATCAGCAAAGGCCAGGGGCTTGACCTCGCCGAGATCCATCCCCAGGAACTCATCCAAGACAATGGACCAAAGAAATGGCCCAGGAACAGAGCCCTGAGGACAGCCTCGCAGTATATTCCTGGTGACTGTTTGGTATTTGTTGGTTACATGCACTGTTCTATTGCTGAGATAGGACTTTATACTGTTATATAGACTGCTGGACGTCTTGGCCTGCCGAAATCTTTGAAGTATGCTGGGCCACCATAGTCGATCGAAGGCCCCGCAAAGTCCACCATTATGGCTAGAGAGTATTTAGATTCTGTCTGGGTAGCTAGAGAGATTAATCTGTGGATAGCATCTTCTGTACCGCAGCCCGTTTTAAAACCAAATTGATGCGGAGATGGAAATTGTTGCTTTTTGTAGTAGTCGGTGAGACGGGAGAGCAAAAGACGTTCTTGGAGTTTGGCCAAAACAGGAAGCAGGGCTATTGGTCTGTAAGAAGTCGGTACTTGAGGTGGTTTTTTCGGGTGTTTTTGGATTAACTTGAGTGTTGAAATTTTCCAGAAGTCAGGAAATGTTCCTTCAGCTAGGCATCTATTAAATAAACTTAAGAGAGTTATAGGAGGATAGTGTTCTGCGAACTTTTTTACTACGTCAACTTCTAGCAAATCCAAGCCTGGGGTTTTACCCTCCTTCGTTTTGGCCAGGGCCAAATTCATTTCCAGGGATGTGAAGAGCGGTTCACTAGTATCTGATATGTATGCCCTGTTCCTGTCAATGATTTCTTGTTGCTTCAGTGTCGGTGCCAAGTCATCAGTTGGGTAGATATTGTCCAGTATGTTGTTGAGAGAATCAGACCAAGAGTATGTCGAGGTTCCATCCGGCCTGAGTGTGGTTTCCAAAACTTCACCTCTGGGTAGCCTGTTTGTAATGATCCGAAATACAATGCCCCATGGATCGCCATTTCCCACTGTGGAAACTAGAGTTTGCCATGACTCCTTCTTACATCTGCGTATTTCTTTGGAATATTCATTTCTTATCACACTGTAAGCCTCTCGTGCTGCAGCTACTTCTCTCGGGGGAAGGTGTACACGGGCTCGTTGAAATGTCTTCCTGGCTAGGTGGACTCTTATTCTCAGATCTCGCAAATTTGTGTTCCACCAGGGGACCGCGTACCTGTATTGTCTTCTACGCGGGATGGAAGCATCACAGGCACTCCTGATGGCAGCTGTTACCTTGGTAACGCTTTCTTCAGGTGTGAGTGTAATATGTAGTGGAATGTCTTCTGGAAAAAACTTGACCAATTCCTCTTGGAATCGGCCTCAAACTGCTTTTTTGGTGTTGTATCTCACTATGTCTCTAGGAATTGGTGGTGCACGGTCCACAGAACGAACGAGGGAGAAGGTGATTGCTCTGTGGTCTGATGTTGTCCATGACCCTTGAACAGCCCAGTTGATCAGTTTACTTTGAATGTCAGTTGTTGCTATAGTGACATCAATTGTGCTCTCCCAGAGGGAACTGCTGAAGGTGGAGAGGTGACCTGGACGATTCAGGATCCGCAGACCAGACGAAATTATGTAATCTTCAAGTCTTGTACCATTTCTGGTTGGTGTTCTGTCTGGAGTTGGGCTGTGCCAGAGTGCTGAGCGACAGTTAGCATCCATGCCTATCAGCAACCGCCCACCTGGGAGGAGATGGAGTGCTTCCTGGATGATGGAGATTGCAGTAGTAATATCCTCACCAGAGTGAGATAGATATGGGTACAATATCAGTATGTTTAGCTTATGAAAGAAATTTAGCACCAAGTTGCCCGTTCGCGCCATCATGAGTAACCATAGTTGATAGAATCGCCAAGTGTTCTACCCGCGAGGACGTGAACTGGTAACATGGTTAGTACAATCGCCGTCCCCTCTACATCACGTGAAGGGAGAATGTCGTGGTGGAAAAGATCTGAATTCGAATCTCGTCGATAACGTGAGGAAATTTTATGCTTCTTTTCCACAACGTGACTGAGTTAGTCGGTCTCAGGTGAGGGTAGCATGGTTTTTCTCGGAAACTGGGATTTTTCTTCAAGCAAACAACAATCGCTCACATCCAATTTACAGACTTATTATACGTATAGAGCAATATTGCCTAAGTCGCCCCAATCTTCTAAAATCTACAACAAACCGCATACCCGTTCACTTTTATAAAAAAAAAAAAAGAAAAAGAGAAGTCACTCTTTTTTAATAAATTTATTTTTATTTTTCATATTTACGGAATAAATTTTATGAGCTTTATTATCCCCCCCACGCCCTTTTCCGTGTCTTTATAAATTGGCTTCATTTTTATTCATCAATATTTTTATTTGTTATTTCGCTCTTTGATCCATCTGCTACAAACACTTCAGTAATTTATGTGAGCAATTACTTTTCTCCTTTTTCCGTTTTTATTATTTCCAATATTTTAATCGAACTATATACATTAAGATCGAAGTCTCGTAATTTTATTATGAGCAGACATATTTTGAACAGGCTGCAAGAACGGTCCGAAAAGTGACAGCGAAGTTATAACGCAACAAACTGCGAGGTCTTACCCTTGGAGAACAGCAAATCGCAAATAATTATACACTTGGTTGGGCTGAATTAAAAATCAGTAGAGAAAGACAGGTATCTGGGAGATACAATACGCCAGATATGAAGTTTCCTGAGCAGTGTAAACAGGCAGCACCTGGTAACCTATCGATAATTTATTGAACGTTTTCCTATAGAGATACGAGGTCATAATCCCACTGTATAAGGCAATTGTAAGACCGCATTTGGAATACTGTATTCAAGTCTGGAGACCTAATCTGAAGAAAGACATTGGGCTTCGCGAATTCGTCCAAGGAGGGCAACTCGAATGGTGAGATCGGAAAAATTACGATTGATTGAGGTTTATAAGGGGCCAAGAGGGATTAGTAAAATGAATGAAGGTGGAATTCTCACTGTTATGAAGTATTCCAAAACTATGCGCCATAAATTCAGATAACAGGGGTTAAAGTTTAAATTAGATTGTAGTAAGTTTTCTTTTAGCCTGCGAGTTGTTGATAGCTGGAACAAGTTGTTCTCGCAGGTAGTTGAGGATGACAGGTGGAATAAATTCAAAGATCAACTGGATGGTTAGCTATGTGAGGATGGAGACATATACTTCATATCTTCTTATTTACTTGCTGCTTTCTTATGTCAGTTTAGCAAAAGCCTTCCATGCACTATATGTCTTTCGACCACTGGCCGAACCGCAGACTGACGATCAGAAGAAAATGTGCCAGGATAACCCGACCTACAATAACCAAGCAATGGAACTGCCTTTCACCAGGGAGGAGCTAATTGCCGCAGCATCAATTATCAGAGGAAATAAATGCCCAGGGCCAGATCTGCTAGAAACAGAAATTGTTAAAAAGACAGTGGAACTGTTTTTTTAACCTGATGACCTGATGCTAAATCTTTGCAACAAATGCTTCCAGGCAGGAGCCATTCCAACATCATGGAAGGTCGCCAATGTCAAACTTATCCTGAAAAACCTTCCAAGTCGCCTATCCTCCCAGACTCGTACAGGCCTATAGCCTTGCTCTCCGTGGTCAGCAAACTCTTCGAGCGCCTATTACATGCTCGTCTCCAACATCACTACAATATTGTGGGACTAACAACGCCCAACCAGTTCGGCTTTAGACAGGGTCATTCTGCCATAGATGCCCACCAGCACCTCCTGGGGAAGGCGGAGAACTGCAACAGAAAATACTTCTTGGTGATCTCTGTGGAGTGGACTTCGCTGGGGCGTTCGACACACTTTGGTGGCCGAGCGTCCTGGCCAGACTTAGAGCGGCAAATCTTTCCGGCATCCTCTACCAGATCTTACAGAACTACCTATCCAACAGATTCATAGTAGTGAAAATCCCTATAAGACCATCTCTAGAAACATCGACCGGGGCTGCACATAGGGTTCGGTCCTGAGACCATTCCTATGGAACGTCGTCTTGAACAGCTTCCTCGTCTCGGACCTTGGAGACGTGGACGCTCAGGCATTTGCCGACGACATTCACTCAGTCTCGGCGAACTCAAGGGCAAAACTGGAAGAATCTGAAAACCTGACCTTGGAGCTACTGCAGAACTGGGCTATACAGAATGAACTGAGAATAACAGCAGAAAAAAAAACTCAGCCTTGCTGAAAGGGAATCTGGACCTACGACGGCCTCCTCAAATTAAGATAAACCAGAAGACAATCAAATTCTCCAAACAACTCAGGTATCTAGGGGTCATCCTAGACCACAACCTATCCTTCAAAGACTGCCTACAGTACAGCCGAACCAAGATTACGAAATACGCTGCCCTCGTTGCTATGGTGGCTCGAAGGGACTGGGTCTTGGCCGGCCTACGCTACGTATCTTCTACAAAGCCATATTCATACCCATCGTCACATATGCCTCTGGCATATGGTATCACAAGGCTACTACCACAATCAACCTGCGTATCATCGACTCAACCCAGAGATCAGTTCTACTATTTACTTCTCGCCCCTACAGCACGATGAGCACCAACGCTTTACAAGTCCTGATCGGAGTTCTCTCCCTTAACCTTGTGATTGTGAGCAAAGGATTACTTTACCACCTGGCAAAAGGGCACCTCAAGGACTTGTCTCGGACATGCAACTGACCCAGCAAATAACCGCACCGCTGAAAAGAAGAGGCTCTACGCTCACTTGCTACAGGTGTGGCAAGTGGACGAACTCCTACACAGGGGAGATAACCAGAAAGTTTATAACTGACGTCGGCAGGGTCTACCCTAAGTTCCCAACCTGGTTCTCACCTGGACTCCATGCGGCATACTTGCTCACCGGACATGGCGCCATCAATGCCAAACTTTTCCGTTTGGGAATTGAACAGGACCCTGCCTGTGTTTGCGGCGGTTTGGAGAGCTGTAAACACCTAATGTATAATTGCCAGCTCTATGACGACCTCCGCAACATCCTAAGAACAAAGATCCTATGTTGTCCTAGAGGACGGGAGCACAACATACTGGATACAAAACAAGAGTACCTGTCTTTCTCCTGTTACGCCCAAGAGCTCTTCGCAAGAAGAAGAATGCTCGCTGCAACAGAGCACAACTGAACGCTACATATGACAACCAGGAATAACAACTGAACATACTTAAAAAGACAAGAACTGTTTAGACCTCCAGTACTGGATGGCACGAACACACCTGTACTGATAACCCACAGCCGCTCTGCACCATTGTAGGCAAAACAGCCCCTGGATGGCGAACCTGTGGACTTCCACTTCGAGTGCAAGGGAAACAGACAAACGTGATGAGGAAGAAATACCAGCTCAACAGTGACAAACCACCCTTGCATGGTCCTATCCTCCCCTTCTCCCCCGGTAGGGGAAAAGGAGAGGACAGTCTTTTCCGTCCCCTCCCCTCCTTGCCACTCCTCTCTTCGCCTGGTAGGGCATGGGCCTGTTCCACTGATTATCTGGAGGTCTCCTTCGCTATCGTCCACATATTTCTGTCTTTTTTCCCAGGCTTTTGTCTCCTCCCACACTCTACCTAATACGCTAGCGTACACCCCACATAACTTGAAAAATTTAATAACGACTAAATTTAATTGTGTTCCCACTAAACTCATTTGGCATTTCTACTCAATTTTCTTAACTCCCACGGAGCGAGAAATTTAAATTTTTTTTTTTTTTTTTTAGGTCCTAACCACTGAAATATCAGGAAAATAGGTGGCAGGACCTGCCAGAGTAATATCTAAATACTAGTGTACCTGGTCTGCCTCCACGAGGCATAGCGTGGACAACGTTGGGCCCCAGCAGGGGTCTAGCGGCTAAATGGCCAGAAGAACAACGGTGCATAACACTACACATATACATAGCCCACGCACTTTTAAATATCTGGCCTTAACAGTGAATGTCACACCCACAATGAAAGCAACGCGGAGATGGTGGGGGGGGGGGAACCCCTGGTGCCGTTAGTGTTTTCGTGTCTAACTGTCCGTTAGACACGAACACACTCTACACAATATATACATATGGCGAATCTTTTTATTACTATAATGTATTGTGCGCTAATTCAGAATAGGGGGAACGTAAAATCGCGGACTTACTGTTATTCTGTGAAGGAGATAAACACCAAAAAACAAACCAAAACTGGTTATCATAGTCGGGACAAATTTCTGCGGGAGAGTCAGAACACATTTTGAAATTCATATTAAGGCTTCTTATTTTGTGGTAGAAGAAGAAGAACGAGATGAAACTCCAGTTGAGAAATTTTCATCTTATCTGTAGCCTAATATAGTTGGCATCCAGATCCTGAATTCTTTGAATGAGTTGGTAGGGCAAGAAACTAAAACCTGCCTGCCAGGCGATCTCTCTGTAGTGAATAATTGGCCAGTCTATAAGGGGCAGGTGGAACTGTCAACCCCACTGGTTCAGATATCTGAAGGCGAGATGAGCCCTTATAGTTCCCCCTCAGATGATATTTCCACGAATTGAAGGCTTTCCTTCCTATCTGCAAATAACTAAACCAAATATAATTTATTATTTCTTAAAATTCTTTTTCATTCTACCATCATAATCCATGCAGCAGTAACAGATACGTAGGCATTGTTTGCCACAAAATAAAATGAAAGTTCGAACACTTTGCAGTTTTCAATGGTCACAGTGAGCGTGCATGAAGTTGTCTGCAAATGGTAAACGTTATTTCAAAATATTAGTTTGTGTTCGAGATGTTGCGCAACAGTCCACTTTAGTTCGCTCACCAGTTCCCGTTTGTCATAATAAATTTCATCTGCGTGCGATGCATTTTGGTCTATTCTGTCCTAAAAGAAAAATAAGCAGAAGGGAAAGAATTATGCAGCTGTTATGAAACAAAAATTGCTTCCTGGTTCGCCGGAAAGAGACGAGACACACTGAAATATGCGGAGCAAAGAATTTCCGCAAATTTGAATCGGTGATCACAAATAATTCGGTTTCTGTCTGTCTCATTCGGACTGTTGAATTTTGGGGCAATGTATCTTATTTTATAGACTCCCAATTTCGAGGTCGGGACCTTGTGAATGATGTCAGTCAAACTGAAGAATGGATCAAAAGAGTTGAGATCAGAATTCTTTTTTATCAGAGGGCTCTCTGGAAATTTGGGTAGGTAGAGAAGAAAGCATTATTAATGCCTTAGAGAATATTGTATAAAAAATATTGCAATGAGGGCTGATGACTTGGGGGGCCAATTCCGACGGGGAAATTATGACTTGGCACAGAACATCTCGTTCAAAAGTTAAAAGGTGCGTTTGTTGTCGGACTTTTTCTCAATGATCAGAAAGGGTTATGGATGGCAGGAAGTTTACTGTTATCACTAGTAGTGTCTGGTAATCAAAACTATAAATCGTCTGATTTATAAGTTGCAGTGACTTCCTGTCTGGAGGATGTTTTTCCACATTTAACATTTTCTGCTTCAGTGATTAATGGTTCAATAATTTCTGCTAAACCGGGGAGGGATCCCTTAATGAGATTTCGTGGGGAGAAGTCCCCATCCTTTAAATAGGTCGAGGAACAGCGCTCGAAAGCGCATCGCTCACTTGCACTCCAAGCAGAAACCCACCTGGTTATTGCTGAGTTGGTGATCAGGTAAGCCCGTAATACGAAATATGAAGTTCGCAACTGTTTTTAGCTCGAATGTTTTTCTTAATTAATAACCGAGTACTTGACTATAATTAAAAATAAGAAGAGCTTAAAATGACGAAAATTAACACTTCACTTAATCCTTCCTTTCTACCAGGTGTCCCTCCCTCGGTTCCTTCCCAATTGAGTACATTCTAGAAAGGGAAGAAAACTGGAAACTCGTTGGGAATCTCTGCTAGAAAGGCAGAAAAGTAGCATAAATTTGGCCTTTGTGTTTATCAATTACGTGTATTTTATACTTTACAGTTGGTGATTTTGTTTTTAGACTCCAAAAATCAGAGGTCTCGAGAAAAAAAAAAAAAAAATGCAACCGTTCTCACAGAAGAATAACTCTTTTACGGTGTGTTCTGCAGCCCAGAAATGTTTCTTCCCTTGAGCTAACTTCTGCAGATGAAATTAAATAACGCATTCTGCACTCATTGAAATATTTGTCTGGGAACGACATTTCTCGTGGAACAGCCGACTAATTTTCTCTCCTGGAATTTACAGATCCTCAATAACTTCCCACCGCCCAACCTCCTCGTGTTTCAGTTGAAGGCTCGTGCAGTATAAATAAATAATTTACAAGAGCACGCATGGACTGCCGCTATAGCGTAGTGATTGCATTGCTTGTGGAACAGATAGGATTTAAAATCCTTTAAAGAGGGGAGAAATTTTTAAGTTTTTTCACTCGTGACTTCGGTAATTAGCATCGTTTCATGTAGGTTTTTCGTCCAGCAAAACAGCAAAAATTGAACACAGTTTTCAAATAGAACACATTGTCGCCTAATGTCCCTCGTGTCCTTATAAAATTTAGAACAAACAGAAACCAGCGAAGCGCAGTTAATCTCTAAACACAATTTGGTCCAGCGTTCGACCTCCCTCTAGGGCAGAGTTTCCCAAACTTTTTCGGTTCACGGCGCCCTTAGTGTCCGAGTAATTTTTTCACGGCGCCAAAAGAAATACCCAACGCAGTGGTTTTCGACCGTTTAATAATCCGATTCTCTCTGTGTATATATAATATTAAAAAAAATGTATACGTTATACGATAGTTATTATAATAATATAATTATAAAGAAAATTACAATTCATAATGCAAATTATATATACTTATATAATAATTTTATTCTTTATGTTGAGGTACTAAATAAACATCAATTATAGATCGCCACAAAATTAAAAAGATACGGTTCAATGGATACTGTACACCTTTTCGTAATGAAATAAATACATAAATTTAAAAAAAAAAGTTTAAGTAACTTATACCCAAATTACGTGGCACCCCTGGAATGTTGTTACGGCACCCCCATTGAAAACCACCGCTCTAATTTTAGATGTCCGTAGAACCGAATACTTCTGAGGTCACAGCGGCAATGCGATGCGATGCGATCTTCCAGAATACTTCGCACTCGCTTTTTTGGAAGTTACTCCCGATCAGCTCAGGATTTCGGAGGGATTTTTGCATCCAAATGTGAATGCAAAAATAATGTCTCGATTGTTTCATTACAGAACGAAGAGGATGAAGGTCACGCTGCTGGTAGTACTGACGTCGGCGATCACGGATGCTTATGCCCGCAATTCATCCGAAGAAGGTACGTAACCACACCGTATTCCTTGAGCGGCGATGTTACCGTTAACGTACATTTTTAATAAGAAACATTACTTTATCGTATAAGGTGAGGAAATTGCTAACGTGTTGCGTTAACGCAGTTTAAGGTATGTTGACAAAAGAAAAAGAATAAATTTCTATCATTCATACCACGTGCGTTGCCAAAAATACATGTCCAGCGACTTCGAAATCCCAAAATTTGAACTGCGTGTCTCTAGTTCTCTCTCTCTCTTTCCCCTATCAAATAATATCTCCCTTGTTGATTTTACTGATTGTCTTCTGTTTTTTAATATGGATATCGATAGTATCCTTCTCCAGTCTGGTTTCCCTTCTTTCAACCGTTCTAGAAGTTCTGTCTTTCTTCAGGCGTGGATTCTTGACTTGCCCCACAATATTTTAATTGCGGTCTCATCATCGTCTTATATAAAGGGATGACGACACCCTATTCTCATATATATCATAGACAGGAAACCAACTTTTTAATAACCACTTGTTTACCCTGCGATCAATATATATCGTTTCTGACTGAATTACAACACAGTAGATCTTTTTTGTCCTGGTCCAATTTTAATACTACAACCCCTAGCTTGTTAGCACCAGCAATTTTAACTCCACAGGTGAAAACATTCACATTTGGGAACATTGCACGTTCCATTATCCAAAACTTGTGGAACACGTGTTAGTTGCGTCCAAGCAAAATGGCCAAGTTTAGACTGTAAACCTATTTTCTCATCTTTAAATCATCAGCAAACTCAGGAAATTTCAACTTGCCCCGCAGCAGTATCATTAAAGTGAGACATAAGTGGACCTAATGCTTAACCTTGAGGAAACCTTTGCTATACTTATCCATCTCGAGGCCAACGGAAGGTAACTTATACATACTCACTGGTGGAAATGTTCTTTTGTGACCAATGTGTTTTCGATAGCCCTAAATCCAAAGAAGGATCTATCCCCGATCCAATTTTACTCCAGATCATGCAAAAATTATAACTCATCATAATAATTAATTTACACAATAATTAATGCACCTAAAAAGTATTGACATTTATACAATAATTATAATAGTTAACTCCTCATTGCAATTGGAGAATGAGATGAATCTCCCGTCATATTAGAAACGCCGATTCTGATATGATGGGAGATTTTTTTTTTTATTTTTATTAATAACAAGACAGACAACAGGTAACCATTAACAGTGTATCTGAGATTAGAACAATAAACATAATAACAATAATATGAAATCCAACAGGAAGATAAACATTGATATAGATTCAAATATGAAAATCATATGGTCAAAAGACGATTGCATTAAGTTAAGTTACCGCTAAAACAAGTAATAATTAATCCGTTAGAGAATAGAAAAATAATAAAACACATAAATACAATAATTAGATCAAGCTAGTCACTTTACACTTTAAGAGAAGAGGAAAACTTGTGGATGAAGTTCATCAGTGATTGGGAATTCTCAATGAGAGGGTGATTTGGTGATTCTGTTCAGTGGACTGAACTTCATAAAGTCCGTGTTGGCAGAGTCAAGGCGAAACGATGTAAGATTCCTGACTTGTCTACAAGGAGTATTGAAGTTGATTTTGCTAAGGATATCAGATGCTTCATAAGTTCCAGTGATTACTTTGGCTAGAAGGGTGATGTCAGCAGTAACTCTTCTGGTGCACAGAGGACTCAGATGAAAGTAATCACACAGCGATTCATAATACAATGAGTGACAGAATAGAGGATTGCGGTACGTAAGGTAACGGATAAAATATTTTTGGACTGCTTCAATTTTGTTAATTAAAGTTTTCGTGTGAGGATTCCAGATGGGTGAACTGAATTCAAGGATTGGTAGAACAATAGTTTTGTAAAGGATAACCGCATATCTGTAGTTTTTGAACTTGTAGGTGTTCCGTTTGATGAATCCCAGTGTTTTGAATGCTTTGCTGGTGATTTTAAGGACAGGGTTGGCATCGAATTTAGCACTGCTGCAAAAGAGAATCCCCAAGTCGTCAACTTGGTCACACCTTTCGATGATCACAGAGTTAATAATGTACTTCGTATTTATTAGTTGTGGAGATCTGCCGGAAGAGAAAGAGATTACTTTGCACTTCGAGGGGTTAGCAGACACGCCATTCAGAGATAGCCACAGAGAGAATTTATTGAGAGCACATTGAAGCTGTTGAGAATCGGTAATCTCCTTCACTGCTGAGTAGATCTTAAGATCATCTGCATAGAGAGCAACTTGAACATTGGAGGTGTAGATGAAAGAAAGATCATTTACGAAAACAATGAAGAGAAGAGGACCTAAGGGAGAGCCTTGTGGTACTCCGCTTAGTGGTATAAAACAGTCTGAGTTCACTTGATCTATGATAACGCTCAAGGAACGATGCGTAATATAGCTGCGTAGCCATGAGAGCAAAGGGTCACGAATATCATATAGTTTAAGTTTTTCCAGAAGTTGTTCGTGCGGGATTTTATCAAATTTCTTAGATACATTTGTGTAGACTGCATCAACTTGACGGTGGTTATCAAGAACTTCAGAGGTGTATTGCCAGAAAGAAAGCAAATTTGTGACTACTGACTTGCCACTGCAGAAACCATGTTGATGCTGATCAGTTGATTTCGCAGATTAGAACGAGCTTGGTGACATTTTCATACTGATTGCTGATGCAGCGTATTCCTTGCAAACTCTTTCGGTGTAAATGGTACAAAACAAATAAGATAAATTCTTTTACGTTTTTGTAGGAAAATCAGAAGACATAGTGGGTGGCACAGAAGTAGTTCGTCATGCCTTGCCTTGGATGGTACGTATTTCTAAATGTTATTTCATCGGAATGGATGTGGGGAGAGCAAAATCTGCTGGGATCCCATAGAACATAAAAATGATTTTATTGTTCGCCAATTTTAAAAGTAGGGCGCAGTTGGTATCATCTAACCTTTCTTCTCTGTTGAATGTGGGATCAAAAAAGGGGGGTGTTAAAGGAATCGCAGCTGGTGCTTTCTTTCACTGCCTGCATCAGAATTAAAGGAAAAATATTTCGGTCGATTGATTACCATCGTGGCGACCGAAAAGTATGGCGCTGATGGCGTCAATGCAGCGTCAAACAAAACGAAATAAAATTTCCATCCCCGAGTGGGTTGAGATGTGTCAAAGCACGAGAAGTGTCGGTTGTGAATGCCAGTTAGTTTTTCTCTCCCTCCTCCTCTCTCGGTCTGGTTTCGTGTTCATTCAGTTTCCACCTTTTTGGATACACCCTGAAGGAGCTGTTTTCATTTCAGGCCGGCATCAGGATGAATGGGAATGGTTTTACGTGTGGGGCCGCTCTCATCAGCCCGAAGCATCTCCTCACTGCAGCCCACTGCTTCGGATTTGTAAAGTAAGTGTACACCGAAATTTACACATCATGGGATTACCTTTGCCACGTCCACTAGCTAAGCTTCTATTAAAGTACTCGTTTTAAGCAGGGATTGCCTACTGGTTGAAATTAACGTTTTTTCGTTTTTTAGGGACGTTTCTGACATAAAGGTTACTTTGGGAGCCCACACTACTAGCGATGGTACCGAATATGCTGTCGAAAGTGTGAAGTTACACGAAAAGTACAAAAAAGAGGACGAACTGTACTACGATATTGCCGTGATTTCTCTTCGCAAGAAGGTTCAGTACACGGACAAGATAAGATCCATCTCTCTGCCGACTGCTGCCTTTGACAAGACCAACATCGACGGTCGTCCGGTTACAGTCGCCGGTTGGGGTCAAACTTCTTACGGTAAGTAGCGCTAGCGTATGTATGAACACTTAAATTTTAGCGTTGACCCCCAGAAAAGGGTCATTTCAGGTTATCCTGACACAGCCAAAAGAATTATTTTCAGCTGTGGAAAGTCCTCCTGAACGTGAGTCTGCTTGCTTGATCACAACGCACCCTCAGCAGCCCTGATGATATCCAAGTTTCGAAATGGTCCAAGTAGTATTTCGGGATAGAAGTGGCGCGCATCGGAGTTGTATCGCGCAACTGTTTAACTCGGCACATCGACGTCCATTTTGTTCAGATTGTCATATTTTCTTCTTCGTAAGTTTTATTTTGGGAACGCACGCCTCACTCTGTTACTGCCTCTTCTCTCTTCTGTGTATTTCTGAAGCTTTCAGTCTTTCCCCGTGTAAAATAGAAACGGTTGAAATGAAATGAGCATTTGTATAAAATATTCGGGCCACCATTCAATATGCGTCACAAAATATCAGTGTACTAGTCAAGGGCATCCTATTCGGATGCCCTTGACTAGTACACTGAAATATTTCAATTGAGACCACGTATATTTGTGAAATGAATTAGGAAGTCCTTGGGAGGTTTAGATCTTTTCGCAGATAAGCTTGTTCTATTAGTTTGACAATTCAATTGAGTCTTTCTGAGTCTCAATCTCATCACATCATCATCATTTCTATCAACAAACCAGCTGTTATTCCTACCGGCAGAATTATTTCCACACATTTGTCTTCTATTGTGTTGCGTAATTGTCACAGAGATACTAAACCGATGAAATCGCTTTTGTACCACTGTGAGATGCCAACTCTTCAAAGTCCAGTAGTGTGTGAGTGGTGTTTGATAAGTGTGAGGTAATAGGCTGTTATGCTGTTCTTGTTTGTTATTCAGAGCTGCAATCACCTTTAAAGCATCCTCCCGGCATCGGACCATGGCATATGAACAGTATTCAGTGTGAGTAGCAATGGGAGAGCTTACTTGACGACCACACTCTGGCATGGACAAGTGTACTAAAAGCACGATGAACTGAGTATTGGACAATAAAAGTAGAGAGAAGGCACTCCCCAGGCGGGTGAAATGTGAGCCTGGATACGAAAGACTGAAGAAAGGTGCGATCGAAAAAGGTCCCTGATGAATAAAGAGAGGAGAAAGGCAGTAACGATGTCAGAGAGTATCCGGATAGCCATCCGCCACTTATAGTTATAACACCAAGCCGGAAGAGTCCAGCATCAGTAAGATAACGCTAAGAAGGATGTTAAACATTCCTACAGTGTAGAATTGTGCTCCACGCTGTGGAAATATTTGGCCAGGCCATCATCAAGGATACTAAAATTCCAGACAAGTGAGAGCAGTTTGGGATCATCAGCGTTGAAGGGGGAGCTTGCATGGAGATGCAATCCCTCCCAAATTAGGTAGCCATCAAGTCAGTAAATGCTTCCACGCAGAAAACAAGATATCCTTGGCCAACAATGTATCCCGTCTGGCAGGGAAGAGCCGTCAACAAAGACAGTCCGCGAAAGTTCAAAGTTTCTATTGGTGCAATTCGGAGGACACAACTGAACTTGTTTAGGATGCAGAGTTGGAGGAGTATTTGACTTATTTATTTTCCCCCGTACCTTATTATTGTCTTAAGTGCTAATTGTTGTTATTGTATTAGTACAACAGCTCCCCTCAAGTGCTAAGGTCCACAATATACCTGACTGTTAAAATATCAGAGAATTTCCGGGAGCTGTTAATTCTCTGATATCTGGAGGATTTCTCCCTATAATAGAGAGAGAGAGAGAGAGAGAGAAAGAGAGAAAAATCTATATTGCAACTAAATGAAACAATGTACGTATATAGATTTAAGTGAAGTGCAATTGTCCCATCACGATCAACGGCCAGGAGCTCATATTAGAATAGATAATAGATAATGCTCACATCAGAATAGATAATGGATAATGCACACTGTAAAATTAAAAATGTAAAATGTACACATGTCATTACACTTCCTCACATTACGCAGTATTAACTATATTTACAAGTTACATCGTACGGTTACATTGACAATAAAAATGTCTTGTTTACAATTTTATTATTTAAACATTTTATTTACAATAAAAATATCTAATATACATGAATGGCACTTTTCTGTCAAACGAATTCTGTCGTGGCAGAGGAGAACTTGGCAGGTGGTGTGAAGGTCCCACGAACTTCTTATACGATTCTGCGATTGGAGCGAGCTGCTAACACTTCTTTCCTGTACGTTTTATTGCTGCAAAACCTCTGCAAGTCAGCGTCGGGGTGCTGTACTTCCGGTAGCATTTTCTTTTGGGGGGAAGCAGTCTAAGATATGAAGCCTCCGATTCCTCGAGCAGAGTATCGGGGTTGACCGAAGTTCTGGCTTGGGTCATCATCATCATCATCATCATCATCATGAGCCATTTTCAATGCGCTGTTGCCCTCTCCAGCAACTTTCCAGTTCCTTCTGTTTTGTGCAATGGCCATCCATTTACTACCCCCAAACTCATGAATTTCATCTATCCATCTCCGCCGTCGTTTTCCAGGTTTTCTTCTAGCTCCTCCGGGGTACCATTCTGTCATTTTCTTAGTCCATAAGGTCATTTTTTATTCATCATGTCTTCGGGCTATGTGTCCTGCCCAAGACCATTTTAGTTCTTTAGTTTGATTAGAATGTCCTTTACTTGAGTTTGCTGCCTAATCCACGTGTTTCTCTTCTTATCTAACAGTCTGAATCCCAATATAATTCGTTCCATTCTTCGCTGTGTAGCTCTCAGCTTCTCTTCTCTTCTCTTTTGGCGAGTGCCCAAGTTTAACTTCTACAAGTCATGGTGGGGAGTATACATTGGTTCGTTATTTTACGTTTCAGACAAATTGTGATATTGCTCCTCAGTATGTGACTATTTCCTGAATGCTATCCATCCAAAATTTATTCTTCTCTTCACTTCCAGCCATTTATCATTATTACTGCTTCTTCAATCATTATATCCCTTTCTGTGGCATACTTGTTCATCATTATTTTTGTTTTAGCCATATACATCTTTAGTCCAAAATCCTTACTAACTGTGCATAACTGATTAAGATTTTCCTCTAATTCTTTGGGATCGTGGCTTATGACCGCAATGTCTGCAAATCGTAAATGTCTTAGGTATTCTCCGTTCACATTGACTCCTTTCTGCGACCAGTCTAATCTTCTGAAAGCTTCCTCAAGAGCAGCAGTAAACAACTTCGGAGATATTTTGTCTCCTTGTCGAACTCCTTTCTCAATTTTAAATTTCCTACTGTCTTTGTCTAGTCTAATAAAGGAGGCAGCATTCTCATATATTTCTTCAATATCATAATATATGGGGTATCTATACCTTGTCTTTGCCGTGCCCGAAACATTGCCTTATGCTGTATGGAGTCAAATGCCTTTTCATAATCCACAAATGCCAGGCATAGTGGTGTTTTATGTTCATTTGCTTTATCCATTAGCTGTGATTAAAAGTTCGATGATCTATCGAACTTTTGCAAGTAGAGACAGGGACGTGATAATCCCATTATATAAGGCTTTTGTTAGACCACACTTGGAATAGTGTGTTCAAGTATGGAGACCGCACCTAAAGAAAGACATCGAGCTTCTTGAAAGGGTGCAAAGAAGGGTAACTCGCCTGGTGAGATCGGCAAAAGGGCGTCCTTATGAAGAAAGACTTCGAATATGTGGGTTGCAGAGTTTGGAAACTGGACACCTTACAGGAGATTTGATTGAGGTGTTTAAGGCCCTGAGAGGCATCAGTAAAATGAATGAGGACGAAAATTTCAAGATTATAAATGATGCTAGAACTAGGGGACATAAATTCAAGTTACGGGAGAAATGTTTAGATTGGACTGCAGGAAGTTTTATTTTAGCCAGCGAGTTATAAATTACTGGAATAAGTTGCCTACATGGGTGGTAGAGGCCGACAGTTTGGGGAAATTCAAAGATCATCTGGATAGTACCTTCGGATGAGGAAAGCGCATAGGATGATAGATTAATTTCCTTTTCTTTTATTAATTATTATTATTTATTTTTTTAATTTTTATTTTTTATGATTGTTTTATTCGGGGTTTTTTTTTTTTTTGGCTGGTACAGCATAAGCCATAGTCTTTCTTTCGCCCTGCGGCCATTACTAATACTAATACTATTAATTTAGGGGTTGGTCTGAGAGAGAACATCATTAGTTTTGTTTTTTGTGGGTTGATCGAGAGTCCGTACTGTTTGAGGTAAGGCGAGACGTTGATGACGACTGTCATTAATGCTTGCTGTAGCTTCAAGATGATTGTTGGAAGCAATAGGCGTTAGAATTTTTATATCGTCTGCATAGGTGATGACTTTCTCATTGTTACGGACAAGAGGCGCAATGATGGCTGTAAATAATAAGCCTGATAGGACTCCTCCTTGCGGAACAACAGCAGAAATTGCCTTCTTGTGTGATTGTGCATAAGCATCGACTTGTAGTATCCTATCATTGAGGAGTGATGCTATGAACCAGAGGACATTACCTTGGATTAGATAGTGGTCTTCCAGTAAGCGGAGGAGCGCCGACATGTTGATGGCGTCAAAGGCAGCTTCAATATCCAGGTACGTGATTGCGAGTTCCTCTTGCTGTTTCAAAAGCGGACAACGTGTGTGTGTGTGTGTGTGTGTGTGTGTGTGCCAGCTGTCAGGTTTTTTCAGGGTCAATGGCAAAAAATTACGAAGCAAAGTCTTTTTCATTACACAAAACTGTTTAAAGTTAACTGGTATTCACTTACATTTAATATATTCATTTCCGTTTGTTAATTCTTTATAAATACATTTCCGTTTGTATGCTATCGTTTCTATATATTTTCTCTGAATTAACAGTTCCAATTCTCTCCGCAACTACAGTAAATAAGCTAATTCAATATTAATAATTTCCTCATATTTTTCTTAATCAGCACTATCAGTTTTCTTTGTTTGAATTAAACTTCAACCAATAAACCAACTCAATACTAAAGGTTTCCTTTTCTCTCTCTTTTTTTGTTCAGATTAAACCTTACTTTAAAATAATTTACAATTTTCTCCAAGCACCCTTTTCAATAAAACTCACTAAGTAACAGTTCAGTGGACTTACGTTCCTTCTTTTCACGGTGGGGTTTCTTTTTGGGGTGAAATCTTTCTTCTTGGTTGAGGTCTGCCTTGTACCTCTTCCGCTACTGTATTATTTCGGGAACCGTTCTTTTTAACTCCGAAGGGAATTATCAGAGCAGTATTAGAAGTCAGGGCACTATCTGACTGGCTGTTATTGAGGGTCGGATCAACTTCTAGCACAGGAACATGCCCGACGACAGATAAGCTAATCTTCCTCTAATAACGTTACTGCTTAAGGAGTAATGACAAAACAGGTACTGTACCATTTTACTTTACGTTTTTCGATGTTTTCCCTCTACAAACTCTAAGACGTCTCCCTCCCCCTTCCTACACTCTACTAAAACAGCCTCTGTAGTGCACAGCGGAACTCTTCATTACATAGCGCGACTCTCCCAGAACTGAGTCCACAATTAGAACAACCTCCTCATTTTGGCGCGCAACTACCTTATTTATTTTCTTCTCATTTTCATATCTTTGTGTAGATCCAATCGTGGTGTTATTTTTTAAACTCATTCTTCCCTCATGTCAGTAACTCACAATTCTGTTTTTCCCACACAACAGAACACTTTCATCACCGACAGCCTTCCTCAAAATGCCTTTTAAGTGTGGCTTCCTGAAGTAGTGGTGTATCGTCCGGATTAAACAACGAAGATTAATTACTACAGTTAATAATGACTCTTATATCACGTGAAATTAATAATATAGTTTATTAAGTTTGCAGCCCAAACCACATACATTTAAGGTGACGTTTCAGGAATTCTACCGATACCCATCATCAGACCATTCTGCTGTCAGACTCCTGCTTGCCGATGCTACCAGAACCTGATGTGCATTCTCTGCTCTTATTTTGTCAATCGGCATAACAGAAAAGGGAAACATTCCCCTTTACATTATTCAAGAGATTTCCTTCTATTTGTTAATCTTAAACATCCCTTTCTGTGGAAGAAATTCGGTGACAGGAAACAAAGAGAATGAAAAAAAAAAGGGTCTGTATATCTCTTCAGTAGTTTTATTTGATTGTTCAATTTCTAGAAGGTTGTTAAGTTGATGATTTTAAAAGGAAAGAAGCAGGTAAGAGATTTACCTTTCATTTTTCAGCATGTTGTTATGGATTCCCCAACTGGTCTCGAAGGGTTCACGTTGTCTGTGTGGACTTGTCCGTTTAGGACTTTCATTTCTGTCTTTCACCTATTACTCTTAACAAAAGACAAAAAAATAAGAGCGAAATGAGTTAAGTAACGAAGATCCCTTTATTAAATTCTATTAATGAGTATTTTTCAAGATGGTGTTCCTCAAGATTCACCATTGCTTTGAAGAATATTTGTTATTGGAGTAATTTTAAATTACCGAATAAATAAAATATTATTTTTTTATCAGAAAAACTTTGCCAACAGATCACATTAAATTTACAAAAAATTAAACCACCCACAGGACGAGAGTTTGAAGGAGTGATCAGAATTACTTTTGTGTGGACGACTTTAAAAACAGTTTATTCAATTTTGCATCTGAAGGGAGGGTTGTAGCCCTTCTCTTCGACGGTGGACCACACTTCGTCTCACTCTTCTCCCTCGACATGTCTGGCCGGAGTGGCCATACAGGGAGCTTATGCTCCTGCCAACATAGCACTCCGGGCCATTGGGATATTCAGATGTCCTCAATACGGCAAGATGGTGATCCGTGAGAAGGTTGTATATTTTTATTCCTATTATTCTTTAACTAAGTATGAAATAAGTAATTTGTGAATTGTACAGATGAATATATTAATAACTGATCATTATTTTAATCGATTATTAGTATCAATTAAAAAGAATGCTTTCTGATTATTACAGGAGGCCCGACCAGCAAATTCTTGCAACAAGTCACTCTTTCAGTGGTTCCCCATCAAAAATGCAAAAATGCTTACAAGCAACTTGGGTCACTCCCGGAGCTTCCGAGAGGAATCACGGACGATTTAATCTGTGCATCAATTGCAAAAAGCAAAAAAGCGGCTTGTCATGTAAGGAAGACTACTTCAAATTGTCACCCTTCTAATTAATTAGATATTTTACGTTCCACAGTTGTTTAGTGAGATGTGTTTGCATGCATTGTCCGTATAACGCTGACCGAAAAACTGAGTGAAGAGATCTTTTACTGATACTTTGAGATCTTTTACTGATAGACATCATCTTCTTTGACATAAAATCAGCTTTCGAAAATGTGCAAATTCAAACACTGCTTCATTTACGTTCAGCCCCATTCAATATTGCAAAAATAAATAAATATTTACCTGGAAATTGAATATTGGGTTCTGAGGTGGTTGAACGGGATCCATGGGAATCAGTTCACCATCTCTAGATCTAGTCTACATGCAAACATGAATATGACTGTGGAAGATCAAATTTCTGGGAAAGAACCTCATCACTCTTGACAAACTGTTAACTAATAGGATTGATTCTCCCAATGTTCAAGAAATCATCATAGCCTCAAGTACCCAGCCAAAAGAGCGAAGTCGACTCTTACCAACCGTGTCTGCCTTACAGATATGTTCTCAGCAAACATTTCATTTCGACAACCTGCAAATTAACCCCAACGAACTATTGGATGAGAAGAAATACACGGGCGTGCAAAAATTAAGGACTAGTCAGGTTTTCACCTGTAGCTTCTCATAGGAGTGGCCTGGATGTGGGAAAAGCATAGGAAAGGAACCTCGTGAGGTACAGAAATGATGAAGGAAACAACACCGACACAATAACTGAAACAAAACGGTACAGAGGGACTTTATTCAAAAATGGCAACATAGTACTGGCTGCCATGACACAGATGCATCACTGCCAAAGATGGAACAAAGGGAAGAGGTGGTCCTCAGTAGGAGATATGGCTACCCCTAATGTCGATGCAGGCTTTGCACCGCCTATCCATACTTAGAACAATGTTGTTGATAAGTTCTTGCGATAAAATTGTCCATTCATCTGTCAGCGGCATTCTCAGCTGGCGAAAATTTTCTGGTGGGTGTGAACGTGCCGCTAGGCGTCTCCCCAGAGCGTCTCATATGTGTTCGATGGGATTTAGATCTATAGAACGCGCAGACTAATCCATAGGAACAATGTCTTCATTTTCCAAAAGCATATCAATAGCTGATACAGTAGAGTGCACCGGTTACAGTACCGCCTTCCGGTATGAGGAAGGCGGTACTGTAACCGGTGCACATTTAAACAAAACCGCAATCGCAGTTTTGTGTAAATATTGGAATAAAAGCTACTCCATGTATTAACGAAGAAACTGTAACGGCCTTCCGGTATCAGGAAGGCGATACTGTAACCGCCTTCCAGATACTGGAAGTTGTCTACGTCCATCCAAGATAACGCCTCCCCAGACGAGAACACCTCAACCGCCATATGGATCGCTCTCAGTGATGTTTGCGGGGTGACACCGTGTGCCAACCTCTCACCAGATTAGCTGACGTCCAGAATCGCTGCTGAGACTGAATCTACTCTCATCAGTAAAGAGTACCTTAAGTAAAGATTGTGTGGTTGTAACCTTTAGAAATAGTGTTTGTCCTTCAAGTTTTGCACACCAATGTACAAGAAGATTATCCTGGAAGATTTGCATCGAAGCACCGACCTCCATTGAATCACGACAAACACGATCAAGTCACTGCATCCTCCAGTCCATCACATGCCATCGACAGTTGCATAAAATTCTTTGAAGTTCAAGACTTTGGCTGTCATTTAATAGATTGAATTTATGTAAACTTAATTAATATCTGTATATCTATTCAAACGTAAGGTTTCTCTCTCTTGTAAATATGTGTGTACAAGTGCTATTCGAAGTTCACGCAAGCGCATTGTCAAATGTTATCTTTTGTCCTTTTAACGTATGTATTTTTCAACTATAATGCTACGTACACCCTTCTAGCCAACCGGATGTAGAGAGGATGAAATCAAGCTTAGTAAACTGAATAATACGAGGAGTTTCCGCTAAGTAAGGTGACACATTTTCTCTATGATGATGTTTAACAATACGAAGTTGAAATTACACACCAAGAAATAAGTGAATATGCGCTACTTCTGCACAAAGTCTCCAGTTTTATTGATGCACTTTTCCCAACGATGGATCAGTTTATCAATACCAGTACTGAAGAAGTCCATGCCTACACGCAGTAAACAACATCGCACAGCCCGATGAATTTCCTCATCCGTGGTGAAATGCTTTCTGAAAGGTGTTTTTTCAGAGGGCCGAGCAAATAGAAGTCTGAAGGCGCTAAGTCTGGGCTATAGGGGGGGATGCGACAGAGTTTCCCAACGATTACGGCGCAACCACTCACGAGTGGTGTGGGCAGTGTGTAGAGCTGCGTTGTCATGCAACAAAATTACGCCGCTTGTCAGGAGACCTGGTCGTTTGCGTCGAATGCTGGCTTTCGGTTTTTCCAACATTGCACAGTAAAGCTGTGCAACGTTTACACGAAGGCAGGAACAGAATACAACATGTGTTCTGTTCCTCCCTTCGGCAAGAAATCCACCAACAGAACGCCTTGGCGATCCCAGAACACTGTGGTCATGACTTTTCGGACACTGAGAACAGTTCTGAATTTTTTGCGCACAGGAGATTGTGGATGTTTCCAGGTCACGGAGTCCTGTTTGCTTTCCAGGGTAAAGTGATGAACCCACGTTTCGTCTGCTGTGGTTATGCGAGCGAGAAAATCCTCTCCTTCGTCGCTGTATCCCAACAGGTTCTCCAGACACATCCGCATGCGTTTTGCTTTGTCCTCCTCTGATATTTGTCGAGGTACTAAGCGGCAGCACACCTTTCGAAAGTCAAGGACATCGTGAGTGAACAGTCGTAACATGGTTTTATGGTGTCAGTCCAGTGTCCGTTTCTTGTTTGGGGTTTGTCCCATCTTTGGTCATTGAGTTTTCGTGTTGCACTTATATGGCTTATACGGCTAGATATGTCTCTGCTATCTGTCATTTTTAGCCTGGGGTTTTTCAGTTTGGTCCATCTTGGTAGATGGCTATTAACGTCTTTCTTCTGGAGAAGAGTTATTGTGCATAGCGACTGAGGGCTGTGAACTCCTCGGGCGTGTCTAGTAGGTGGTGTTCCTTATTGTTCGGTACTTATTGGATCCGTGTGATTTGGTCATTGAGTTTTCGTGTTGCATTTGGCTGGATGTGTCTCCGCTATCTGTCATTATAGCCTGGGCTTTCTCAGTTTGGTTCATCTTTGTAGATAGCTATTATCGTCTTCCTTGCATGGGCACTCGGAGCGGCCTGCGGCTATGCAACCCCATTTTCAGCAGGGTTGGATGTACTGTGTGTTGTGACACAGTACTCCCGTCACCAGCATTCTAATATCCGGCGAGTTGCGCCACAGTCGCCCTTCTGTTGCCACGTCCCATCCGGGAGAGCCTTCGCTCACCTCGAGCATCGATGAGCCGTGGTCGTTCAACACCTCGCCGGCGGTTAATGGGATTTCGCTCCTTGGGCAACTTTCGTAGGTACTAACCAAGGCTGACCGTGAGCATCCCACCAGCCGTTTCGTTTCGGATATGCTGTGACCCAGTCGTGTGGCCATTAAAATTTGACCTTTGTCAAACTCGCTTTAAGTCTGTTGCCTGTCCCATCTGAAGACCAAGAGTAACACTGATTAACGGAGCTCGGTATCGGGTGTTTTTTATACCCCGTCCCGATCCGCGCACGCGCGGTATTCACCTGCAGTTGCTTCGATTTGCATAACGACTCGCTGTTAATAATGCTTTGACTCATCGGTGTACTTAGTGTGGCCTCCCTAACCTTCTTTGGTGGTACACTAACAGATCAACTTATAGCTGGCATTGGCTTCAGCACCTCCGTCTCTGTAGGCTTCCCATTCTGTCCTTTTCTGCTCTAAAATTACCCCGGAAGTTAAAAAGCCAATTCATTATTCACCCGTCTGGACATATTGTGATATTTTCTTAATGGCATTAAGCAGTTATGGTTATGTGATTATAGC
Organism: Mastigoproctus giganteus; assembly: GCF_048544385.1. Classification (NCBI taxonomy): domain Eukaryota; kingdom Metazoa; phylum Arthropoda; class Arachnida; order Uropygi; family Thelyphonidae; genus Mastigoproctus; species Mastigoproctus giganteus. The sequence goes on from NC_143580.1 coordinate 1,971,196, forward strand.
TTTAAAGGAATTCGATTATTCTAGTGTATTCTGCACCGACAGGGCTAGCCGGGTGGGTAAAGTGTCTGCCTGTCAACCCAAAGGTCGCGGGTTGGAATTCCGTCTCGGGCTTGAATATTACGATGGTACCGTGCTCTCCCTTTGGACCTCACGGCCGTGATACACGAAGGAAGCAGGAAAAAATTGGTTGCTTCTTATATTGCTCACATCATACGATAAAAAAAAAATGTATTCTGTGAGCTATCCCCCCCCCCCAGTCAATAGTGGCTACTTAGCATCTTAATTTGTCATAATCTCCTTTCCTGAAACTGAAACCTATCCTTTGCCTTTAACAACTGCAACCCCTTTCTTCACCTTCCAACTAAGGAATTACTTTCTGCCAATGGTTCCTTTGTATTTGAAGACCTGTAATGCGACTGATTCGTGAGTAATCATCGGGTGTAGAATATTTTTCCCCTAGTGTTTCCTTTAACATTTTGTTACAAATAATAATCACCTAGTTTATTCAAAAAATTTGCTCCTCCTGGTAAATTCCCCTCCCACGATTCCACTCAATAATTGGAGGGACACAGGTTCGAATCCCGTCAATGACGCGAGGTACTATTATCGGTTTTTTATTTTTTTTATTTTTTATTTTTATACTTCGAGGCTGAGTTAGTCGACCCAAGGCGGGGACAGCGAGGTTTTATTTAGAAACTTCTCCCTCGTTTCATTAATGCAGAAATATAAAACTTGACTAATATGCGATAGAGAATCGTTGAATAATAAAATATGAAGTTTTTTAAAACTTTTGTAGTTAAGCAGATTATTAAGGTGAAAAGAAAACCCTGTAGCAGTTTATATTCTCAACTATTTGCTTAAATTGATTAGATAGGTAAGCAAAGGCTTCGTTAATTTTTTCCTATGTCCCGTGATCCAACTCAACGTTTTAGGGGAGTGTCGCGTCATTTCATGAAGGTGTTTCTTCTTCCTTTGCAGGGTGACTCCGGAGGTCCTCTGATGATGAAACTAGGCAAAACCTGGACAGCGGTAGGAATCGTCTCCTTTGGGGTCGATTGTAGCGAAGGCGACCACCCGGGGGTGTACACCAGGGTGACGAAGTTTCTCAAGTGGATCGAGGACAACACGAAACTCCGTTGACCATCGCGAGTCCGAAGCCAAATCAAGGTCGCTGACCAGGTGGGACCGCAAAAGAAGCACACACGCACACCGCACAATTTATTGTTCAAAATGCACGTGGCAGCCTCAGTTTTAAAGTTTCAAAGTCCTTTATAAAACCGCAATCGCAGTTTTGTATCAATATTGGAATAAAAGCTACACCATGTATTAAAGAAGAAATAAAGCTCCTTTTGCTCATGAATTAATCATTTCTGGACAGTTTTATGGTACTTCGGTTTTTGTGTATGATTTCAATCGCACACACATCTACGTTTTCACAGTTTTCATAATAATAAAAACAAACAAATTTAATAATAAAATAGTTAATCTCCTTACGTTCGTGAGTAACATTGTGGATACTTTATGTGAGGTGCAACCGTCTTAATAAAATGGTGGCCGATGTAACTGGGATGTTTCCAGGGTATGTACGATGCACACCCAGAACGAGTTGATGACTTAGGCTGTGGCATCTTACGATTAATCATATTTCGCTAATTATACAATATATATGGTAAGTAATTTGTCATTGGAAGAATAAAGCCACAAAGACACGCTTCACGTGGAAAGAAATTTTTATGTTGGGTTTAATTAAGAATCCAAAAAAAAAAAAGCGTGTACTTTCGACAAAAAAATATTTTCGAAAGGATAATTTAAAAATAATTACGTGTGCAGTCCTGTGAGGGCCTAATTTGATATTTGAGGATTCCAATAACTTCTCAGTCTTAAGACAGAACACTTTCATATTTTCTTCAGAAAATATGCAGTTTTTGTAGACCCACTCGAAATACTGTATTAATCAGCAGCATTTGGACCTCACTTGGTTCATTCTTTGAGTAATAATAGCGCGTACAATAATAATAATAATAATAATTATTATTATAATTAGTATTATCCGTGTATTAACCACAAGAATCTGTGGGTCACCCCTTGTCGGCAGTGTGCCAGGAGGGTGTGAGATTTACATACTGAGGTGCGAGGAACCACATGTACAATGTACAAGGGTAGATGCGTGCTCGACCCGAGATATTTACATAATTGAACTTACACACGCTTCAAATAAAACAAAGTTTATAGCAATAAACATCTGAATTTAAAAAAAAATAAAAATAATAAAAAAACTAAAAAATAAAAATAATAAAAAATAAAAAAATATATATAAAAAAAATGCAGCAGGCAAAAAGTCCAGTAGGTGATCGTCACAGTTTCAAAAGGTGGTAAGAGTTCTTGAGGCATTCCTTTCTGTAGAGCTTGTCCTCACAGAACTTATCGGGGTTGATGCTTAGTTTACTGTAGATTCGGAGGCAGTTGACCGGAAACGTGCCCCTAAGGGAATCAATGTTTGTAAGTGTAAACCAGAGAGGGTGGCAGGGGTTGCGGTGTTCACCTCTTGTCTTCTTTGGGCCAGAGATCACTTCTCTTCAGAGCGCCTTCTAAACAAAAGTGGTGTCCCGCAGGGTTATGTGGCATTTTCGTGCGTCTTATTGACTTAAGTTCTTTCGAAATCAAGGTTTTTCTAAACATTAAGTAGATTTTCTGAAGTCCCGCGATCTCTTGTTAAACGCTGCATAACCTGAAACACAAGATTCAAAAAAATGTGATCTGGCCCAAACTTATTTTCAAATAAACACCATGGAAAAAGTTACAACGTGTGGTGTTATGCACCGCATAGTTACTGGCTTTTCTCCCTACACGTTGTTGGAGGACGTCAGTAAGAATTATTAAAAGTTCCTCCTCTAACAGAAATCGCAGTGTGCCGCAATTATTACTAGCAAGTTTGTGGAGCCAGTATTACTCATCTTAAGGCATTCTTCCCTTCCCATTTCCGCCATATTTAAATATCATTTGCCAAAGTACATACTTGGTTGCTTGGTTGCAGTACATATTTGGAAACAAAGCATGGTCACAAAAGAGAATGTATTTTTTGTCCATCGGAAGAAATGCAGGGCTCCTTTCCGGGTATATTGTTATCTACAAATGAGGTTGAATAATTTTTAGATTTCTTTAATGTTCGTCTCGTTTAATGTTTGAATCAAATTTATTTGTGCGGCAAACTGAATTATATTAACTGAGGGAGCATAGATTCAAATTGAGGAAAGACAGTTGAGGAAAGACTTCAGTTGTAGGATAGATGTGCGAAAGTTTGCCTTTAGCATGCCTTTAGTTTGCCTTTAGTTTGCCTGGTTGATTGCTGGAGCAAATTTCCATCTGTTGTTGTAGAAGTTGTCAGCTTAAATAGATTCAAGGCAGAAGTAGACAAACATTTGGAGCGAGTGGATGGGTGAAATGGGAAGGGTTTTTTTTTGGGAAGGTGTGTTCGCTGTATCGAGAACAGTACACTGTCAAGCCAGAGACTTGAAAGTGTGTGGGCCCCGTCTGTGCAGTGTGATGTCTTGTGCCCATTGTGCGGAAATGACCCAATTTACGTCACTTCCACTTCCTAAATGACGCTAATGCGGTCACTAACGTTGATTTGGTAGAGTAAGTAGCAGGCGTGAGCATAAAACCTTATTTTGGACTAAAGTAAAACCGATGAACGACGTAAGTTGAACGAACATTACGTCATTTAGGAAGTAGAGGGCCTGATCATAAGCTCACGCCCGTTACTTCGTAAATGACGCTAATAACGCTGTCGCCTCCGGTGGGAAGGAGCAGCAGTGCGTAGCACACGCTTCTTGATTAGACCGGCGTTCAAGCCCGTCACCACCAAATATGGAGGATGCGGAAAGGTCAGGGAATGACCACCGCATATCCCGGAGCAATATGGCCTTAGTTGCTCCTAAAAAAAAAAAAACCAAGCTAATAACGCGAACTCAGTCATAATCGAATCGGTAGAGTAAGTAGCGGGCGTGAACATCGAAATGAAAAATACGTCATTCATAACTTCGGCCCGATTTTAAAACGGTTCTGATTTTTCGTCAAAGATGTTTTCACATAAAACGTATTTCGTGAGTACAGGGTCACAGTCGCTTTTTTATTCTACGCGGCATAGTCCATTACGGATGTGGGTGGTCATAATTCAGTGACCACTGAGTGTAGTTAAAAAGAAACAAAAGACATTTACGACAAAAATAAATCAGAATTCCGTCTTACCGGGAACTGGGTTCTGTTATAAGATTAATCGGGTTCCATTAAAAGATAAAAGATTGATAAAAATTAGAAACCCCGACATCAGGGAACTCCAATTAGCGATCGGGTTTTTTTTTATTTTATTTATTTTACTTTTTGCGTTATCCGGCCCAATATCGAAAACTGTTCTCCTGAGAATTTGGATTTCATTAAAATCGGCAACGGACCAAGGCAATCTTGTTGCACCAACTTGTGAAATCACAGCGTGACGTCATCATCCGGTTTATAAACTGGGTGATGGCCTCACATTTTGAGGAGTCAAAGTGTGAGGCCATCACGCAGTCACAGTTCATTGCGACTGTGACCAGAAGGTAAAAGAGAAAGGGACGTTTTACTTTTAAAATCCGTAGCTTTTAAGCTCTTCAAAAGTAAATGCTTCGCAGTACAATTTTAAGTATATCAACGAACAGTCATTTTTAATTGCAAAAACAAAAGCAGTAAATTAGATGAAATGAACTAAATAATGAACAAACAAGTAGCAGTCGAATTTTGAATTCGTCTCCAAACTAATGGAATTTATAAATAAATAAATAAATATAATCTTTATTGTGTACAAAAGGATGTATACAACGTACCCTTCGCATCAGGAATGCCACGGGCTTCACATTGGCTGGTGGACAAAGGCCTAGAGGACGGGGCGCACATCGAAATTCGGGTTCTTCCCCCAGGACCAACAACACAGTAAGTCTTCTTCGCCATGGACCAATTTTAGCACCACAACCCCGAACGCATTTGCTATTCCCCAGATGAAAACTTTCGTATTTGGAAACATTCCACGTTACTTTTTCTTACTAATTGCACAACACACCTTAGTTTTTCTAAGCAAAGTGGCCAAGTTTTGGCCGTAAATCTACATTCTTGTCCTTAAATCGTCAGCAAACTTAGACAAATTACAGTCCATCAATGTCATTAAAATGAGAAGCGTACAAGGAACTGTTACTGATCCCTGAGGAAACCCTTGCTATACATATCCACTCCGAGGAAAGGCCAAATGAAGGTAACTTACACAAACTCACTGGAGGAAATGTTCATTTATGACATTGTTTTTTAGATAGCCCCAAATCGAAGTGCAAGAGAGTACACTCTTGAGAGAACAAATATAGATTATAACCCAGTTTAATGTAAAACATACTAATAATTAACAAGCAGTAGCTTTCGAGACTAGCGAGTCTCTTTATCAACTGAAATTCAAATACAAATACAACGGATAAGTGCAATGAGCTGAATGAGGACGTTTTCCATGTGTTATTGTTGTTGCACGGACGTGCGCTGTTTTTGCTCCACTGATCATCTAGCATTAAAACGGTTGTCTCTAGGATGGGATGTAGACGTATGCCTTTGTGGCGGTTTATTGCCTTGGATTGTTTAATATGTTAAGTGACTCTAGCCATAGGCGGTGGCGAAAGTGTCGTGAGTGGTCTGCTATTTCAAAGTCACGTTTGGGATCCAGATCGTGGTTGGTGGCCCAAAAATGTTCCGCGACTGCGGACTAGTCAGTTTCGGCAAGCCGGATTGCTCTGTCATGTTCCGTAAGGCGATCTTGGAGACGTCTTGATGTTTCTCTTATGTAGCAACTGTCACAGTCTCTACAGGTGATGCGATATACTACATTGCTGTGTAAGAGAGGTGTGACAGGGGTCTTCACACTGGAGACAAGTGAACGTAGGTCCCTGCAGGGTATCTGCACGCATTTGATGTTGTACTTTCTAAGAATCTTCGAGATCCGTCCTGACCCGCCTGGATAATAGGGAATGTAGGCGAACGGTATACCGTCTTGGCTCGGTGGTCTTGGGTGGGATGTGAGTTCTTGTGCCTGTAATAGGCACCTGCTTAACACATGGGATGGGTAACCACATTTGGTTAGGTCCGCCTTCACACGGGAGATCTCGTTACGCCTAATTGCATCAGTGCTGGAATGGCTCCAAGCCCTGGAGGATAGGGTGCGGGCAGAGCTATTGAGATGACTTGGTGCGTGGCCGGATCTGTAGTTGGTGAATTGTCCGCACCACATAGGTTTGCGGTATACTGAAGTCTCTAGATGTGGGCCTACGCGATGCATTAAGACATCCAGGAACGGGAGCGCATCGTTGACCTCTAACTCTATAGTAAACTTGAAGCAATTAGATAGGGAGTTGAGGTATTCCAGTAGTGCTGTTTCAGAGCCACGTGGTATTACAGTAAAAATATCGTCAACATATCTGAACCATGTCGTAATAGGTGTAGGTGGGTGTATCTGCTCCTCCAGACCTTCCATAGCGATGTTGGCTACTACGGAACTAACAGGGGCACCCATAGCAGTGCCATGTACCTGCTGGTAGATTGAATTCTCAAAGGTGAAGATGCTGCTTGATAAGCATAGGTTGAGGGCGGTACAGATGTCATCAGTGGATAGTGACGTCCTGGATCTTCTTGTGCTTAATTTTATTTAGCTAATTATACAATATATGATAAATAACTGATATTATTTGAAAAATAAAGACACCCTCCACATTGGGAAGAAACTTTAATTTTGGGTTTAATTAAGAATAAACAGAATACAAAAACGCCTGTACTTTCGACAGAAAAACAAAGAAAAGCAAAAACTTTAAAATAAAAATGCTTACTACCCACCTCATGATGAAACTTGCTGAACCTTCGATCAGAGTGTGGGATCATCTCTTGCAAAACCCCTCCTGCTGGCAATCCTCTGGAGTGCAGCATGGACATTTAGTTCGCTATCCACACAGTGTTTGACAGACCCTATTTGCAAATCCCAGCCAGGATGGAATACGAATAACTCCTTCTGAGTAATTTCCGTTAGGGTGGGATAAAGTGTAAACCCCTTCTGGAATAGGATTAATACGTGCCATGTGGGCCTCTTATGGCACTCCTTTGGGAGTTCTTTACTCCCATGCCTTTTGCTCCTGGGACCACATCCCCTTCTCCATTTCTCCTTCCTCCTTCTAGTTACAATTGATCAGTGGATTTCCCATCTCATATCCTAAAACCGCTTTTTTCATAGATTCTCTTTTGTTTCTTTCGTCAGGAGATCCTTACATTTGCAATTCCCATCCCAGGTAAATAATAACTTAAAAAACAACAAGCTGAAAAATAGTATCGTCCAATTGCAGTTATAGTTCAAAGTTACGTTGAGTTACGGAGGATCAATCTGCTCCTCTGTTAACTCAGCGTGACTTCGCCGGTAACCTCTCTATCCTTATGTAAAATATTTCCTAAAGAGATATAAGACCTTTGAGATATAAACAGCTGTTGACAACAAATCCGGACTTCACATTTCGAGAGTAGCACAGTGGTATCATTACTGTCCCCACACCTGAGGGAAAACACCCTGGTTCGAATCCCGTCGATGACGCGTGGAACTTTAATGGGGTTTTTCACTCCGTGACTGAGTTAGTCGGTCTTAGGCGTATATAGCGAGGTTTCCCCCCCCCCCACACAGAAACTTCGTTTTTTCGTCAAGCAAAACAGGAAAATCGACCAGAGAACACACAATTTACAGACACAATACATATATGTGGGTATATGTAAGAAATTACCAAGTTACCTAATATACTAATATTAGGTAACTTACCCTAATATAATAATATTTTAGCTTTTTTCACATTTTTAGATATCAGCCAGCCTTCGACAGAATTTGTTTCTGGACTTGTTTGGGTGTTACTTCAACTGAGAAGATCTCTTGAAAAGCATGGAAGTCCATCGTCGCAGATACCTTAAAGATTCATTTTTCTGAAGGCATCCGCGGTGATAAAGATTAGAAAACCGAGGGGAGCGGTCTCAGATTAGCGATCGTTTTGTGGGCTATCCTGCCCAGTGTCGAAACCCATTCCAAAAATTGTGAAACTTTTACTTTAAAGAGGAGTGTTTAAAAGGTGCGGACCAATGCTATGTTGATGCGCCAGGTTGCGCCGTTCCAGAAGGAAGCGGATGATGACTTTACTATTCGAGGGCCACTCAGTCATTGTAAATATCGAGACAGTCAGCAGCAAGGTCAGAAAAGGACATTTTAACTTTAAAAATCCGTATCTTTTAAACTCTTTTAAAGTAAAATTTTCCCAATTTTTAGTGTATTTTTAATGCATTTACTGCATATTTAATACAATTTTACACCAGTAGCACTGGAGTTTTGCATTCGTCTCCAAACTAATGGAAAAAAAAAACAACGATGATTTCGTAGATCTTTCTCTCTTGCTAGAGTCCAATTTTCTCATATTTGCGAACTCTGTAGAAGAGATTCTCCCTACAGTAAACGGATTTAATTAACCTAATTACATTTTAATGACTCCAACTGAGGTACCTCTAATACGTTGTTAAGTAACTGACTGCTCATCTAGCGTAGGAAGACTTCCAGTTCGGATTTTTTTCAAGCGACGCAGCCTTTACTGAGAACAGCGGAGAAAAATCAACCACATATACGAAAAGAGTGAAAGAGAGTGAAGGTGAAGCAGTTTCGCAACTTCTCCCGAGCTCCCTTGAACAAAATTGAGACCCGAGTGACACTTCTCATCAATCGTTATCGAAAGAAGGCGCGTGACACTTATTAGTCCCACCTTTAAATGAATCAAAATTGTGGTTTACTCGGTGTGGTTGGGAGTACACAATCTCTCTCTCTCTCTCTCTCTCTCTCTCTCTCTCTCTCTCTCTCTCTCTCTCTTTTTAACCGACGTTGCACAATCTTTTAACGGCTCTTCTGGTTATGGACTATACTTTTAACATGGGTTACAGACAAACAGAATACTTTTATGAAGATCATCTCTCGACGGGAATCCAAGCTTGTTCAAAGGTCGAATTTTTCTGATCGGATTGTTTTTAAGCATCACTTCTATTGTTCCACGATTTATAAAATTTGTCTGTAGCTGTCGCTAAGATCTTATTTGCTGCTTGACTATTTGACGCTCCAGAGTGGGATTTTCTCTTTTAATTGTCAACAGAAAAGAGTTGGCGAAGTTCTGATTTTTTTTACTGCATTGCCGAGCGAGGAGCAACTTCAATTTTATTTTTGCTCCGAGCAAGGTTTGTTCCTCCGTCATTCCTACCTGAGGCACTCCAAAGCTCGCTTGTGACGTCAGCTGAAATGAGATAAGTAATGAGGGCCTCTAACCGGAGACATCCAGTTTAGCAAATGACCACACAACTTTTGTCGTTCGCAACTATTCGCAGTCGAAGTCGATCTGCTTGCTCTTGTGGAGGTTTCCCTTACGGTAAGACGAGAGATGGAGGGTGATCGTGTCGAATCGATTCTTCTGCGAAAGCGACGTATTTAAAAAGACGAGGGAGGTCAGGGTTGCTCTGTTTACTCGAAGACGACATAATTCATTCTCGTTTTCCTCGGTTTCGTAAGGAAGGCGGGTTGTGAGCGATCCCTTGCTGCGTAGTGGTGGGTGATGTAATGAAAGGTGGGATCCACAGTTATTCTCCTCCATTAAATGGGCTGCCAGACTTCATTTTATGGCCATCAGCGAAGTTTAATTCAATAACAAACGCGACTATTTCCAAATTAAGAGGACAAACTCGCCATAGTTTTCCTTTTTTTTTTTTTTCTTTGTTTTGAGCCGAAGCTTAGGACTATGAGGCGCCAGCGTCGTTAAATTGCGTGTATTACAGCTTAAAATTTTTTTACAGGACTACGAAAACATGAAGATCACGTATTTCGTTGTACTGAAGTTAATGCTGATGACTGTTTGCACATCTCCTTGCAGACCAGCGTCAGGTGAGTCCCTTTGCCAAATTATGGATTGTGCGTGACTATTTGCACGAGTGCATGTGTTATTTTAGTATTAGTATTATAGTATTAGTAGCAACAAATGATGCAAAAAACAAGTTTAAACAGCATCAGCCAAAAGAAGAAAAAAATGTTGCACTTCCATCCCCTCCAGTTGAATGTCCAGTTCTTCCTTGAATCTATTAATCTACCCACTTCCACAACAGATAGAAGTTTAATTGTTCTAATAACCACTCATCTACCACGTGAGATTAATAATACAGTTTATTAAGCTTATAGCCCAAAAATCCTTAAAACTAAAATTTAGCTTCGATTTTTAAATCCAAGGTTTAATTATATTATAGTATAATCCTATATAATATAATTAAAATTACATTATAGGATTATACAAAGTTGTATTGTAGATTAAGGTAAATGCACACGAATACGCACAGATAAAAATTAAATTCTTACCTGCTGTCAGAGTCCTGCTTGCCGATGCTATCAAAACCTGTTGTGCATGCTGGAAAGAGATGCGGCTAACAGTTATATTATAGGATTAAATCTTAAATATGTTATAAATTGTACGGTTTGGAACATCTGCATCCTTTGTATCATCTGTAAACTTAGATATTAAGCCTGATATACCCTCATCAATATCACCAATCAATAGAGAAAACAACAGCTTGACCAGAATTGATCCCCGTCTGATTCTACTAATAACATTAGTTCCTGTAGAGCTGTGTCCATTGGTTACCACTCTGTCTTCTCCCACTCAATCATCCCTTTATTCATTGCAGTAACTTGCCCTTAATACCATTCTGCTCCAGTTTGTAAAGCAGTCTTCCATGTGCAACAGCATCAGAAGCTTTCCTGACATCCAAGTATATGATATTAAATTTATTTTTTTTGCAGCCGGTTCCTTTGTGACCACATCGTAGTATCCAATAAAATTGGTCAGACAACATCGCCCTTTGACTAACCCATTGTGTGACTGCAGTATAACTGCGCTCTTGTCTAGATGGTCCTGCATTACTTCTTTAAAGAACGACTCCGTTATTTTCTCTGGAACAGAAGTTAAACTAACAGATTTGCAATTTTTTTTATGAACTGCGAAACGCTCGCACTTCTTCAGTCCACGGGGACTTCCCCTTAATCCAAAGAGAGTCTCATATTTTGTTAGTAATGCTGTTTGCGTCCACATCAATTCGGTGTATGACAATTAGCTGTATGTTACAATTTCGTGAAAGATAGCTGTTGATAGTTTCGTGAAAGAATTCTCCGAATTGGAGCATCAGCAAAGTTTCATGGCCGCCACTTGTCTTTCACCAAATTGTCACATACTCCGAAATGTTAACTGAGTTGTCGCATACAGCGAATTGATGTGCACCGAACTATCGTATAAAGAATTGTCTTGCATCGAACTGACACGAACTCCTGCTGTACTGTATGATTTATAACATGACGTGTCCCAGGAAAACTGGTATCTCAGTTTACTTCGAACCTCTGAGCCAAGTTCCAAAAATTTATATTGAGGATGGATCCTGGAGAAGTAATATTCAATGTTTAATTTAATTCATTTGAAATTAGAAACTTCGCCCCTGAACAACAATATTTACAAAGGGAGATATAAATTACAAAGCAACGGGGAACACGGAATTAGAATCATGTTGCGGGATTAAAACAGTTTTACAGATTAAAACAATTGACGATGAGGGGTTGGAATGACGAGACAAAATAATGGTGGTTTGTTGTAAAGATATATGTAGACCTTTACTCGCAATCAGTTTATATTTCTAGTAACGTTTTAAGTTTCTGCGTTGTTTTCTTATGAAATTTTATAGGCTATCCTAAATATTTTACAAAACTATTACAACCGTGTTAAAGTATGTTGTTGGTGTCAGGTAATAACAAATTCAGATTAATCTAATGAAAAAATAATAAATAAAAACAACAGAGAGTGGTTTAGGAAACAAGAGACATTTTAGCGATTTAGACTTAGAAAGGAGAAAGATAAGTTGTTCGGAATAGGAGCAGAAGAATCCTTTTTGCGAGATATAAGACATGACTCGGTTTTAGAAGGATTGAAGTTAAGATATCTTTGCCACATTGAACAATTACCTGGAGATCACATTTCAGGAATTAGCGGTGAATATTCGAGAAGTTGAAGCTGTTTGCACAGGACAAGGTTTCTCAAACTCGAAGGTGGAATGCAATGTGCTATCATCAGCAAACGTATGGACAGTATTTGCAGTAACAGAAGAAGGTCATTAATGTACAAGAGGAAAAGAGCGGGAGAAAGAATGACACCGTGGGGAACCGCAGTTGTTGTGACAAAAACAGAAAAGAAAACGCCGTAATACTATCACCAGTTAGAATGGGGGCTTGTTTAGAAGACTTTGTTCGAAACACGAACAAAGGCGTTGGAAATATCATGGAAAGCTGTTTTTCCATTGCATTTGTTCACAGTCGGTAACATAGGCATCACCAGTGGATCGATGCTGATATTGGCGATCATTCATAAGGTGGAAGTTGACGGATTTCTCCATCACTTTGGAAAAAGTAGAGATAGATGCAGGGGGACAATAATTGGAAGGTATGGAAACAACCAGAGAAATAAGAAAGTGCAAAAAAAAAAACAAACCCGAAATTATGTAGCAGGTACATAATGAGATGGTGCCGCTCTACTTTGAGACTGATAGTGTCACTGATAACGTCACAGCGGCAGCTGTTAAAAACGACTGTACTCAGAAGGAACTCATTATGAAACTGGTACAGCGAAATAAATAAAAAAAGTATTGCTGCATTATTTTTATTGAAAAAAAATAATTTCAGTACAATGAATGGAATTTTTCATCGTAATAATGTTTGTAAAATAATAAGAGAAGTTTACCTCAATATAATGCGTAGAATATCAGACTTCCGTACGATGCTGTCCAGCAATTAAAACGAAAAAATCGAAAGTCTTACATTACAGTAAAAATAAACAATAAATTGAATTTATTTAACGATAAACAATAAATTAAAAATCAATTTAATGCGATTAAAAATTAATTCAAAGAATTTCACGAAAAAAATAACGAAATGTTTTCGTTAAATATTCTTTTAATTAATTTTTAATTGTGTTCAATCGATTTTTAACTATTTTTTTACTGTAATGTAAGATTTTCGATTTTTTCGTTTTAATTGCTGGAAAGTATCGTACGGAAGTGTTCTGCGTATCGGGTTGAGGTCAACGTAGAACGTATCGAGCATTACAGCTCTGGTTCATGATTTTAATTCCCGAGTGAACACTCCATCGATTCTCCTTCCATTACGTGTAGTATCTACTGAAGTATTTGACTTAATATTAAGTCACACTCTTAAAATCCGAGGATTGTAATTATCCATAAATTTCTCTTCTATCTTGCGTTTAAGAAATTAGCATTAGTATTAGCATTAGTAGAGGCATTTGATGCAAGAAAGCAAGATTATGCAGCATCAGCCAAAAAAAAAAAAAAAAAACCCACTTCACCACACTGTTCGTTCAAAATACTTGTCCAGCTGAGCCTTAAACTTATTTAGGCTATCAACCTCCACTACAAGGGATGGAAGTCTGTTCCACCAACCAACCAACCACCCGTTGGCTAAAGGCAAATTTCCGCACGTCTATCCTACATCTCTGTCTTTCCTCAATTTGAATTTATGCCCTCTCAGGTGATTATTCTGAGCGAGAGGAAGAATCCCATCAGCATTGAGCATGTTCAAACCATTCAAGGCTTAATACATCTCTATCAGATCACCTCGGTGGTGCCTAGTCTCCAGACACTGTAATTTGCAAAACTTAAACCTTTCTTCGTAAGAGCACCCCTTTGTTCCATTCACTAATCTTGTTGCCCTTCTCTGTACTCGTTCCAGCAGCTCTACATCCTTCTTGAAATGAGGCCTCCAGACCTGTATACAGTACTCTAGGTGTGGCCTGACCATTGCCTTATACAAGGGAATAATCACCTCCTTATCCCTGCTGGAAAAATTCCTGTATATCATTGACAATACTCCATGAGCTACTCTTGCAGCCCGTCTTCACTGCTCAGAGAACTTCATATCTGCCTGCACAACCACCCCCAAGTCCCTTTCATTCTCTACCACTGTCAGTGTAGTACCACAGAGTTGATACGTTGCTCTGGGGTTGCTGTTTCCCATGTGTAGTACTTTACATTTGTCAATGTTAAACTTCATTTGCCACGTCTCAGCCCATCTGCTCAACCTTTCCAGATCCTGTTACAGCAGCATAGTGTCAGTAGTGTCCTTGACAACCCTGCCTACTTTTGTATCGTCTGCAAACTTGGACATTAAGCTTGATATTCCATAATCAATATTATTTATAAATACAGAAAACAATAATGGACCCAACACTGAGCCCTGAGGGACTCCACTAATAACATTAGTCCACGATGAGCAGTGTCCATTTATTACCACTCTCTGTCTTCTCCCCCTCAACCACCCCTTTATCCATAGCAGCAATTTGCCTCCAATGTCACACTGCTCCAATTTGTGTAGCAGTCTTCCATGTGCAACAGTATCAAAAGACTTTCTAAGATCCAAGTATATAATATCAAAGCTATTCCCTGCCTTCAGTTCTTTTGTGACTGCATCATAGTATCCAATCAAATTGGTCAAGCAAGACTTCCCCTTAACAAAGCCATGCTGTGTCCGAGCTATAACTGAAGTCTTGTCTAAATGATCCTACAGTGCTTCTTTAACCAGTGCCTCCATTAAATTTCCTGAAACAGAAGTTAAGCTCACAGGTCTATAATTACGTTTGTCAGCCTTTGATCCTCCTTTGTGAATTGGGGTCACATTTGCACAATTCCAGTCTATGGGTACCTCCCCTGAGTCAAAGGACTCAGGGGAAGTACTCATAATTATGGCTAAGGGTTTGCTTACTTCCTTTGCTGCCTCCTTTAATATAACTGGATAGATCCCATCCACCCCGGGTGCCTTTCTTGTGTTTATCTTCAACAGTTTCTCCTCCACTTTACCCCCAGTTATTTCAAGATTCTGTAGCTTACTGCTAGAGTTGAATACACCTCTAGCATCCCCCTTGCTGAATAACTCCTCATGTGTGAATGTCGATGCAAAATATTCATTTAGTTTGTTAGCTACCTGAGCAGGATCATCAACAGTTGACCCATCAATATCAAGTGGACGAATCTGATTCATCCCCTTCCTTCTAGAGTTTACATAAGTAAAGAACTCTTTGCTGTTTTTCTTTGCATCCCTTGCCAAGGATTTCTCGTAATCTGCCTTCGCCTGCCTAACCTCCTTTGTAACTTGGTTGCATATCAACTTGTATCTATCATAGGCTTCTGTGTCATGTGTTAATTTGTAAGTATCCCATGCATTTTTCTTCTCTGCCATATGCCTCATTAGTTCATCTGACATCCATTTTGGCCTAAACCTTGAACAATATTTCTTAGTTGGTATGTAAAGCCTAGTAGCTTCCAAGATAAGTTCTTTGAATGCTTCCCATTTTGAATTTGCTGTTGGTAACATCATCAGTTGGTCCCACTGTATAGAATTTAAATACTGTCCCAGTCCATCGTAGTCGCCTTTACGGAAGCAATAACCCTTCCCTTTACCCCTAATGGTAGTTACCTCTTTGAGTAATTCCCACTTCAGCACACTGTGATCACTGCCACCTAGTGGTTCATTTATCTGCAGATTCTTATGCATGAAGAATCACTGCTGATAATCAAATCAAGAGTATTACTCCCTCTCATTGCCTCCCGAACATGCTGGTGTAGAAAACAATCATCCAATAAATCCACAAAAGCTTTTCTAGAGTGCGAGTGACCAACCCACAAATTCCAGTCAATATCTGGGAAATTAAAATCCCCCATTATAAGACTGTCTGATTTACTGGCCCACTCTATTTCCCTGTACAGTTTCGTATTATACTCATCAGAGTCTTTAGGCCTATAGCACACTCCTACTCTCAATTTTGATCTCCCAATGCTTATGTCACACCAAACTGACTCGACACTGCACTGTCCAGCGATGTCGACTGGCTTCACTTCCTTGGTTTTTATGTGTTTCTTAACTAATAGCATAACCCCTCCCCCCTTCCTATCCTGTCTTGTCTATCCATTCTGTAGACGTTGTACTCCCCCACAAAAAAAGTTCTGCATCCCTTGCAGTGGTCGTTTAATACCGGACCTCAAAATCTTTAGATATTCTTATTCTGATTGGCATTTATTTGATTTAAGGAATTCTTCGAAATTAACACGATTATCAATATACGAGTTTGCGACATTGGCCAAAACGTTGCTTCAAATCGATATTCGCGTCGGTTTGCGTTATTACTTTTATAGCAGGTAAAAGTATGTTTATGTCGCTGTAAATTTCTCGTTTATATCTGAATTTGTATAACGTTCATAGTAATACGGGCCACGTTGGTTCAAATGCACTGAACGTCAAGAACACTGTACGTTTTCCTAATAATTAATGATACATCTCTAACACAGTCTCTGCACTCGCTTTCTCATAGCCATACTGTTTCTGCTGCATGCCTCTTCTATAGATATTTCCATGTGCACTGTTCTTCTGAATTGGCTTCTATAATTCCCACTCTCTCTCTTTCAAAACAGTCCGAACACGTTCTACCAACGTCCATTTACTGTCCAACTTCAAACCCACAGAACCAACTTTTCATCTTCCTCATTTATTCATTCAACTGCCGTTTTCTGGAACAACCTTCCTTCATACGTATTTCCTGAAAATTACAATCTACAGAAGTTCAAGTCCAATGTCAAGAAATATCTTCTTTCGTCTTCTCAACCTCCAACCCAAGCACGGTACTAAGTACTACAGGTTCTAATACCTCTCGTGTTTGGGGTTTACATAAAAAAAAAATCTGTACAAAAGGCATGCAGCAGAAACAGAATATCTATGATAGAGAGAGAGAGAGAGAGAGAGAGAGAGAGAGAGAGAGAGAGAGAGAGAGAGAGGAGGTCATTATTTACCCTAACTGCCCTCTTTGGGGGCACCGCTCCAGATGTGGAAACAATATTCAGTGTTAGGGCGGATTTTTGATTTCTACAGAGTGAGCAGCTGTTTGGAAGAAAGGAAACGCCGAGAGTGAAAGAGAAATCCAAGTTTTTTAGATGCAGAGGAAGCAATATTTGTAATGTGCTTTTGCCAAAAGAAATTAGAAATCAGTGTAATCCCCAAAAGAGATATATCATTTTGCCTAGAAATCGGAGTGTCACCAAAGATAAGCATAGGACCAGAAGAATCTTCTTTGCGAGATGTAAGACAGGACTGAGTTTTAATAGGATTAAAATCAACTAAGTTGATTTCAATCCTTCTAAAACTCAGTCCTGTCAAAATTCAAGGAATTAATTAAGTTATTTCCTTGAATGCTGATTTCCAAGTATTTCTCCAATTCAACTGGAGAAATACTTGGAGAAGAAGGTGATTAACATATAAGAGGAAATGAGTGGGAGAAAGAACCGAACCTTATGCATCACTAGCATTAATGGAGAAGACAGAGGCCATTCTCGTAGGTGAAGACAGAGACACCTACCATTACTTCTGTTACAACTGCCATTACAACTGCTTCAGTTTCATCAAACTTTTCCTTTGAATTTATCCATTGAGGGGTAACATAAGCCAGAATATCACCAGTTGTTAGACACTGCTGGAATCCCTACTGGCGATCATTGATCAAATGGAAGGTTTGTAGATAGTTTAAGATTTGGCCGTTCATTGATTTCTCTATTGCTTTAGAAGGAGTAGAAATAAGTGCAATGGAACGATAATTAGAACGGAGAGATTACAATCCTGTTTAGGAACTGGCTGGATATGAGCAAATTTTCAAGCAGAAGGAAAAACACCTTTGGAATAAGGAAGTGAAAAAAGGTGATTCTTGAACAGGAGTAAGCTCAGGAGCACAGGTTTTGAGAAAAAAACGGAAAAATACTAACAGGACCTGGAACTTTCTTAGCATCAAGATTGCTGAAAATTCTTTTGACGGCAGACTAGAGGAGGCATTGAATATAGTGCACTGGGAATGGCAGGAAGTGGTTACTGCGATCACCAATACATGAGTTAGAAGTACGATGCTAACAGGTCAGCTTTAGCTTACGCTAAATTGAGAATACAACCATCTGGTCTTGATAGAAGAGGGAACAGAGGTAGAGGGGCAAACGTTGCCAATAGCTTTAACAGGTCACCAGAATGCTTGGTTATCATTTGGATAAAAAGCAAGTTTTATACTTTTATCCGACTTGAAATATAGTTCGGACTGATTAGTAACTGATTTACAACTAGTGACAAATGGGCCTGGAGTACTGGGGTCTATAGTTTAACAAATAGATATTTATTTAAAGTATACCCAGTATAAAATAAATTTTAATAAAATAAAATAAAATAAATTTTATTTTATTTTATTTTATACTGGGTATACTTTAAATAAATATCTATTTGATTTACAACTGTTGAAGCTTTGATGTAGGCAGAAAATGAACTGGAGATTTGGATACAAGCCAATTAAGACATGCAACATTCTCATCTTGAACAGTCTTAGCACATTTATTGGAAAACCAAGGTATAGATAAAGGATGAGATTTTAAGGTGGAGTGTGGAATAAAGCATTTCACCCCTACAAGAATAAATTCACTAAGCGCGATCTGAGCAAACGTTGAAATGAGAAGATTTGAAACAGTAATTCCACCAAGAAAAAGAAGAAAAGAAATCCCAGAGATCATCCCATTTTGCATTCTTGTAATGCCAAACAACACGAGGTTGAGAATGGCAGCAAGAAAAGGTTTCATTGGAGAAAAGCCCATCACCAAGTTTTATCTGAGGTACCTTCTAAGTATACGGTCAAGTTGAGTGGACTATTCACTTTGACCGTGTACTTAGAAGAGTTTTGTGAGAAAAAGACCAAGAGTGTTGTCTGCGTGGTGAAGATTATTTGGTATTCTTGTTGTTAAATGAACAATCTGTGCGAGGTTATTAGTAATTGGAAAAGCCTCAGCATCTCGACCAGCTGGGCCTGTGTGACTAAAACTCGGAAGCCAGCTGGAGTTGTGAACTTTAAAATTATCCGAAGAAAGTCAAGTCTGTAAGAGAGGAAGTCAAATGGTTCCAAGTGATTAGTGGAGTTAGGAGCACGATAGAGGCAACGGATGAATTCGACAGAATGAGGTAGACAGATTTTAAGTCAGAGAAGATCGAAAAGAGGAGATTCAATTACCAAGTCTCTGAAAGGGAATATCAGAGCTCACATATGCACAAGTACCACCTTTGAAGGGAAAGGAATCATACAGCGAATAATTCGGACAACTGTGTTAGGCAGTGGTTGAATTAATTGATAATTGGGATTCTGTCAAAAAAATTCGTGGGGTTTGGCAGATTGTAAGCAGAAATGGACATCATTGATATTGGAACTGAGACCACGTATATTTGGGAAATGAAGTAGGAAGTGTTTGGGAGGTTTAGATCTTTTCGCAGATAAGTTTGCTCTATTAGTTTGACAATTCATGATGTATTCAGTAGTAAGAAAAGGTGGGGATACATGCTGTGTGAAGTAATGAAATTCTTATATATTGTGTACACACGGCAAGCATCTCCTTCTCCTTGATATAACGTGACCTCGACAATGTCCCCGCATACACGACTGGACATATACACTTGAACGTATTTCACAACTTGCGCATTGGGGTTGCGCCCAGGGTTACTTATAGCCTCACGATCGTGAAGATGCAAGAAGAGGATTTCGCTGTCGTTGACCGACCGGACATTGCCGAAATTAGGTCCACGTCCCTCGAATGTCACCCTAATATCAGTTCCATCAGCGTTTTAGAATTTCAAGTAGCAAGCCCAGGTGGGGCATACCTGAGAAAATGTCTGCGAGAGCCGCAAAAGCCAAAATATTTAGTTTCAGCGACGAGAACTAAATCCTACAAATAAAAGCACGAATGGTGCGCATGTTGTTTGTCAAAGTTCGGATATTTGAAAAAAAAAAAAAAAAAATCGAATGAGTTTGAGGTTTGTAGTCCTCTGCAGCACAATCTTATTTTAAAATCTAATTTAGTATTAATGCTAAAAATTACAATGAAAAAATTGTTTTGAAAGATCTCCGGGCATCGATGTAATAATTTTTAAAAATGATTCGAAATTAGAACTTCTTGACTCGAGCTTTTTTTTTTTTTAAGTTAGCCTCGTTAATTAAAACAGTTTTGAACGCACGTGTCATTTCCAATCAGGGAAAAGAAAGTGCCACGTACTTCCAGATATTTTCAGAAGAACAGTGAACATAAAATGTCCACCAGTTGGGCAGTGCATCCAATACAGTCCAATTACGCAACAGGTTGTATCGAATTTATTCAAAACGTCTGACATTATGATAATTATAATGAAATTCTTCCGGTTGAATTAAGTAAATATGTTATATAGACCATATATACTGTTGCTGGTCTTAAATTAAAAAAATTTTACCTCACATCTTTCCGATAATTCTCTTCCTGCATTATCAGGACTCGGTCTGTCTGTTGCGTGATCACTCCGTTTCTCTTTCAGATGGATTCTACCGGCCAGTTCGATATCCTGTAGGAATAAGCATTCGTCAGGAGGAAGCAATCTGCACTACGAGGAACGGGTCAGAAGGGCGATGTAGGAAGGTCACTGAGTGCCGAAGGTGGACAACTTTACCCCGAGAAACACCTTGTAATTGGGAAGGAGACGTACCCTTTGTGTGCTGCCCCGTTTCACCTTCTCCTTCTTCTTCTTCTTCTCCTACGGGCTCCAGCTTGACTTCAGTAGCCAACTTGAGGCTTGCAGGTACGTGCATTTCCTCACCACCACACTTCTTTAGGGGCGAGGAGTTCTCAGAATTTAGTATTTAATATCGGTACAACATCGATGATGCCTCGCTGTCTACCGATTTGAAAATGTCGTTTCGAAGTATATTCGGTTGGAATGTGTATGCCGTTGCATTCCCCTTATTGCACGTGCGTATCGCATTTGAAGAAAGCAACGTGTGGTCATGGCATCTGTAACCACTGTGGGTGTTTCTCATCCCGGAGGCAGTGGCAGTGGCAGTGGCAGTGGTGTGTGTGTGTGTGTGTGTGTGTGTGTGTGTGGGTTTAGGGTCAAGCAGCACCAGGGGTTTCCCCCATCTCCGCGTAGTTTACGTTGTGAAGTGTTACAGTACGCTGTAAATGCCAGAGATTTAAAAGTGTGCGGGTCTTGGATCGTTTAGTTTGTTGTTGGCGCATCAGCTTCTATGGCCATAATGCACAAAATGTCGTGTAGCGTTGTTCTTCTGGTTATTTTAGCCTATGGACCCCTGGTTGGGCCGAATCCGCTGGGCCCATCCTGGAGAAGATATTGACCCAGCAATCTCAATTGTCCAGACAGCTCTCCAACTTCTTTCGGGGGGGGGGGGCGCGGTTGTTGCTAGTCATGGACGCAAATTGCTGATCTGTGCTTTGACACAATCACACACCTGACTGGTCTGCTCAAAGGAATGGTGCACGACTCGAAGATTTCTTCCTCACAACAGGACTTCAAGTTATAAACCGCCCTGGTCATCTCCACACCTACAGTGGCCCCCTCTGGGAAAGCAACATTGACGTTACAGCGGCGACTCCAGATATTGCTGTCAAGCTCGCCAGATGGACTGTTCAAGAATCCTGTACTACGTCGGACCACAGAGCGATATCATTCTCCCTGGTTCGCTCTCTGGAACGTACCCCCTCCAGTCCCCAGAGATGTCATACGTTATAACGTCAAGAAGGCTGACTGGCAGCGCTTTCGGACTGAACTGTCCGAAAGACTCCCTGAAGATATTCCACTCCCTGACACACTAACTCCGGATGACTGTGTGAAAAGCATTACCGCTACTACCAGAAGAATCTGCGACTTTTCCATTCCACACAGAAGGCCCTACAGGTATGCTGTCCCTTGGTGGAACCACCAGCTAGACGACCTAAGAAGAAGGGTCCACCATGCTAGGAAAATGTTCCAAAGGGCAAGGGCGACGATGTTCCCCCATTACTGCAGCCAGGGAAGTTTACTGCGCAGTCAGGAATAAATATACTAAAGAAATTCGCAAAAACAAAAAGCAATCGTGGCAAACTCTTGTGTCTACATCCGGGAATGAGAACCCCTGGGGCATTGTTTCAAAATTGTAACTAATAAATTACCGCGTGGTGAGGTACTTGATACAACACTGAAAATAGACGGTATTTGCACCTATACTTGGGAGGACACTATAAATAACATTCTTAATACCATTTATCCTGTTGAAGAGGCACCCTTGATGCAACTAATTATCAACCAGAATTTAAAATACCACACAGCAACGGTGGAGTCCCCGCTCACCGGTTTTGAGATGGACCTGGAAATTAATAAGATGAAAGACGGAAAAACACCAGATGCAGACCTGCTGCAGGTAGAAGTTCTCAAAAAATTCACTGAGGCATGCCCAGCTATACTTCTAAGCCTTCTGAATAAGTACCTGGCAGAGGGCATCTTCTCAGCTTCATGGAAGACTGCAACCTTAAAACTAATTCTGAAAAACTCGGACAAGTCACCACAGAACCCAGCCTCATATCGCCCGATTGCCACACTCTCCGTGATGGCCAAACTACTGGAGCGTCTACTCTTGTTTCGACTTTCTGCCTGCTACGAGGAACACCAACTCTCCTCAGAAAAACAATATGGCTTTAAAACAGGCTGCAGCACTGAAGACGCTATCAACAATCTAATCACCCAAGCAACGCACTCAGCTTTCAAGTACTCTCTTGCTATATTGGTGGACTTTGCTGGAGCTTTCGACCGCCTGTGGTGGAGCAGCGTTCTTCGGAGACTTCGGCAATCAAATGTTTCTGCAAATCTATATAACAAAAAAAAAATCAAATTACTATATTAGGGTTACCCGTAAACGATTACATTAACCCTTATTCATGTCTGTAAATTTCGTGTGTTCTCTGGTCGATTTGCCTGTTTTGCTGGACGAAAAAACCCCAGTTTCTGAGGGGAAAAACCTTGCTATCTACGCCTGAGACCGACTAACTCAGCCACGGAGTGAAAAAAGCCCACTAAACATCCTCGCGTCATCGACGGGATTCGAACCCGGGCCTTTTCCACCCGGTGTGGGGAAGACGGTGACGATACCACTGTGCTACCCACGCAGACAAATCTATATAGCAGTTTGAAGTCTTACCTAACCAACAGAAAAGTACGAGTTACTAACAAATATCAGACAGTTACCAGATTCATCCACCGGAGCTGTCCGCAGGGCTCTGTGCTTGGCCCGTTTCTCTGGTCTATTGCCTTGGATGAGTTCCTGGGCTTGGACCTTGGGGGGGGGGAACGACCTTGTCCTGTTGCCGCGTGCGGACACTAGGTCGTCCTTGGAAATTATTGCAAATGCGGCGCTTATGAAGCTCCAGAACTGGGCAGCCTTGCACAACCTTACCATCTCGGCAGAAAAAACAAAATCCATTCTCCTCAAGGGCAGACTACAAATTAGAAGACCACCTACGATGAAATTAAACTTCACCCCCATCCGACTGTACACAGAGGTTAAATACTTAGGTACTTACATTGACTCAGGTCTTATTTTCCATAACCACCTGAAATATCTAGCCACCAAAATCCGGAAGTATGCCGCCATGATCAGGAGGGTGAGCAGAGGGGACTGGGGCCTGAAGCACAAAGCTCTGACCCTCATATACAAAGCAGTATATGTCCCGATAGTTTGCTACGGTGCCTCCAACTGGTACAGACAAGCTACACTAACAAAAAATAAACAGAAGCTGGATACAATTCTAAAGTTCATGCTGCTCTCAATTAGTAGGGTGTGCCGCACTGTTAGCACCTCTGCCTTGCAAGTTCTAACAGGTTGTCAGCCACTCTACCTAGAAGTAGTCAGGCGAGGCCTATATTACCACCTTAGGAAAGGACCACCAGATGAAATAGTAAATCTCCAGCTGGATCTTCAAATGACCCCAAGATAGAGAAGAGGAGAATCACCCAACACCTACAAGCGATATGGCAACAGAGCTGGGAAACCACGCAGAAAGTAGACATCACGAGGCAATTCCTCCCAACTATAAACCATACTCACCCAGAGCCCTCTCCCTGGTTCTCACCTGGTCTGCACATGACGTTTATTATCACTGGACATGGCCCCTTCCGTCAGGAACTCATAGCTATGGGGATTGAAAGAGACCCGTGGTGCCATTGTGGGGAAGAAGAGTCCTGGGGGCATCTCATACAAATATGAGTGCCCTGCCTATGACAACAGTACAATCAAATTTGTTACCGCAATTCAAAGGTACCCACGTAATCAAGAGTCCTCGCTGCTGCTCGATGAAAACACGTACAGGGCACTAACTGCGTATGCGCAAGAAATATTGGCACTGAAGCGAGCCAAGATTGCTGAAATGAGAACAACATTGGATCATGCTGCCCAAGGCCTGAATCAGACTGGCGTGGGTTAGCTCCTTCTCTGCTAGAGGACACTGCCCTGACAACTTGTAATCCTTTAAGGGTAACACCGCTGGCACCATTCTAGCGCGGAACTGCTGGCACTAAGAGTGCGGGTTACTGCCGCAAACCTCTTATAGGGTAGGATCAGCTGGCACCGTTCTGGTGCGGGATTGCTGGCACTCTTCTGAGTGGCAGGTAATGCCTGATTGGACATCAAGGGATCATCGAGTCATATTGTTTTAAGTGAAGAACGTGCCGGATTTAACTGGTACTCAAGATCGGATGACGCACATTGTTCGGTTTTCATGGAAATCGTTTGATTGGTCTATGTAAATTAGCACCTGTTCTTCGGGACTTTCCCTCCAATAAACAACAACAGATAATCTGCGAATCTGCAATATAATTTAGCTAATACTATAGAGGATTCAAAGGTAAGAGCGGCATATAAGTTAGGTAGGAAGAAGGTAATTAAAATAAAATCCTGCCCATGGTGGACAAACGAACTGACTGTCTTACGACGGTCTGTATATCGAGCTAGGAGACAGTACCAGCGGCATCGGAACTGGGGTCATTCTGAGGTAGTTAGATTGCACAACAATTACATATCTCTTAAAAATAATTACAAGAGAACCATGACGACTTGGAAGAGAGAGAGAAACCAGGCGATTGTTTGGAAAAGAATCGGGGAGGAATGATCCCGGGGGGGTTGTTATATAAGATGTCAAGAGATAAACTAAGAATTTTGGAGGTATTTAATACAATTCAAGAAGATTCTATTGAGACTATTGGCTGGGAGGATTCAGTAGATGCAATATTGACCAGGCTGTTCTCGGATGATAATCCCATCTTTGACTCACAGTGCCAATCCGAACTGCGTAGAAAAATCAGTTTTATGTAGCTGGAGACAATACCATGGCATTTACAATAGATGAACTGGCAGGGGTGTTAAAGAAACCAAATTTCGCAAAATGTCCAGAAGTAGATTTAATTGTGAATGCATTTATAGTGAGGCTTTTCAAGTTGATACCTAACATGTTTCTTCTGTTATATAATAAGTGCTTAGAGGAAGGACTGTTTCCATTGAAATGGAAGATTGCTTTATTGAGGCTAATTAGGAAGCCTGGGAAACCTTTAATTGAGCCTAAGTCGTACCGTCCAATTGCTTTGTTGGCTAATCTGGGGAAAGTGTTAGAGAGGTTAATGGCAATACGTTTACAAGAATTGTTAGAAAGCCATGACATGATTACACCTAATCAGTATGGTTTTACACCGAGGAAATCGTGCGAGGATGCTCTTCTGGACTTTCATACATACATTTCAAACTCTGATTCAAAATATGAACTTGCTATATATATAGATTTTGAAGGTGCGTTCGACTCAGTATGGTGGGAGGCAGCTCTTTCTCAACTGTGTCGTGCTGAGTGTTCTAAGCAGTTATACAGTCTGTTCAGGAGTTATTTTTCTGAGAGATATGTGACTGTAAGGTCTAAACATTTTCTCCTTCAAAGACAAATCACGCGAGGTTGCCCTCAGGGCTCTGTATTAGGTCCTTCAATTTGGAATTTGGTGCTACAGAACTGGCTGGTTCGACCACAAGTAAATTGTCACGTGATAGATTTTGCTGATGACGTCGCATTAATTGTGGCAGGTCGATCACGACATGATTTGGAGCAAAATGCAAACCGTGTAATAAACGATATTAATTCCTGGGCACAAGGATTGAAGCTTACCATTGGCCCCCAAAAGACCAAAATGATGCTTTTTAAAACAAAACGTAATTTGGGACGACCGCCGCAAATTAAAATTAAATGGGAGACAGTTGACTATGGTTTCTGAAACTAAATACTTGGGGTTCATTATTGATCACAAGTTGTCTTATTATGCGCATATAACACATCTTCATAGCAAGATCAGGAAATTTGCCGGTTATATTATAAGAGTATCAAGAGCAGATTGGGGTGTGTCTCATAAAACTTTGTTTCTATATTATAAAGTGGTGTTTCTGCCTATGGTTACGTATGCAGCGGGAGTTTGGTCTCACTGAGTCGCTCTTCTTAGATTTCAGGCATACTTAACTTAAAACGCATAATCCAGACACATTTTCACGGAGTGATAAACAGCACGTGCGAGCCAGAAGGCGGCTAATTTTTGTTCTGATGATGATGTTTAGGTACAAAGTATGTTGAGGGTCAAACGGCACCAGGAATTTCTCCCATCTCCGCCAGTGTTCGCTGTATCGAGGGACAGTACTCTGTCAAGGCCAGAGATATAAAAGTGTGTGGATCATGTGTTGTGTAGTATGTTGTGCCCATTGTTCTTCTGGCCTATTGGCCGTCGAGCCCCTGATGGGACCCGACGTTGTCCGTACTATGCCAACGAGGAGGCTGGCCAGGTGTACCTTGCAATTTATTATACTCTGGCAGGTCCCGCCGCCTAATTTCCTTGGATTTCAGCGGCTGGGTCCTAGAGAAAAAAAAAGATAATGGCGGTGGCATAATTGCAAAATCGCTATTACGAGATAGTCTGTGGGGTTTGTTCCCCGAAATTACCATGGGGTTGTACGCTAAAATGACAAGTTCTAGAGGCCTAATGGGGCGGGCATTAATTTTGGTGCTAATTTAAATTTGGATGCGTGGGGCTTTCGCGGTGTCTAGTCAAAGAGAAGGGTAGGGAGACTGAAGGCTGGAGGGAAGAAAGAGAAGTAAGGGTCCGATAGGGTAGATGGCCCCTGCAGTCAGTGGGGCAT
The DNA here is from genome assembly GCF_048544385.1 of Mastigoproctus giganteus. Taxonomy (NCBI): domain Eukaryota; kingdom Metazoa; phylum Arthropoda; class Arachnida; order Uropygi; family Thelyphonidae; genus Mastigoproctus; species Mastigoproctus giganteus. The sequence continues at coordinate 1,998,414 of NC_143580.1, forward strand.
GCCCATGCCCCACCAGAGGGAAAGGGGGATGGCAGGAGGAGTAGACAGCGAGCCATCTCCCCCCCCCATGCCAAGGAATTGGAGTGAAAGCAGGCTGGTCAAGGCTACCAGCCCAGATCGACATATGGCTAGGTGGCAGCAATGGGCTGCAGTCATTTCTCTGAGCCTTTGCATAGTAGTCTTGTTGTCTTGATCAGGTTGTCAAATGCCTGTGCTGGATGAGGTTGTCTAATTGGGTTGTCACAGTGTGAGTTTCTTTTTTATTATTTTTATTTTTTTTTTAGTTGGTCACTTCCAGGTCAGGTCCAGTTACTTTATTCATGTGTAGAATGAGATTGTCACGTCAGATGGATACATCTGTATGTTGTCATAGAGATTGTCACTTCAGGTAGACTCAATTGTGAGGGTTAATTCCTTGGCTGTTTCACCCTGGTGTCAGTTCATCATGCACGTGGCTCGAAGGGATATAAATTCAGCTTCCCCAATGACTTGTCTATGACGGTATGGTGACCCTACCCATAGACAAAGGCTCCAAATAAGTAACGTACAAGATCTCGAATAAATCTCCCAAATAAAAAAAAACATCAAAAAAAAATCTCACCATTGATGAAACTGCAACGTTTAAGACACATTTTATCGGAGGGAGGCCATTTACGAAGGCAGCCATATTTGCGATCCCAGCAGATAATTATTGCAAGCTTGGTAGGCCTAACAATAATCAATAAGGGGAAAATAAAGAAATATACTTATCTTCGAATGGACCTTCAATACCGCACCAACTGAGGGCTATTTAACTTATCAACACTATTCGCAAAAAACTGCGTATTTCACAGAAAAAAGCAATAATTCACACAATAGCAAAATTCACCACGAATTGAAAACAGCGCTTCTGAAGCGACCTCTGATGTTTCGGTAGGCGGTATATGTCAGAGTGCCCGGCACATGGATGACCGGACCCAGGGTATCCCAGCATCACACCGCCGCAACTGGCTTGTTTTCGTCCCATGGTGCATCCAGGCGCCATCACTTCCCCAGGTAAACGACGCACACGTACCCGGCCATTCTCCTGGTGCAACAGAAAACGTGATTCATCGGACCAGACGACATTCTACCAATCACTAAACATCCAGTTTCGATGCTCGCGTGCCCAATCCGTGCAAACCACGTCGCCAGTGAACCGTGGTTAGCATGGACACTCGGAGTGGCCTGCGGCTACGCAGCACCATTTTGAGCAGGGTTCGATATACTGTGTGTTGTGACACATTACTCCCGTCACTAGGATTCCAATTACCGGCGAGTTGCGCCACAGTCGCCCTTGTGTTTCCAAGTACCATCCGGGAGAGCCATTGCTCACCTCGAGCATCGATGAGCCGTGGTCGTCAAACACCTCGACGGCGGTTCGTGGGTTTTTCCTCCTCGGACCACTTTCGGTAGGTACTAACCACGGCTGACCGTGGGCATCACACCAGCCATGCCGTTTCGAGTATGCTGTGACCCAGCTGTCTGGCCATTACAATTTGGCCTTTCTCAAACTCGCTTAAGTCCGCTGCCTTTCCCATCTGAAGAACAAGAGTAACACTGATTAACGGAGCTCAGTATCAGCTGTTTTTTGTAACGTGTTCTGATCCGCGCACGCGCAGTAGTTCACGTGTAGTTGCTTCGATTTGCATAACAACTCGCTGGTCGTAATGTTTTGGCTCATCGGGGTATACATCAAAGTTAAATAGCTCATTTGAATCAGGGAGCTTAGCTAAAAATACTTCTTTTGTATGACTATATACGAATTAATTAAAATTTGCACTTGTTTACATCTTAACTTCGATTTAAAGAACAACTATACACAATAAAATTATACTTTTGCATTTCGAGGTAGAACCATCATGTAACCTCGGTCTAGATCCAACATGTACCGCCAACTTAACACAGACCACTACAATACCAACACAATTACCTTTATCATTAAACTCCTTGACACAACAGCTTTATAGCTGTACTGGCTTCCTTCGTAAAGTACCATACAAAGTTAACTCTTAGTACATACAAAGTTAACGGTTCGCTAAGAACCCCACAACTGCTTTATAATAGTCAGTCTTTCAAGAACTTCAAGAAACCACAAATTGTATGTCTGTACTAATCCATACAATGTGTATGGATTAGTACAGACATAGAACTGGTTAGGACTGGGAAATTCCCAGTCCTAACCAGTTCTATCGGTTGATCTATATCAAGGCAACCCAAATATGGTTACTCATACCTTTTTTTCTTCAAACAAAATCAAAACCATTAACAAAACTATCATTTGCTTTCGATTCCAGTCCATCTCTTGTGTCAGAGTGTATTACAAGAGCCTTGACCAGCTCTTCTTTTAATAGTTCTCCTGAAACTGTTTTCGTAGTGCCGAGACAACACTGCGTGACATATTAAGACAAAGTGGCAGCTGCGCCTGCGATTGTCCGGTTTCAGGTCAAAAACGGACCACCATCTCAAAAGAATCGTCTGAACGACGATGATCTGCCATCCTGAGGACTGGAGATTGGGCTGTCCCGCTGAGAAGCCCAAAAATGGGAATTAAGTGATGAGGTCGCAGCCTGTGTTTTTGTCGCCGTGAATAATTTGCATAATATGTGGCTCTGTAAGGTGGTAGATCGATTTCGATTGATACTCGGAATTTGCATGCCAAGATAACTATTATATCAAATATTTGCCTTCGGTGACACTGTTCACAACAAAACATTTTGTCGAGCAGTGTAGAAGTGATGACTGCTAATATTCAATTTAATGTTTGGAATATTTTTTTCAGGATGTGGAGTTCGACCATCGGATGGGGCAGACGAAGGTGAGTATTTTCTCTTCGAAATTTTTTTCTAACTTTAATACTCCTCGATGTGTTTTATTGGTCTATTTGCATACCACACATGGTGAAAGCGTATCTCTAATATATGACGCTGATAAATAAATCATCTCTTGAAAATCTCGTTTTCGACTTTATTAAAAATTTGAAAGTGCAAGGTGAAGAGTGAAAAAATATACTGCGAATGATATACGACCCCACTCACTGGCAAATTCTTCGCGTAGGACCTGTCCCCACAAACAAGGTAAAGCGGAATGAAAGGGGGGGAAAAGAAAAAAAACAAAAGAAAAAATATTGAATCAAAACGAGGCTGAAAATGAGTTCGATAAGACAAATACTGAATCGATCAAAGTGGCCAAAGACGCAGAAGAATGGTAAATGACCATTCACGCAATCACAAGTTTCAATTCTCGTAAATTTAATTGGACCATTCTAATTCTTTTTTTTTTTTTCTTTGAAATGGGGAGGCGGAATTTCGGTTTAAAAAAACATGTTATTCTCTTTAAAGACCGTTCTTCTTTTCTGTTTGATTTGTCCCTAAATAGTTGCCCATAACCCAACGTAGTGTGTGACTTGAAGTTGAGGTCTTGAAGTGTGCGTGGAAAATTATCCCATGGACAATTGTTACAGTGTCCAATTCATGCCTTCGTGCAGGTCTGTTCCCTAAGATGTGGAAAAGGGCTGTCTTGAAAATACTTTTAAAAAGACCAGATATACCAGCCAATGACTCCCTGTCCTACAGACCTATTGCTCTGCTGCCCGTAATGGGTAAAGTCTTTGAAAATTAATAGCTGGTAGATTTACTAAGGCATATAACTCAAGAGGTCTCTCATCCCACTGTCAATTTGGTTTTGTGAAAGGGCGTGGGACAGAGGATGCTGTTCACGAATTACTTGAGCGTTGTGACAATACAGATACAAAATATCTACTGGGTCTCTTCGTGGACTTCAAACGGGCCCCTTGACGCACTTTGGTGGTCAAGTGCCCTGGAGAGGTTCCGGGAGGCCCAGGTGTCTGTACCTCTCTATAATGTGTTAAGGAGTTACTTCTCCGATCGCTTTAAAAGTGTTAGTAATGAATTTGAAGAAATTACAAGGTCCGAAGAGGATGTCCACAGTGGTCCATTTTGGGTCCCCTGTGTTGGAACATGGTTTTCGATATACGGCTGCGAAAGAGTTTTCAAGGTATAAGCATGACTCCTTAAACAGATGACCTTGTACTTCTGATTAAAGGTAACTCGAGGAAAACTTTAAACGATACTGCAATTCTTGTACTAGCTGATTTATAGCACTGGGCAAAAATTCACAAACTTCAGGTCTCTATTACGAAGACGCATCAAATGCTTCTAAAGGGAAAGTTGGATCCTGGACGTCCTCCTGTCATTAAATATAATGATAAGGTAGTCAAATATAGTGCTACAGTGAAATATTTGGGCATACTTTGGACGATCGAAGGAGTTTCTTACCGCACGTAAAATATGTCAAGGACAAATGCAAGGTTCTTTTCGCCAAATTACGACAAATCACGCGTAAAGAATGGGGTTTGAAGAGTGGAACCTTAAGATTATAACTATATATATATTTTTGGCAATTTTAACCTATAAGGCCAGTGCCTGGGGCTATAGATCTGATAAAGTGATAATAATTAAGCAATTGCAAAAAACGCAGAGAGCAGCCATGCTGCTGATGTCCACAGCTTGCAAAACCACTTCTACTGCAGCTCTTCGAGTGCTCCTTGGTAAATTTACAATACAGTACCAGGCGCAATTTAGCTATTTAGTTTATCATCATAGGAGACAAATTCCTGCGAAAATTGGTGGCATCGTCTTAACTTGAAGAATAGCCAAATACAAGAAAAGAAAAGGCTTCGGATATTTTTTGTCAATAAATGGCAATCGGATTGGACTGCAAGTGATGTCGATATGATCACTAAAGGTTGTTTTCCTGTTGTTAGGGAGTTTTTCAAGAAAGATTCCCTCTGGCTATGCCCGAGCCGTCATACCACCTTTGTAATTACCGGTCATGGTAGTTTAAAAAGCAAACTGTATAAATTTATACTGGTAAATTCGCCATGATGTCATTGTGGTGAAGAAGAAACTGTAGATCACATCTTGTAGTAGTTGTAGTAGTAGTGGCATGTGATTCAAGAAAGCAAGTGTATGCAGCATCAACCAAAAAAAAAAATTACAAAACAATCCCCTCTAAATATTTGTCCAGTTCCTCCTTAAATTTATTTAACCTATCAACTTCCACAACGACAGATGGAAGTTTGTTCCAGCAATTAATCACCAGCTGGTTAAAGACAAATTTCCGCACATCTATTCTACTTCTGTCCTTCCTCAATTTTAATTTATGCCCCCTTAGGTTCGTAATCTGAACAAGTGGAAGAATGCTATCAGAATTCAGCGTGCTCAACCCATTCAAGGCCTTATACACCTCAATCACATCACCTCGCAGGTGCCTAGTCTCCAGCCGCTGCAATTTGCAGAACTTCAGCCTCTCCTGGTAAGGGGATCCCTTCATTACCCTCACCAATCTTGTTGCCCTTCTCTATACACGCTCAACCAAACAAATCGACATCCTTCCTAAAATGAGGCCTCCAGACCTGTACGCAGTACTCAAGGCGTGGCCTGACCATTGCCTTATACAGAGGGAGAATCGCCTCCTTTTCCCTGCTAGCAAAATTCCTATATATCATTGACAACACCCCATGACCTGCCCTGGCAGCCTGTCTGCATTGCTCAGAAAACTTCATATCTGACTGCACAATTACTCCCAGGTGTTTGTCATTTTCTACCACCTTAAGTGTTTTTTTTTTTTTTTTTTTTTTTGATTTGGTAGTTGTTGGCGCATCGGCTTCTGTGGCCATATTGCACCTCCCAAGGTTTTTGCAGTACTTTGATCCAAGCCCGAGGCGAGAATCGAACCCGCGACCTTTGGGTTGCCCGGCAGGTACTTTACCCACTCGGCTAGCCCGGTCGGCACCTTAAGTGTAGTACCTCACTTAAGGCGTATCACTATTCATCTTACAGTGACCTGCGGGTGGACTTAGAGGATCATGTTGATGACTTTTCTCACGGCAATAAAACGGTGTTGGCTGTTTCTCAAACTGTCTTTGTAAAATTCAATACTTTTGCCAATCGTGCTTTCAAAAGAAGAGAGTATTTCCAACAAGCATCTTGATATGCATATGGTGAATTGTTTGTGAAAAAAGTCATCCTTGGAATTACACGAGGGAAAATTTTATTAAATTACATATGTGATTACTATGCTGATCTAATGAATCTCTCGGTGCGCAGGAACTTTCGCGGCTACTGGAAGTCATTGCTGCTGCTTACAATATTAACTCTGAACATATTGGTACTCATCTCCCTCTCGAACTTTCACATACGGACGTCGATTATAGGACTTTTGATGAGGTATTGAATTGATCCTTCGAGATCTTGTGATACCTTGTTACTTTTTGTATATTATGTATTTATATTGTTGATTGAGGGTCTTTATAACAATTCTAACTCGGGTTCCTATGAACTTTCACCTACTGGAACTTATGGGAACTTGGCGAACTTTCGCTTTGGAAGCCGAGGGTTTTTGCTATGTGTTATACAGTTGATATATTTGCTAGGTGTTACAATCAGCTTTTCTTTAGTTGTTTTGGCAGATGTTTTTGGCATAATATTGCTAACTTGATGATGATGATGCTAGCTCTGGCTGGGTTAATCGTTTGACCACGATTGTTGGTCTTGTGTGAGGTATTAATTGAATTCATATGATGTTTGTTAGCTAAACCTCTTTATTACCTTTTTACTTCAGTTAACTGCTATGTGTTAATTACTTACATCTGAAGTTTATTGAGGTAACTGAATTGTCTACATCTGAAGTTTATTGAGGTAACTGAATTGTCTGTTTAACTTTACATTTTTGTACAGTTTTATGGTTTTGTACAGTCTTATGGTGGTTTGATGTCTTGTTTGTTAGTATTAATTACTACGTAATGGTAAATTAAATATGAGCTGTAAATTATGTTGTAAATTATTGCTTTTCTTCAAAGCTTGAAGATGTGTCTGGAAACCAACTCCCGATGTCATATATACTCTTTCCAAATGATGTAAATAGTTGCAACTTTTCATTTGTAAATAGTTGCATCTCTTCAAGGTTTGAAGATATGTTTGGACTCTGCCTCCTGCTTTTATTTGATGTAATTACATGCTATACACTACTTTACTTCATTTCTTCAGAGTTTGTGGAGGGGACAATCGACTACCGCCACTCTCTTTGACTTCTGCTCTTTTATATGATAGAAATATACTCTGTAAACAATTTCATTTCTTCAGAATTTTAAGAAGTGACAGGAAGACAACTTCCAATTTCTATACTGCCACTTTTCCTTTGGACATTCTGCTAACTTCTATTTCATGATGGGTCCCTCTCTGATCCTTCTCTTTTCTACAGTATTTACTTAATCCCATCCATTACCCGTACTTTACCTAACTTTTATATATACCCTTTCTATTTCTTCTCAATTGAACTTACAGAGTCTTGACCTCTGTAAGTGTGGCAAGATGCAATTTGATCCTGGTCGCCTTGCATGGTCGGCATTTGCGTTGGCTTCACCACAAGACATTTACGAGCGGCCAATGAGGGGAACCCTGGGATCCGCTAGTTTTAACATATGAATATGAATATAATGTCTGGTTTGCGTCAGAGTTGTGTTACGTTCTGTTGTTGTTGTTGTATCTCTGGCTTTCTTGGTTACAAGGCTTCTAGTGGGACCCTGCGTTGCCAGCGAACACTACTGGGAGGTGAGCCAGGCTACCCATTATGCTGGCCTCCGCCTGGGTCGCCTGAGCTTCCTGACAGACACCAATTAAAAAAAAAAAAGGAACTAAGCGATCGGGACAGTAAAGTGGTGGAACTTAAAGTGGAAAGAAGGCGTTCTCCGGATGAGAGAGAGGTAGGGAGGGAATGAAAGTTGGAACCCCGTGGCCTGGGGTTCCCACTCACCCAGAGCCAAGGGAAGAAAAAAAAGTTGCACGGTTAGAGTTACCCTACAAAAGGGTGCCATATAGTATTTAACACCCGAAGGCGTTTGTAGCACCTGACCCATCTTCTAGCAAACAGGTGCAACGTCATTCCACACCCGAAGGTGTCAGCAGGGTTTGAAGTTAATTCTACCAAGGAAGGGGTTTGAAACGTATCGTCTTCCGGAAGAGGTACTAGTTTATCCTACCCCAAACGGGTTTGCACGTGGATCAAGGTCGAAAGAAGGTTTCTTCGTCTTGTGTCTGATTGCAGGTTGGTTTTGCCAGAGTAGATAGTCTAAATCTAGTTCGACGGATGGTTTCTTAGCCTTGTGAATATATCTTGAAAAAATTTTGAGAATGAGACATACTCGTCTTCCGAGTCAAGGATGAAGTGCTCTTGTTCTTAGTTTTTAGATAGGACTTGAGAAATTTGTAAATCTCACAGTCGTACATTATGTGTTCCAAAGTTTCTGGGAGTTCCCACTGGCAAAGCGAATGCTCGATGATATCAAGAGCCTAGAGTTTTCAATTGAAGGGACCATGTCCTGTGAGAAGATAAGTGGTGTGAAGGCCAGGGAGAGCCAGGATGAATGTTTCGGAAAGACTTTGTCTACTGTTGGTAGGAATTTCCGGGTTATTTCTCCTTTAGTTGAGTTGGGAAACAAATATTTCTTCTGTGTGTTTTGGGAGAAATTGAAGGTGAAGCGTTATAACTCCCTTACCAATAGTAAAAAGTATCGCTAAAGGGAGAAAATGTGGGGACCACTACATATGGCTCCAATTCCATTTTTTTCGTGCGGAGTATGAGCAAACTTTCGTTGAAAAAACTTTCTCTTTCTTGACGAGGGAATAAAAACTTTCTTATAATAATTATTGGCTACTCTTCCTAAATGTTATCATCTCCTTTTGCTACTCTGCCAGTTTTTAATTCAGGTTACATGTTTTGTTTTTTTTTTTTTGAAGAAACATTGAATTTAAAAATGCCCGCATTTATTTTTCAAAAGGATCGTGTCTTTGTGTTTATTGTTGTAAAAATTAAAAACGCATTTTTCTTTAAAATATGTTTCTTTTTCTTCTAAAACTTAAAAATATAAATAAAAATAATTGGCAAAAATATCGCGTCTTTATAAATATACAAAATTTCTTCATGTCGTTACAATCCGCTCCACCGCAACCCACGATGACCGATCCTCTCAGTTCAAGAGATGAAAGTGCAAAGAATGAAAATTTATTTAAGTTTTTATTCATTAATAGCGCGCTAATCAATTTTATATAAAAAAATTCTTGGTTCTGTTCCACTGAAAGTGAAGAAGATTGTAATCTTCATTCGCGGAACCCTGGGCTTGTTTGCAATCTCCGGTTGAAGAGACTTCATTAGTCTATAAAATAATTCCCTAAAAAAGATTTTTACAGAAAATAAAAATCCTTTTGCAGAGATTCGCATCAGATGGAAGCACATGAAGCCCATTTAATACTGGAACGACACGCTGCCATTTAGTGCAGCCAGATGGAGGCACTTCACGTCCAGTTCACAGCCTCTCTGACTGCTGACGTTTCGGTATTTATGACGACACATCAAAAGCACACAACTGTTGCTCGTGGAAGACTGCTGCACAAATTGGAGCAGTGTGGCATTGGAGGCAAGTTGCTGCAATGGATAAATGGATGGTTGAGTGGGAGAAGACAGAGAGTGGTCATCAGTGGACACTGCTCATCGTGGACTAATGTTATTAGAGTTCCCCAGCGTTCAGTGTTGGGTTCATTGTTGTTCTCTGTTTTTATTAATGACATTGATGATGGTGTATTTATTTATTTATATACATGTTTCTCACACACAGGGCACCAGACCCTAAATAAAGGTAAGAACGCTAGAAATTACATAAAATACAAAACAGTAATAACCAATATAAACTAGAATTAAAATATATACAAAATTTACATTAAGAAAACAGAGTAAGGAGCAAATTCTTATAGATAGATGGATTAAGAGTAAAATCAATGTTGTAATTATTGAATACCTGAAGGAAACGAAACAGAGGACTACCAAGCAAGTGATGAGGACGAGGGACGGACAGGCAGTGAGATTTAGTTTTATAACGAGAATTCAAACGGGGTGTAGAGAAAGGTATTTGTGCAAGAAGAGATGGAGAATCCATAACTGAGTTTATGACATTGTAGACAAAAAGAGACCCATGGAGTTGTCGTCTAGAGTGAAGAGGAATGATTGTGAAGCGACAAAGAGCTCCATAATTTCGACGGTGTCATTTCGATAGCGTAAGAATTTAATGAATTTAATTTGAATTCTCTAAAGTCTGTGAGTGAGAAAGATATGTGGGGACGAAATAAGAATCAAAAATGGGAAGTGGAAACTGCTTGTAGAGAAGAATTATAACTTTGCCACTCTTGAAAACAGAGGAAGAACGCTTGATTAATCCAAGAAGTTTAGAAGTGTGAGATATTACGTGATCAATGTGGGAAGAGGGATGAAGGTCAGATCGAAATAGGACACCTAAATCCTTGAACGTATCAGTACTTGCAATTAAACAGTTTCCAATATAATAATCAGTAAGGATGAATGGTCTAACTACACGATTCGAGTGAAAGCGACATAATTTACATTTTAACGAGTTCAGAAACAAGTTATTTTTATTGAGCCAAAGTGAGAGTGGATCAAGACAGAACTGGCGTTCATCGCTGTCAGTTGAAGAACAAACAACTTTGTAAAGTTTAATATCATCTGCACAGAGTTGCCACTCAACATTAGTAGACTGAAATAAAGTTGACAAACCATTAGTATAAACAATAAAGTTGACAAACCATTAGTATAAACAATAAAGTTGACAAACCATTAGTATAAACAATAAAGAAGACCGGATCCAATGGTGAACCTTGAGGAACACCTTGCGAAAGAGTAAACGGAGTTGATGAAGCACCATCAATTATTACGGATAGTTTACTATCTAAGCAGTGAATCAAGAAAATCTAGTAAAGGGGATCGTAGACCATAAGATGACAGCAAAAGATCGATGTGAACAGAGTCAAATGCGTGTGAAATACCAAGGAAAAGCGAATCAATTTGATTTCCTTTGTCCAAATTAGTTTGTAGGAAATGATAAAACAAGGCAAGGTTTGAAACAGTTGAATTCCTGGGAAGAATAGCATACTGATGATTATTGATAAAAGGGTGAAGATAGGAACTAAGATATTTATAAAGTAGGAGTTCGAAATTTTCGCAATTCTATTCGGTATAGTAATAGGTCGGTAAGTATTATGCTTTGCTTTATCACCCTGTTTTTTTTATAAATCGGGATGATTTGGGGCTCTTTGAACGAAGAAGGGTAATAGCCATGAAAAAGACAGTAATTGAAGAGATTTGTAAGAACTGGAGCTAAAGACGAACTACTTTTCTTGAAGAAAAGAGCAGGGAGAGTCTCGGCACCAGGAGAAGCGAAATATTTAAGCCGGGAAATGGCTGACTGGACGCCATCAGTAGTGAGAAGTAATCTATCAAAACTGTCATTACTATTACATTCAAACGGATAACAGGGAATAGAACGTTGCTGTTCGGAAGAACAAAGTTCTTCCGAACAGCAACGATCTTGTTCGGAAGCAACGTTCTTGTTCTTGAATAGAACGTTGCTGTTCGGAAGAACAAAGTTCTTCCGAACAGCAACGTTCTATTCAACATATTCTATTCAAACATATAACCTTGCTGTTCGGAAGAACAAAGTTCTTCCGAACAGCAAGGTTATATGTTTGTTACGCACTTTTGCGTAGCAAACATATTAGCATTGCCAACAGGACAGTTATTTGAATCATTAATTAGCATAGGAATTTTAGGAGATCTCGATAGCTGTTTGAGATAGGACCAGAATGGTCTCGAATTGAAATTCCTAGTAAGTACGGTTTCAACTGAGTGAAGATAATGAGAATATTGAGATTTAGGAATTTTCTTAACACGGCGTCTAACGGAAGAAAAGGAAACGTAGGTAAAGTTAGTTTGGGGTTTTAAATACCTTTTATGAAGATAATATCAGGCCTAATGTCCAACTTTGTGATGATACAAAGGTTGGCAATGTTGTTAATAATAAGTGTGCTGCTGCAACAGAATCTGGAAAAGTTGGACAGATGGGCTGAGAAGTGGCAGCTGAAGTTTAACCTTGACAAATGCAAAGTACTGCATATGGGTAGCAGTAACCCGAGAGAAATGTACCACTATGTGTTGCGACCCTCAGGGTAGTGGAGAATTAAAGAGACCTGGGTACCCACAGGTCTCTTTCATTCTCATTGTGCAGTGAGATATGAAGTTTTCTCAGCCGTGCAGACAGGCTGCCAGAGTAGGTCATGGGGTCTTGTCAATGATAATCTTGAATTTTGCGAGCAAGGATAAGGAGGTGATTGTCCCTCTGTATAAGGCAATGATCAGGCCACGCCTTGAGTACTGCGTACAGGTCCAGAAGCCTCATTTTAGGAAGGATGTAGATTTGCTTGAGCGTGTACAGAGAAGGGCAACAAGATTGGTGAAGGAAATGGAGAGATCCTCTTACCAACAGAGGCTTAAGTTTTGCAAATTGCAGTGGCTGGAGACTAGGCACCTGCGCGATGATCTGATTGAGGTGTATAAGGCCTTGAATGGGTTGAGCACTCTGAATTCTGATGGGATCCTTCCATTTGTTCAGATTACGAACCTAAGGGGGCATAAATTCAAATTAAGGAAAGACAGATGTAGAATAGATGTGCGGAAATTTGCCTTTAGCCAGTGGTGGTTAATTGCTGGAACAAAGTTTTATCTTTCGTTGTGGGAGTTGATAGCTTAAATAAATTTAAGGAGGAACTGGAGAAACTTTTAAAGAGAATGGATGTGTGAATTTTTTTTTTTTTTTTGGCTGATGCTACATACGCTTGCTTTCTTGCATAACAAGCCTCCATTACTACTACAACAACTAACTCTCCTCACAGATTCACTGCGCACGAATTGCATTTATTTATTCCTCTTCCGTTCTTCTTGCAGGTGAATTCGTGTTCCAAATAACAGTGGTAGGTGGCAAAGAGGCAGTCCCTCATTCCTGGCCGTGGATGGTGAGTACCTCTTCGTAACTGGGTGGATGATGGGGCACGGGGAAACTTGTTCCTCTGTTTCTTGCTTGTTTTTTTTTTTTATTTTTTTTTTCCCGAGAGTGTAGAAAGTGTTTCTGTTGCAGGCCGCAGTGATGAGGGCCGGAAGAAGGCGCAATCGCTTCGTGTGCGGAGCATCTCTCATCAGCCCGAAGTACCTCCTCACAGCTGCCCACTGCTTTCCGGATGGATCCAACACGTGAGTTACTTTACAAATGTTCCTTCGCCGTGGCATCTGCAGGGCGCGTGACTGGTGCTCCTTTCAGCTTCGAAAACATTCCGCCGTATTTTAAATATAAATGAATTTACGTTTCGAGAATTAATTCTAAATTCTCATCGTCAGAATGTGCCATGATAAACACGTTCAATTTAGCTGTTTGAACTGCGTCGTACACAAATTTTATTTACAATATAATATCGGTGTAGCTACACCACAGTTTACTCATAAATTTGAACTGCGTGTGTAGTGTCAAAGGCATCGTTTTAATTGCATCTCATATTGTGGGTGCCTTCCCAACTTCGCAACTGTGATGGCACGTTGCATTACCAGGGTGCCTGCCCACTCACTGATGATGAAACCAAACAGCTTCGAAACGATCGTCTGGGTGGTGGTATCCTCTGAAAATAAATAACAGCAGTCTTCTCTACTAGAGAAGCGTTATTTATTTGAAATAGTGCAATAGAAGCTATCTCGTTGTGAAGGCACGCGCATTATGGGATACAATTAAAACGATGCCTTTGACACTACACACGTAGTTCAAATTTATGGGTAAACTGGGGTGCATCTCCACCGATATTACATAATTAATTGCCCAAACCCATAAGAAATTATGCGTCGTGCATTTCGTCTTCTAACAAATTTTATTTGAATACAACACGCAACGTAATATCTCTTTTATTTATTATTAATTTGTTTATTATTAAACATTTATTATTAATTTATTAATTTATTTATTATTAATTTGTTTATTATTAAACATTTATTATTAATTTATTAATTTATTTATTATTAATTTGTTTATTATTAAACATTTATTATTAATTTATTAATTTATTTATTATTAATTTGTTTATTATTAAACATTTATTATTAATTTATTAATTTATTTATTATTAATTTATTTATTATTAAACATTTATTATTAATTTATTTATTATTAATTTGTTTATTATTAAACATTTACGAATTTAATAATTTGCAATAATTAACGATATCGAATTGATCCCCCGATGCGCGTGTTGTCGCTTGCAAATTACCCCAGAAGAACCCCAGACAGTCCCCATCTCACATAACGTAATAAAGCTAATAAATCTGCGTGGCCCCAATGGTTTCGCGGATCTCATCGGAATTAAATATTTCATGGCCCAATCGGGGACGACGTTTCGTTTAGATTCACCGAGTTTGAAGGATAACTAAATTTTGTCTCGTTTCAGGAACCCGTCTCGTTTTGTGATCCGTTTAGGAGTGCACACCTTCGACGTGGGTACGGACTACGCCATCGAGAGTATAAAAGCGCACGAGCGGTACAGCAGCAGGCAGCAGTACTACGACATCGCAGTGATCCGTCTCAGGGATGCCGTCCAGTACACCGACAAGGTGAGCCACGTGTGTCTGCCGACTGCTGACATGGCTAAGAAGCAATTCGACGGTTCCCGGCCGACACTAACCGGATGGGGCGACCTTTCGTTCGGTAGGTGGAGCTAATTTGAATTTGATTTTTTCTTCTAATCTCGTTCATTGGCTATATAGGCCTCAACGACGAGTCGATTAAGGACCGGACTGTGCTGATAATTAGCCGGTCTGAAATTCGTGAATGAAATCGGGCGAACTCAGTTAGCCGCACGCTGATCCAGCAAACATTGAGGCAGTCGCCCATGAAAACCAGATGGTACTGTTTGAACTGCAAGATTATCTAAGGACATGTGGACACGCGTTATTGTTAGGGCGGCTCCTGGAACGTCAGTTCAAATCCGCCTCGTATTACTGCTGGTTTTAACGGATTCTGTAAACTAGGCCACACTTGATTTACAGAGTTTGTTAAAACCTACAGTAATACGAGGCGGATTTGAATTGACCTTCCAGGAGCCATCTGCGGCTTATTTATTTTTTTTTTATTATGATATTAGATCCCCCCGTAAATGATTACATCTACCCATTCATTTATTTTGTCGGTAAATTGCGTGTGTCCTCTGGTCGAATTGCCTGTTTTCTGAACAAAAAAAAAAGCCAGTTTCTGGAGTAGGGCGAACCTCGCTATCTACGCCTCAGCCCGACTAACTTAGCCACGGAGCGAAAAAAGTCCAGTAAAATTTCTCGCGTCATCGACGGGATTCGAACCCGGGCCTTTTCCATCCGATGTGGGGAGGACGGGACGATACCACTGTGCTATCCGCGCAGATCGTCTGTGGCTTGTGGACATGTGTTGTGTGTTACGCAAGGTGGACCCTAAATGTTACTTCATCTCCACCATGGTTCTCTGTGATGATATACAAGACTCTGTACAATGGCCAGAAATGAGTGTAGTGTCATGGTTTCGCAGTGTGTGTGTGTGTGTTGTTTAGCTGTTTCTGGCTTTGCTACCAGAAAGCAGCGATCACGAGGAAGGCTGCTTCCCAGTACACGTTCACGCCACGAGGAGGCAGGTCCAACTATACACGTACTGAACTAAAATCGGAATGTATAACTCCCTGGGAATTAATGCCTCGTCTTTCTGCAGCTCGACAAGACAGAACACCCTGGAAGAAGTCTATAAACAGGAACTATAATCATTATGTGGAAGGATTTCCCTGCCAAGGCTTCCCTGGATTTACTGTTGTATTTTTTTTTTTCTTTTTTGTTTTGTTTTATATTTTCAATCTGTTTTGATTTATTGTAATTCTAATCAATGTAATCAACTTTAATTTGCATAATGTGCACTCTTAACCCCGAACCAAGTTGTTCGGGGGGGGCCACTGATGTGGAAATAAAATCATGTTAATAATAACAATTTAAAGAAGCCACGTTACTTGCCACGTGTCGCATGGTAGATCAAATCTAGAGGTAGATTCGAACAGGGACGTTTCAGATCAGTTGGCACGAAACTGACTTCAAAATTTAAGTTGTGCAAATGATTC
The DNA here is from genome assembly GCF_048544385.1 of Mastigoproctus giganteus. Taxonomy (NCBI): domain Eukaryota; kingdom Metazoa; phylum Arthropoda; class Arachnida; order Uropygi; family Thelyphonidae; genus Mastigoproctus; species Mastigoproctus giganteus. The sequence goes on from NC_143580.1 coordinate 2,014,517, forward strand.
CTTGGTAAAGTGGCATAGAGCCGACCGTGTGTATAAATCGATATGGAAGCAATGGCTCCACAGTTCTTTACTGAATATGCTTTTAGCTGGTCACACCATCTTAAACTAAATTTATTTCCATTAGAAACGAACTGTAATAGTTTTTGTGGAAATATTGGGAAATTGGGAGTTTAAATCATTTTAGGTCGAATGATTTCAATATTTTGATTCTGTGATGATGAATTTCCTGCTTAAATTGAATTTGGTTTGTATAGAACATTAACACCGATATATATATCTCTTCTCAGGTGGCTTGAGCAGCAAAACCTTGCAAGAGGTATCCATTCCCGTGGTTTCTAACAAAGAATGCAACGACTCTTACAGCCAGTTGTCGTTGGCCAGCTTTCCACGAGGTATCACCCGAGACCTCATCTGTGCGGGGCTATTGGAAGGAGGAAAGGACGCTTGTCAGGTACGACACCATTTCGCCCCACGCACCTAATGAAGCTTTTGCATGTTGAAAACCATAATTAGCGAGGTCTCTAAAATATTATATTTATTATTAATTTTTATTACTATAAAGTATTTAAGGGCAAAGGCCTCATGCTACCAGGTAGAATGACTAATGTGCAGGTTAGTGCAAATGCATAATTTTAGCATAGCTATCTACCAAAGTAGTTAAATTAATTAATCGAATTGGCATCGTTTTGGTTATATCTCATATTGTGACTGCCTTCAAACGAGTTGCTATGGTATTGTACTAACTCGAATAAATAACACTTCACCAATGGAGAAGACTGTTGTTATTTATTCTCAGCAGATACCACCACCCAGACTGCACCGTTTGAGGTATCTCTCATATTGGGAAGTTATACTTCATAACTGGGTTGTCACTATTGCAACACCAGACATGGAGAATATCTTGACCAACACCAAGATAACTACCATGGATCTGACTGCAGAGCCACCAAATCGGAAAGGACCATCAATTATTATCTTTAATGTAGACAAAGAAGTCATCCCACAAATCCTAATACAAGAAATATATACCAGGAACCTGTCAGGAACATCGCCAGATCAGGAACCTCAGGCTGTGGTACAGCCGAAGTACTCAACGAAATCGAAGACCGGGACTAACAAAAATTGAGTTGTCAAGATTGGGCCGGCCGGCTGGCAAACACTGAAACATCAATCCAGGATCTACATAGTATGGGGAAGTCATAGCTTCCGGGAGCGCATGGCCGTGCCCAAATGCTATAGATGCTGTCGGTATGGCCACACCTCCCATACATGCACCCAGGTTGCTGCCACCTGTGGCCACTGCTCAGAAAAAGGGCATGAATATAAGAACTGTCCGAACAGGGCTAAACTACCGACCTGCGTAACGAAAACTGCAAAGCACTCAAGCTGGAGCATAACCACTCAATCAGAGACCCAAAATGCCGTAACTACCTCAAAACAAAGAGTCTTTTCCAACAAAGAATAAATTATGGGGACTAGGCCTAAACACTACAATACAGCCCTGCTCAAAATCATGCAAATCAATACAACGAGCTCGAGCACTGGTTGAGCAACTTCGAAAGAAAGCCAACGTGGAAAACAGACATACTGATCCTTCGGGAACCATACACGCATGTTAAAAAAAAAGTACGAGATTATCTAGCCAATTACAAGATCGTCCAAACTGATGAAGATATCCCCTGGGTGGCCATCATTATCCGAAACCCAGCCATTACAGTAAGGCGAATATCTCAACTATGCACGGTCTGGGTTGCTTGTGCTCATATTATCTCCCCATTGGACGCTTTCTTTGTGGTGGTGTCCCTGTACTGCAGGCCAAGGGAGGATATAACCCTCGCAACTAGATGTCTCCAGACCCTCTTGGACACATTGCCGAATCAGAGAATCATCATCGGGGCAGATGTAAACTGCCGCTCCCCGGCCTGGCACAGCATGACCCCAAACAATAGAAATAGTCAGATCCTAGAAGATCACTTGGCAAACACTACATTAGAGATCCTCAACTTGCTACACTAACTGCCAACTTTCTGTAACACTCTGTGGGAGGCCACAATAGATGTATTACTCGCAACTGCGAACGTCGCCCGATACATTAAACACTGGACAGTCCAAGACTCCTGGATCACGCCCGACCACAGAGTGATTACATACCAGATACAGAACCAACTCAGTAGAACCCCGATGACAAAAACATCACTAAACTGCTTCGCAGTTAATAAGGCAAATTGGGAAACTTTCAAGGAAAAACTAACTCACTGCTGAGGTTGGGGAGCACTACCAGACTGCGAGCCGATCCAGAGAGGAAAATGACCTGCAAAGAAAAGTAACTGAAATAATCACAAAAGTTAGCGAATTGGCAATGAAAAGAAAAATCCCAAAGCCAGGCGCCATGCCCTGGTGGACTCCCGACATTGAAAACCTGAGAAATGAAGTAATGAGACGACGAAAGGACTTCCAACGGGCTCGGCGATCTTGGATGGTCGCTCAGGTCGCGGCCATGAGGGACAGGTATAAAGACGCAAGGAATCGATACACAAAATTAATAAAGAACACCAAACGCAAAACTTGGGAAAATCTTGTTTCCACAGCAGGGAACGCTAACCCATGGGGAGTTGTTTATAAAGCAGTCACTAACAGACACCCCCAGAGGAGAAGTCGCAGAAGCAACAATGACCCCGCTGCGGTCCCTGACCACTACGTGGGATGACTCGGTGACCAATATCCTAAACACCATCTTCCTGGAACAGGTAACTCCTACCCTCCCGGAACAACTGCAGATCTGTCAAGAAAATGACTCATACTTCACTGACCAACAAGAAACATTCTTCATTGTGGATGCGGCAGCCATGCAAATCAGAAGCAAAAAATGCCCTGGCCCAGACCTAATTGAACCGGAAATTGTGAAGAAAATGGTGGAATACACCCTGGATCCGTTACTCACGCTATATATCACGTGCCTCCAAGAAGGAACCTTTCCTAATGACTGGAAAATTGCCAACATCAAACTTAAATTGAAAAATCCATCAAAGCAGCCAGAAAAAGCCAGAGTCTTACCGTCCGATCGCCTTACTCCCAGTTGTAAGCAAACTATTCGAGAGAATACTGCACAAGAGGCTACTCCACTATTACAAAGGGGCAAACCTAACAAACACAAAGCAATTTGGATTCAAACCTGGCCTATCCACGATCGAAGCTCTCAAGACACTGCTGGATAAAGTAGAAGCCTCCACTACCAAATATTTTCTTGTTATCAGTATTGACTTCGCGGGGGCATTTGATGCCATCTGGTGGCCGAGCGTCCTCGCGAGACTTAGGCGGGCTGGAGTGCCCCTAAACCTGTATAACACAATCAGGAGTTACCTAACACAGAGAACGATCGAAGTACATGCACCGTATAGGAAGATAACCAGACAAATCCACAGGGGTGCCCGCAGGGCTATGTCCTAGGACCCCTATTATGGAATATGATTTTAGATGAATTTCTGGCCCTTGATATTGGCGAAGTCGGCGCCCAAGCCTTCGCCGATGATTTGATAATAACTGTTGCTGCTGACTCACGAGCCCAGATCGAAGAAAAAGCCAACCACGCGATAGGAATTTTGCAAAACTGGGCTACAATCCACTGCCTGGGGATTTCGCCAAGTAAGACCTGCTCGGTACTCCTGAAGGGCACACTCGACCTTGCCAGACTACCGCAAATGAAAATCCAAGGCACCACAATAAAACTTGCAACAGAAATCAAATATCTCTGAATCATCTGTCAAAAATCTGTCTTTCCAGCCCCATCTAAAGTACATTAAACAAAAAATACGGAAATAGTCTACATTGATCGCAAGAATGACCAGGAGGGACTGGGGGCTAAACAAGCGGACCCTGTCCCTCTACTACAATTCTACCTTCATCCAGGTTATCGCATATGCTTCACCAGTTTGGTACAAAAAGGTAACCACAGTGGTAAATAGAAGAACCTTAGACAGTATCCAGCGGTCAATAATTTTGACAATCACACGAGATGATTCCACAGTCAGCACGCACGCACTTCAGGTTCTGGCCGGAGTCCTCCTGCTGGACTTGGAAATCATCAGATACGCCCTGACATATAATATGGCAAAAGAAATACCGTGTACTATCCTGAATTTTACGTTGGATCTCGTCAACAACAGGAAGCTTGAAAAAACCAGACTGCTCGACCAGCTCCGACAGGAATGGCAGGATCGGTGGACAGAATCCACTAAAGGGGAAATCACCAAGAAGTTCCTCCCTAGCGTAAACAGAGTATTTCCAAAACCCCCGAGTTGATTCCAACCGGGGCTTCACGTCACCTTTCTGCTCACAGGGCACAGGCCATTTAATGCAAAACTATCTAGCTTCCAAATCACTGAGGATCCCCGTTGCCTCTGTGGCTGCGAGGAGACATGGCAACATCTCATGTATGACTGTGACCACTATGAGGACTTGCGATGCATGCTCACCACTGGTATCGCCTACTTCCCGCAGAACATGGAACAGCATCTTCTCGACTCGGAACATGAATACAAAGCCCTTACCATCTTTGCACAGAAACTCTTTGCTAGAAGGCGAGCGCTTATAGAAAACCATGCACAGCACCCGGAAGCTGATGATGAATCTCAGAACTAGGACTGAAGAATACCGGAACACACAAGAAAACTGTACCAAATAGTCCACAACCACGAACATGACCATCATTTAGCCTTGTTCACGAGGGAACTGCGAACCAGGAAGAGCTACGTCTGAACCAGAGACAAACTGACACAGGACTTGACATGAACAGGATACAAATTATTCACACTGGACCATTAGCTGGATGACTAAACCAAATGACCAACGCACGAACTAAGAAAATGATATCACCAGGACCGAAGTCTGCATCCTCATAACATGCACAATAGGCAACCTGAACAGGTTACATGACCAAATATAGGACGAGACTGCTCCTGTTTGACCTTGCGACTGGGATCTGACTCCTACATTGAAAAATAACACCAAAGAAGATCCGGTTCAGATCGCTTGGACGCTCACGTGCTTTCAACTGTCAATGCCTGATGATGATCTGTACCTGGCTCTCTTGCCTGGTACCTTTACTCGCCTTCCCCTGGAGGGGAGGAGACAGTCTTGTCTCCTCTCCTCCCCTGCCAACCCTTATTCTTCTCCTGGTGGAGCACGGGCGCCTGCCTCACTGAAAATCCTAGGGTCCCCTTCTCTATCGTCCCCATACTTCTGTCTTTCCCCCCAGCCTTCAGTCTCCACCCCTACTCTGCCTAATACGCCAGCGGATAACCGAACACAAACTGCAAAAACTTAACTTCGTCCAAATTGAAACTAGGTGGCAGGGCCTGCCAGAGTAAAATTTCATTCTGTGTACCTGATCTGCCTCCACGAGGCCAAGTGTGATCAACGTTGGGCCTCAGTAGGGGCCAGCGGCTAAACGGCCAGATGAACAACGATACACAACACTACACATACAAAATCCACACACTTTTAAATCTCTGGCCTTTCCAGTGAACTGGTACACCTACAATGAAAGCAACGTGGAGATGGGGGAAACCTCTGGTGCCGTTAGACATCAATACACTTTACCAGGGTACCTGCTCACCGAAGAGCAGCTAACAAGCTTTGAAACGGTGCAGTCTGGGTAGTGGTATCCGCTGAGAATAAATAACAGTAGTCTTCTCCACTGAAGAAGGGTTATTTATTCCAGGTAGTACAATACCATGGCAGCTCTTTGTGAAAGCAGCCCCAATATGAGATATAACCAAAACGATGCCGATTTAATTAAGTAATTTAACTACTTTGGTAGATAGCTATGTTAAGATGATGCATTTGCACTAACCTACTTATTAATTTTTATTACCTATTTCTATACTAGAAATCAGTTATGTTCTTACTTATTATTACTGAACACTTGTATTCCAAAAACAGTGCAGAATCTGTAAGCGGGGTGGGTAACATGGGATTTTTAAGAGAAGAACGCGTGATTATTTTGTAATATTAAATTGCGTCAAATCTTTTTAAAGAGAGACGTATTCATAATATCAAAGCAGATCTGCATCAAATAGGACCTAAATTCATCTCAATTTTCTAAGAGTTTCCTCAGCAATATGGGCTGGTCTACGGAGTGCAGATCGATTCGCAAAAGCGTTGAAGATGCGTGAATATTGAGTTCAAGCACGGTACCAGTTGTGCAGGAGCTAAGGCAGCCAGATAAAGCGTCGGGGTTTAAAGATTTTGCTGATTTGTTCGTTCAAGGATAAAAGTTGTGAGCAACCCAGTGCTTCTGTGAGACGAAGCGTTTTGGTAATTTTATTGAGTTGAATATTGGGTTGCATTTTAATTTGACAATTATACACCGATGTTTAGCCATTCTTTCATGAACTCCCGTTGTACCTATATTGCTGAAGCCTTATCACCAGCCGAATTACAGGACACGTAACAATCCTAAGCGTGTGATTCTAAGTGATCGACCACGTTAAAAAAAAATTGCGAAATCTGGCCCTGCCCACGCCTATAAATACAGTATTTAGATATTTCCCAACGCTCTCCGCATGTTTATTTAGCTCACACAGACGACGGATTTTACATCGGATCCAATCATCCCTGTTACCATATACAGCGTAATGCAAAAGTAGCTTACCATTCAAAAAACATAAATTTGTGTTTCTTTTTCAGTTTAAAATAAAATCGAAAACGGAATTTATACCTGAAAACTAAAAGATTCTGCGATGCTGTTAGTGCATCTCTACGTGACTTTCGCCAGTAATGCGGTCAGTATCCTGCATGCCCCATTTAGATCCACACTCGTTCCAACGAGTCTGGAGTAACAGTAGGCAGAGCCTCCTCGATATACAGAACAATCGACATTCCTTTTTTTTTTGTTTATGAAAACCTGAAACAAAAGACATTGGAACGTGTTTAGTACGAGCACGGAGTTATGGTTGAGAAGGTGAAAGAAGATTTTGGACTTCAATTTCTGTGGGTGCAATTTTCGGAATTTATAACGAAGGGGGTTGTTGCAGATAACTGAAGTTCAGGGAATAAATGAGAAAGGGGAAAAGTTGGTTCTGCGAGTTTGAAGTTCGACAGTAAAAGGACGCAGACTGGTTGCGGCACTTGTTCGGACTGCTTTGAACGAGAGAGAGAGAGAGAGAGAGAGAGAGACAGAGAGAGAGAGAGAGAGAGAGAGAGAGAGAGAGAGAGAGAGAGAGAGAGAGAGAGAGAGAGAGCGGGAAGTATAGAAGCCCATTGAGAAGAATAGTGCCCATGGAAGTAAATGTAGAAAAGTCATGCAGCAGAAACAGTACGTCTATGAAACAGCGAGTGGAGGGACTCTGTTAGAGATGAAGCCTGAGAGAGATTTTGGGGGCACCACCTCAGATAAAAAAATAAATGGTGGGAACAATATTCCATGGCAGGGCGGATTTGCGATTTATACAGAGTGAGCAGCTGTTTGGAAGAAGAGCAATTCTAAGAGAGAGAGAGAGAGAGAGAGAGAGAGAGAGAGAGAGAGAGAGAGAGAGAGAGAGAGAGAGATACTCAATTACTCAGATACTCAATACAAAAAATTATATTCAATTTTGCAATTGAATATAATTTTTTAACAGTATTAATTTGGAGCATTCTCCAAATTAATACTGTTAAAACTGAACTAGTTTATAAAATAGGAAACGCAACTGATGGTAAACTGTACTCAACGCGAATTGATCAGAGTTGCTCACAAAACGCAACTTTAGATGAAACGCAATAATTAAAACCGGTTAAAGGGTAATACAGAGGCCTCAGGTAGCACCCTCTTTCTTTCTTTCTTCTCAGCTAAGGAACTGGCACAAAAACAAACGATAAGAGCCCCACCTCAATTGAACAGTCTGAAATAGCCTTAGGAACTTCTGCAGGATGTTGGCAGTGATGGAGTGTACTTTCTTTCTACCCGCAATTATCAACGGTCTCTGAAATAGCATCATTAATGCAAAAATCCCAGGTCGAAAAAGAATGCGGTTCCTTGAGCAAAAACAAAAAGGAATTTATAACTGGAGAAAATTCGAGTGAAAATTAAACGATGTTAAAAGCTTGCAAAAAAGAAGGGAAACTACGTAGAAGCGAAATGAACTTTCAGAAAACTATCGTCCCCCCCCCATTTTATCTCCTTCACCTTCACTTATAATTTTATCCAGGCCTCTGTTTCCCTTAATCCCTCCTTAATTACCGAACTGATTTTATTTCAGTTCTCTAAAGAAACGAATTATGGGGAATCAGTTTTAATCGGAAAGCGGTGGCGCTTAAGCCAAAACACCAAATGCAATCAGCAGCCTTGCCTACATGGTGCAATGAACGCTGAAATTGGACTATGGAATAGTGAAAATTGGCTCTGTTGGGTGATGATCGCCATAGCCTGCTCCGATTAGATAGGCGGTTTGGACGATGCTCAAATACGCGTGCAGCAAGAGCGCATTGTCCCGCCAGTGACATTCGAGGGAGGTCAGTTATCGTGTGGGACTGTCTGCCATTGTATAACTATGGTTCCCCGCACAAACGTCATTGGTGCTTTACCGAAGAGTTATGAGCACCAATGCCTCCTGTAATCTTTTGATCAATTCCATTCTCGTTGCGTTGTGGCAGCACATTGGTGCACACCCGTGATTGCATCAACAAGACTTTATGCATTCATGTCCACGAACATTCTGGAACAGAATGTTCGTGGACATGAATGCATAAACTTTGAATGGCCAGCACAGACCACCCACCGATTTAAACCGTGTGGAATACGTATAGGGTTGAAATGTACCATCGGACAAGGGCCACACTAACACATCCCAAATCGATAACTGAAATCCTAACCGTTCTATAGAAGAAATGAAGGGATAAATCCGCTGCGATTCGTTGGTAGAAAGACTAGCCAAGAACACGGACGGAGTGTGTCATAGCATCCAAAGGGAACTCGAACACCTGAGCGGTGAACGGCATATTCTAATTGTGAAGTGAGTTAAAGTGACATCAGTGTGAAACCAACGCGTGTCCGGATACCTTTTTAGAGGGTGGTGCACAATTGAAACGCAGTAACCAGCATTTAAATTAATTGCATTACGTTTTCGAATCATACAACCGTATGATTGTATGATTGTATATAACCCAATAAAGGCTTTACTCCTTAAAAGGTTCTCCCACTTCAACCGTACCTATCCAAAGGGAAGTTTAATGTAATGCACAATTTGATAATTTGCTGAGTGAACACATTAATAGTTTCATTTGGGTTTTGCGCTTCTTTTGCAGGGAGATTCTGGAGGTCCTCTGGTGGTGAGAGAAGAAGGTGGCTGGACTCTGATCGGAATCGTTTCTTTTGGGTACCAATGCGCCCAGCCCGGTTACCCCGGGGTATACACCAGAGTAACTGAATTTCTCCAGTGGATAGCGGAAAACACCGACATTCGCGGAACATAGTGACCTCAAAGGAGTGCATTGATGAGGCGGGCTCCTGCTCGCAAAAAGTGTCTGAAGGCAGCAGATCGACTAGGAGAAAGCAGCCAGCGATTTCGATGGAATGATGAGGCGAAAGAAGTATGATTACACTGTTGAAAATAAACTTCATCTTTCTCTCAATATCTCATCGAACACACGTGATATATAATATCCATTTATAAGTACTTCAACGATTTGATTTTTGATACTGATCATTGTATTTTTATTGTTAACTAGAATTAAAGTTCTGCTTTTGTTTTGTAGCAACCTGCACTTGTTCGCTATTGCAACTTGAATTCAGGATCGTAAAGATGCAGCACAATTTCATCACCAGTCATTAAACGGAATAAAAGTCTATAAGATTAGCAAGAATTAATTTTAAATTCTCTTTCAATGACTCAACCCCCACCCTCTGATGCTTATCACGAATGGACCGCCTTCTGAGAACTCATCTTACACAAACTTTGGACATTCCAAAATGCTCGTGAATAATTGCTAAAATGCATCCATGGGAAATTCTATGTACCTTTTCAAGTTCAGACAAGTTCAGACACTTTAATTTTATGTTTTCTAATTGTTTCGGAATTAATTGCTGCAAATGGTTGACCAGAATATGGACCATCGTCAGCTGACTCCGGTCCTCTTTGCAACTCTGACGACCATCATGAAGGCCCTCTTTGGTAGCACATTTGGTATAATTACAGTCCTCAACACATCATGTGGAAAAAACTTCAGTTTGAATCCAGTAAATGACGCGAGGAACTTTTATGGATATTATTGACAACGTAGCTGAGTTAGTCTGCCTCAGAGGAGGGTAGCAAGGTTATCCTCCTGCAAATTCGAGTTTTTGCCCAGAAAACAGGCAAGCCCACTCCAGAACACAATTTACAAACCTAATATATACGGAGAAATGTGGTGTAAGCAACTATTGCGCCTGAAACCCTACGAGTCCATAGCGATACATTTGCAATAACAAAATTTGCGAGTGAGTCCTTTGCTGATTTTAAACATGAAGCAATGACGAAGTAGCGAAATGGCTGGTGCTGTCAATGTAGCAGCAGCAGCAGATATGTCAGGATATTCATCAAGATAAGTAAATGGTCTGCCAGAAATGGCGAACATAGAAAGTTTTATTATCAGAATATTTTCCTCCTTAACTGAACATTTTAATGTTCAGTTAAGGAGGAAAATTTTAATGTTCAGTTATTTTAATTTTAACATTTTAATGTTCAGTTAAGGACATTCGTTTAAGATAAGCTCAATGTTAAACAAGTTGATGGTTCATTCTCCCTATAAGCATATTATAAATGCAAATTGCTGGTTGCATCACAGAATAGGGTTAGAAATGGACCAGGAAGATAAATCAGTGGTAACGAACGGGAACAAGGAGGCTTTACAATGCAAATAAGAAAATTAATCTTCTAATACTCCAATCTTTTGATCTTCTTATATAGCGAATAAGCGAAAGCCTGGACAACCCAGCTGATGACCTCAAACAGTACTCCATCGATCTTTTCAGAAGAAAAGAAACAATGCAACCGTGAGAATGAAGCTGACCACTAAGATCAGTGATTATGTATATGCAAGAGTATTAGCATGTGCCCAGTTATACTGCGTCTTGCATAATCTCAGTAATTTTAAGTAATCTTATAAACAATTATGGCAGTGCCACCCGTGAAGGGATTCAGAATATAACCTTAATATTTGTGATATGATGCGAGGAAGCCCTAATTTTATTTTTGGTTTCGATCAAGGTCTAAGAGAATATTGGAATCGCAACGTTGCTGCATTAAAACTTAGTTGCCACTTTTCTGGCCATCGTGGAATTCTGCCTTGAAGACTCTCTTTGAAATCTGTCTTGAAGTGAAGAAGGTATGTTTGGCTGATCACTCACCCTTATTTCTAAATACATGTGACAATCAGTTCAAATTTATTTTATTTCACTTAATTGTAAGAGGGTTAAAATGAAAATAAAATTATTGTAAAAGTCGGGTAAAACCTCATTTTGACGCACAAAGTGTCAAAGCAAGTTTGCAATGTAATGCGTTAATGTCGTATTGTGAAAGCATTTCATTACGAGTTTCCTTAGAATTGCACTACTTTCTTCACCGCAAGAGATTCCGCCCAAAATTTACTTGAGGGCCATACCATTAAACTAACCATTTTGGTCATTGAACCACTTAAAAAAAAAAAAAAAAAATAGGAGCGTGTGCCGAGCCGACGCCACCGTTAGATATCTAACGGTGGCGTCGGCCGTGCACGCATGGTGGATGGTTTTATGTGAAACATCCTTGGGGGAACCTAAATGGATTAATGATAACTAAAGAGACGTATACTTGCCATTGCAACGGATATAAATGTCTCAATTTCATATTTTCTAAAATCATTGATGTAAAAACATCTATAGCGCATCTAATAATGGAATGTAACGAAAATGCGAGACGAAAAAATAAATTGTTTACAAATATTTGTATTGTTTCCATCATACTTCCTGTAAGTAACTGCAGGAAGTATGATTGCAATTACGTCACCATCCTGCAGTAGTAACTCCAGGATTTTGACGTCATACTATTCAACAAATGGCTACAGTAAAATGCGTAATTAGCTATTGGCTTGGATTTCGCTAACCTGTTCCAAGGTGGCTCTTAATGGATAAAATAAAGCATCTTTGGTACACACACAGGTTTTTTAATTGTATTTTTTTTCTAATGCAGTTCGACGAAATTCAAAGGAATGGCGTTGTAAATCGGTTCACTAGCACTCGAGATATTGTACCCGCCACGAAAAATGCGTCACGCGCTCCAATCACACTACTACTGAGTGGTCGGCACAGACTAGTGGTGCGAGCATGAGAAGCGTCTCTGGCGGAAGCCGCTGATGATGTAATTACTTCCATGACGAATTTTTTGTGACAAATCAGATTCAGTTCTTTGAAATTTTTGTAGGTGGAGGCACCTACAAAAATTTAAAAAAATGTTAATCCTTCAACAGACTTACTCGTTTATCTTATAATGGTGCCATTGAACAATAATTTTCTTCCTTTAAAAGTCGTCCGCGCGGATAGGACAGTGGTTTTAATTTCTGTCCTCTCCACACTGTCTGGAAAACACTGGGTTCGTATTAGTCAATAACACAAGGAACTTCAGAAGGTGTTTTTTTTTTTTTGCTCTTTGGCTGGGTGAGTAACAGTACAGCCATATAGTGCAAGGAAGGCAGACTTTTGTTGCATCGTTCAAAAAATAACAGACCAGAAAGTACAAATTATGAACTTCTTCCTCACTTAGATAACTATCAGTTCAGCTTTGAATTTCTTACAAGTGTCAGCTTCAACTACGTGCGGAGGCAACTTGTTCCAGCAATCAGCGACGCGTTGCCTGAAAGAAAAACGAAGAAAGAGTTAGTTGGGCTGAGGAGTGGACAGTACGGTTTTCCCTGCTGTAAACTCAGGTTTTTCGTTCAAAAACAAAACAAAAAAAAAAAAACCAGGTTAACCGATCACAGAACTTACGCAGTTTACGGACGTAACACACATGGGCAGATGAATTCGTTCTCGGGTAGCTCCAATATGAATCGGGGACCCGAATATGTGCATTTATAAGTACTATTTGTACACTGGTGTGCAAAACTTAAGGACCAACAGTATTTCTAATGGTTACAACCACAAAATCTTTACTTAAGGTGCTCTTTACTGATGTGAATAGATTCAGTCTTAGCAGCGATTCTGGACGTCAGCTGAACTGCGAGAGGTTGGCACACGGTATCACCCCGGAAACATCACTGAAAGGGATCGATATGGCGGTCGAGGTGTCCTCGTCTGGGGAGGCGTTATCTTGAATGAAGAAGAAGAAGAAGAAGAAGAAGAACTCTTTATTGCATACAAAACGCACATGCCGTACACAATACCCTTCACGGCTAAAAGCCATGACCGCTTTTAGTGGTACCGCTGAAAATAAATAACAGTAGCCTTCTCTACTAGAGAAGCGTTATTTATTTGAAGTAATTCTCTACTAGAGAAGCAGTAGCTATCTTGTTGTGAAGGCAACCACATTATGAGATACAATTAAAACGATGCCTTCTACGCTACAATCGTAGCTCAAATATATTGGTTAACTATGGTGTATTTACACCGATATTATATAATACAATTTTATGTACATTTTCATTCTCATATATAATTACCATAACATATATTTTGTCTACATTACAGTTGAGGAAACACAGTACAAAATACGTGTGTGTGTGTCCTGGTATCAAGGGTGGCCCCTAGGCATAGCCCATCTCCACCTAGTGGATCTGTATTGAATGTAGGACCTCTGCAAAGGAGCAGCCAACACCTGTGCAGCTGCTGTCTGGTGCCTGTCCCCAGGCGCGAGTAGCCAGGCCTGGGTTTTTTATTTTTTTTTAAACCTTTTACATGCCAAAGTGCACGAAATCCCGCACCCACTGGAGGTAGTGCAATACCAGTGGGTGCCCGCTATCCCACTCACAGGCTGTCCAGGCCTAGAGCCCGCAAAAAAAAAAAAAAAAAAAATTATTTACACAGTCGGTTTTACAGCAACATAAGTTGTTACTTACCAATAGTTACATGTATTTCTGTTTTATACAATGGTAAAGACTGTCCAGTAGTCTAACTGTTCAGGAAATATGTAGTCTCATTTAATTTCTTCCCCGGTAGAATCTGAGCTTGTAGAGTAGGGCTATAGAAGTTCCTCGAGGCGATTTCCATGTAGATAGTTCACATGGTATTCCTGAGCTTTAGACAGGAGAGGAAGTTCCCAGCATGCATTAAAGCACTCGCAGAAACACTAGCGTCCTTGCAGAAGGTTTTTCTATACGTGTAGCTATAAATTTTCTATACGTGTAGCATTACATCAGTCAGAGAGCAGAAATTGGAGTTTTTTGTGTTCAATTGGCTTGATGGCATTTCAGATTATTGCAGAATTCTTCTTATGGGGAGAAGATCTTATTTTATTTATTTATTATTTTTTTTAAAGAAAGATTTCATAAGAGAGAAGTGTGTTCGGGTGCACAGAAGTATGGGTATTCTTAACTGTACGGATAAGCAATTATTTACAATTCTTCAAGGTTAGCTTCCTAATAATTTAGGCCCGTTTATACACAAAGCTTCTCAGTGAGCCGTCCAGCATCACTTAGAGGACAAAGGGGTCTACCTGTCATTTCCTGTTGCGTCGATGGCTATCTTCCGATGTGTTCTTCCCAAAAGTGAGTTAATCTGGATCATTATGACCCCGCAGTAGAGTTTCTAGCCGCAAGTTTTGAAAACTGCCGCAGAGAACTGTTGAAATGTAGTGAAGACATCAGAATTTTCGATGAGCAAATGTACATTATTTTCTGAGAGATTGTTTATTTTACTCAGCAGTACCTGTCTTTCATTCGAATAATCATTACATTCAAAGAGAACGTGCTGCCATGTCTCAGATGCTCCGCAGTGACAGAAAGGATCAGGCTCAAGGCTCCTTTCGAAAAGTTTCACGGGTAAGAAGCGATCGGATAACTTTAACCGGTTTGGGGTGGCCTGGAGGACTGGATTGGCCCGAAGGCTTGGGACTGGGATCCTCCAACCGCAGTTAGCCCAGAAGTCAGGTTCCGAAATAATGCCAACCATCATTTTTACAGAAAAGACGAATCTTCTTTCATGGATAATGGCAGGAAGACGTCTGATGTTTAGAGCTGCTGCCATCTGGGTGGTCCTTTGTGCAGGGGGAAGCCGGAATTTCCATGTGACCCACTTCAATAGCCAAAATTCGCCTGCAAAAATCCGTCTTAGATGCGTTGCGGCAGTTGAGGTCTGCTCCATAAAGAATGAACACAACTCCAGATACTGAAAGACGATACTGTAACCGGTGCACTCTACTGTACTGAGGTAATCCTTCCCCATGCGTCTGTTCCGAGGTGCCATTAGCCCCGAGTTCTTGTTTATGGATGATAACGCCACACCCCATCGCACTGCAGCTGTTGATATGCTTTTGGAAATAGTGGACGTAGTGTTATTGTTATGCGGATCCCGTGGTTTCACTCAAATCCGCGTTAAGTACTCTTTTAACATTGCAAAGCCAGTCAGTGTGGGTTGGGCGAGTAGCGTGTTGTTTGACTGGCCTCTTCGTTACTGGGAGGCGCGATCACCAGGAAGGAGACTCCCAGCATCCGTCCACTGGCACGAGGAGCCGGACCAGGGAGTTAAAAGACATCGGACGGGCCGTCCACACTCCTGTAGGAGCGAGAGTGGGGAAGGCTAAGGAAAGAGCAGAGAAGAGACAGGAAAGTGGAAGACAGGGAAGACAGCGGGGATGTCAGAGCGTAGGCATCCCCAAGGCAAAACGGAGCAGGAAAAGTACTAGGTGCAGTTGTGGGAGTCCTATAGAAGGACTGTGGGTAGAGAGAAGAGAACACGTAAAGTTCAACTTAAAGAGTCAGGGATCGTCACAATGAAGAATCACGGAGCGGCGTCGACAGGGCTGGCCACAATTTGCAGTTTCCTGACTGGAAGTTTCCGGTGCTGGGTATCAGTTGCTGTGAGGAGGAGATTATACAGGAGTAGTGTTAGGGAGTTGCAGGTGTTGCCAGTGACGACGAAAGACCTCGTTGCCCTCGACGAAAGACCTCGAAAGACCTTATTCCAATAACTTGGTTTCTGGCCGAAGTGATTTAGTGTAGAGGTCTAGGAGTAGTTGGGTTCTTAGGCCTAGTATACATTGCATGAGTGCACGTGGTGCCAGTCTTCAGGTTCTCCGCAGGTACAGGGAGCATCCTTTTCTTTTATCAATTATTATTATTTATTTATTTTAATTTTTTTTATCATTGTTTTATTCCTTATAGGCTTTCTTGCACCATGCGGCCATTACTAATACTAATTGGTATGAATACTGCTGCATATAGAAGACGTTGAGTTGGTCCTTTAAGACTCCAGTCCTTGCGGGTAAAGCGTGCTAACATAGTGATGTCATTTTTTATCTTTCCTTTGATAGGTTGGATATGGGAGATGAAAGTTCTTCGGTCGTCCAAAATTACTCTTGGGTACTTCACCGATTGTTAGTTTTTCAGTGGGCGGCTATTAAAACGTATGGTAAGAGGTCGGGAGAAGTCCAGTTTGCCTTTCAATAGGAGAGTTTTGCTCTTCTCAGTGGAGACAGAGAGTTTATTTTCCGTGATCCATACAGACAGAGCAGAGAGAACGACTGCAGCCTGGGTGTCTATGGTGGCGTGGGTGGGGCCCCTCGACGATGATAACCGTGTCGTCGGCATAAGAAAGCTGAATAGCGTGTGGGTGGTCCCTCAGGAGTCAGTCTTTGAGTATCATATTCCAGACAGCTGGCCCCAAGATGGGGCCCTGGGGACGGCCTCCGGTTAGATGTCGGGTGATGCAGTGATATTTTGTTTTGATGCTGACCTTGCGGTTAGAGAAGTAGCGTTTGAGGCAGTGGTAGAAATTCCAGGTACAGTTAGAGACTCTGTCCCTCTGAAGAACGCCCGGCCACCACACTGTGTCAAAAGCTCCTTTGAAGTCAATGAAGATTGCCAATACATAAGTTGCATCCGACTGTTCTGCCGATTTGGGGGTTTTAGATAGAGCATCAATTGTGGAGCGCCCTTGTTTGAATCCGAATTGAAGCGAGGATGCCAAACCATTGGCTTCATATCGGGGTTGGAAGCGGGAGAGCAGCAGTCTCTCAAAAACCTTACTGAGAATGGGAAGCAGCACAATCGGCAGTATGCTTGGAGGTACCTGTGGGAACCTTAGGTAAGAGCCTCAGGTTAGTATGCTTCCAATGTGATGGAAAGTTGCACTCACTCAGACAGGTGTTGAAGAGCTGAAGAAGTATCTTTGAAGGTATGGCCCAGAGACGTTGCACAGTCTCGCCTTCAATAAAATTCTGAAACATGGGAATAACTGTAATTTGCTATGGAGGTTAGCGTGGAGGTTGGAGAAGCGAGTTGGGCTTCTCCTCTTCTTTCTTGCTTTATTTATATTATTTTCAAATTCCAAGGCTAAAGCTTCAAAACAAGAAGTACAACAGCGGCTAATGGGGAGAACACTGGGGTCCGCCACAACAATACATGAATATCCCTGAATATATTATAGTATTTGTGTTATGAATATGTAACAAGTGGGAAAGTGTCTTACGGCACCTTAGAATCGCTCGTTGTTCTAGACATCTCTTCCTTTTGTTCAAAAGTTACTTTTCTGAACGTACTGCCTACATCCAAACCAAACATCAGTCGGTATCTAAAGCTGTTTCTCGAGGATGTCCCCAAGGTTCCATTCTTGGCCCTCTTGTGTGAAACTCCATCCTTGATGATTGGGGCTGCCTTCTCCCTCCAACATGGCCGATGTGCAAATGATTACCTTTGCCGACGATCTCTCCATATTAGTACATGGTAACTCCACGTCCCAATTGGAGCAACGGGCTAACTCTGTACTCCATAACTTGCTGGACTGGACTCTGAAAAATAAATTAAGAGTGTCACCATTTAAAACTAAGATGATGATATTTCACTGAAAACTTGACCATAATAGACCTCCGGTTGTCAAGTTTAATGGAATATCTCTGCGACTTGTTACCACTCAGAAGCATCTTGGTATTATTTTTGATTAAACATTGTGATTCTTACCACACATCCAGAATCTTTCCAAAAAAAAGTGAAAAAATTTTGCGGCCATGTTATTCTAAATTTCTCGGCAGGACTGGGGTTTAAAAAAGGAACCCTCAGAATTTTATACTACACAGTGTTTATTCTAATCGTTACATATGCAGCCAGCATATAGTTTCACAGAACCAAACTTATTACAGTTCAAACCAAAGTAGACAGTGTCCAACGGACCTTCTTGCTAGCCCTCCTGAGAACTTGTAGAACAGTTTCAACCTTATCTTTGCAAGCCATCGCAGGCTTATTACCTCTGGATTTGTATCTTATGTACAAAGGTTTTGTTTACTATATTCGTAAAGGACATCCTCTAACTTTTTCCATATGACCTATGATCCCACTGCCGATCCAAAGAATGAAAAAGCGAAATGTTGGACTGAGCTTAATAAAAGATGTCGAGTGAGATGGAATTCCTCGACCAAAGGAGCAGTGACCAGATGTTTTATATCTGATGTTAAATTCACTACCTCAAAAAGTAATCAGTTGTGGTTCTACCCAAGCCTTGTTACATCATACATTCTAACTGGCCACGGTTCTTTGAACGCTCGTCTTCTTCAATTCAATCTATCCACGATAGATACCCGTCGTGGATAGGTTGAATTGAAACGCAGGTTTTCAACAGACGACGTGGATTGCTGAGCTCACTTCTCACCTCAACAAAGCTAATTTTTTCTTTCTTTCTTTTCTTTGATTATTATTTCCTTTTTTAAATAATAATTATTATTTAACGTTTTATCTAATTAAATTTATTATTATTATTTTTGCTATTCTTTACTTATTGTTTTTATTTTTATTTTTTTATATATTTTTTTATTTTATAAATTTTATTTTTTTCTGAAACGTAATAATATTTAGTCTATTAATATATTATTATTTATAATTTTTTTTCTTTCCTAAAATTGTTAATTATGCTAGTCCTTTGGGAACAGGTTTTTTTTTTTTTTTTTGCGAGTCCCTTAGGGGGCAGGATTCGCTGGTCTCCAGTTCATCAGAGACGGGATTTTAAACCCAGATTTGGGCTTCCTGGGTACGGGAACTGGTAGGATCCATTGCTATTACACTTTCTGCAGTGGATGCGGTAAATCTTTGTGGTATTCATTACGTTACGTGTTTATAGGAGACTGCTGCACCCAATAGGACTTGCCTATGGGTGCCGGAAATATTACACTTAGTTTAGTACGAGTACAGTTGGGCCCGCCTCCTCGTGGCGTGGACGGGTACTGGGAAGCAGTCTTCCTGGTAGCAGATCGGACAGAAACAGCTAAACAACAACAACACACAGTACGCGACCATATCACTAGAATCATTTCTGGCCATTGTACAGAGTCTTGTATATCATCACAAAAAACCATGGCGGAGATGAACTAACATTTGGGAGCTGCTTGCGTAAGACACAACACATGCCCACAGATGTCCTCATATAACAAGTGCTGCTTGGCAACCCACCGTTTCCTGTTGAATTTAGTACAGAATTCTTCTACATGATGATGGAATCTTAATTATCGATCAAATATCGCACCAAAATCCTTTTGCTTTTCGAAGCAGGGGATCAAGTCTCCGTCAATCGCCGGCTGCATTATGCTTGATGTGCGCATAAGTGAGAAGACCATGATCGCGGATTTTTCAAGGTTAACTTGCAAGTCCAATCTCGTGAGGTACTGCTGCATTTCTGATAAAGTCTTGTTGATGGTTACTTTAGTGTCTTTTGCTTCATCGGCTGATTTCACCTTTGTCAATAGCTTTAAGCCATCCGCATATGACAACATATCTGTTCTGTTGTGTATTAGCGGGTTAATTATAGCTGTGAAAAGAATGTCAGACTGGACTCCCCCTTGTGGCACGCCTGCTTCTATTTGCCTAGTGTACGTCTGCTTTCCTATGGACATTTTTGATGGTTCTATTCTGAAGAAGGGGCTCTAATTCTAATTATATTATTAGGGCCACCCCGTAATCTCTTATATATATCCATATATAGCTGTCTATATATCCCACTCAAGAAACATCACCAGCATACCCCAACAAAGCCAAACCAGTCAACCAATCCAACGTATTGGAGAAAATATACAATATAACATCCATCCAAACAAAATCGAAACTCTTCATATCGAGACTTGGACCGTCCACAACCGATGCAAATATATCTAAATTCTTTGAGGAACAAATAGGGATCAAGGTGGCTGTGAAACCTGTGAAAACAAGATATCCCTCCTATTCTTCATTCACAATTACTTGTGAAAAACAGGATGAACTAAAAGTGCTAGATACCAGCATCTGGCCGCCAGGAACTCTAATAAAAATGTACAAAGAACGGACATCTTCCGCATCCTACCGCACAACATCGACAATATCACAGGGATAGCAACCAACGTCAGCCTCATGCCAAACTGTCTCAATAACTCCCCTTAAATGCTTCTACCAAAATGTACGCAGTATCAGCAATAAACTACACCCCGTACAAACCATCATGTTACTAGCTGAATATCAGTTCATTTGCTTTACTGAAACCTGGTTATCTCACGGAAGGCAACTGGATGTCATAGGTCAGCCTCTTGATGATTACCTCAGCCTCCACAATTCCAGGGATAGCAGACGCGGTGGAGGTGTTGCGTTACTGTACTCATTCAGTTTGCAGCAGTCCAGATTTCAGGTGACCACATCAGATAAATTCGAAGCCCTATGTGCCACATTAAGAAAGGATGCCATACAACTCCAAATTTGTCTTGTATATCTACCCCCTGACCACACAGAAGATTCACGAAATAAACTCATAGCATGGATAGCAGCCAACCTAGCCCCCAATATCCCCACCTTCATTATAGGCAATTTCAACATGCCTACGCCTAGACATGATGAGGCCACTGAGGATCTCATATCAGCCATTGGCACATTTGGCTTCTTTTACCAAACTATACCTCCTACCAGGGGAAACCAGATGCTGGATCTATTATTCCACAATCTCCCACACCTAGGTCGGACCACTGAACACCACAGCTTCCTCTTTGATCACTCTCCCATCACGTTTGAGTTCAACGTCACTGTAAACTCAAACGCTGGTGAAGCTCTCAGGAACGAGAAGATTACCAAAACAGTATTCTCCATCAAATATTTAAACCCAGAGATCATCCTTGCACGTCTCATAGAAATACACTGGAAGGATCTTCAGCAAGAATCAATAGACTTTGCTTTATCTAACCTGGCCAACCAGCTACTTGAAATTGCCTCCCAAGGAGCTTCCAAACAATTAAAACTCTCTGATAGATCCAATACATGGTTCAATGCCGAAGTCCATGTAGCATTCAAGAGGAAACAAAAAGCATTCAGAATATGGAAAAAGTACCATAACTCAGCTGACTACCAGATGTACAAGAAAGAGCGGGCAACCTTCCTCAAATGTAAACGAAATGCAATCCGGCAGCTGGCACTCAACAGAATAAACCGCTCGAAACGTATTACATCCAAATGCAACAAAGATTTCCATATCGATGAGAAGGTATTTCAGGAATGGGTATCTGTGACTTTCAATGAGTTGCCATTAGACCCAAAAACCCCAAACCTAAGTGATTTCATCATGCACTCCAGACAGCCCCTTTCAACTATAACGCTAACAAAACAACACCTTATAAATACCATCAATAGACTTCCTAATAAATCTACAATTGGTCCTGACGGCTTCCTTCTCTTCATGGTTAAAGTGCGTAGCGCCTTCATTGTGGAGCCCCTTCTTGTAATCTTTAATCGCATATTGAAGTCCGGATCAATCCCGACAATGTGGAATCACTACAGGGTACAACCCATACCCAAAAGAAGAAACCCAAAGGAACCTAAGGACTTGAGACCGATCTCAGTGGGTTGCTCTCTATTAAAAGTGTTTGAGAAAGCTATCTTATTAGCACTGATCGACCAATGCTTCTCTCATAGACCGAAACATCTGCATACCGTGATCCCCAAAAGATCTACATATACGAACCTACTGGACACCCTATTTAAAATTCAAACTGCTCTCAACAGTAAATCTCAGCTAGACGTCAGCTTCCTGGATATTTCATCTGCTTATGATAGGCTCTCAATTCCCGCTGTCATCTACATTCTGGAAAAGTACTTTGGCATTACTGGAAGCCTGCTAAAAACCATCAACCGCATCCTTACACCAAGACAACTCATCATTAGCTATAAATCCTTCCAACAGGAGTGCATTATAACGAGAGGAGTACCACAGGGAGATGTCCTGTCCTGTGTACCGTTCGCCGCCGCCCTTGAACCCTTCCTCGCAAGGTATACTGATTTCTCATCGTATGCAGACGACCTCAAATTATACATAACATCTAAAGAAGCTGAACAAACTCACCTGACTAATCAGCGAGTCTCCGTCCTGATCGACAGCCTTGTAGCATATCTAACATGAAAAGTAACATTTTCTCGGCGATGTGGGCAATTCGACAAGAGCTGACGGGGTTACTGCACGTCAGTGTAGTCGGTGGATACGTCCAGCGGTGCCTACAACCTATTGTGATCACGTGTATGCATCACCAATCTGGTCTTCTGCCTCGACGTCGTATGTAAACAGATTCCTGGCAGTCGAGTACTGGGTAATGCGATGGATTGGATGAACAGGGTCACGGGCAGCGCATTCACCATCTGACTCCAGGGCTGTTTTATATGCCAACCAACTTAAATATCACTCCCTGGAGAGTTCACATTGCATCCAGGAATATTCTTTCTCAGATGCTTACCGGTGATTTCTACTCCACGTGCTGGACGCAGTAATGACAATCCCTACCTGCCGTTGCATTCTATACTGTGCAACCTGTGCTGTTTGAAGAATTTCTTCCCAAACAACGCAGTGAACCTTTTCAATTCATTGACAACAGACCACCCTGTGAAATACTCCGAAAGTAAGCAAGCAGTACAGAGTGAAGAGCCTCTCTCAAAAACGCACAGCTTACTTCAACTATAATCTTGACAATGAGTGAATTTGTAAACAATATTGTAAATAATTGTATTCGTTGATTTTTGTACACTCTTCTTATATTGTAAATACTGTAAATAATTGTAATTTTTGCTTTTTGTACACCCTTCTTATATTGTATATAATTGCAATTCTTGCATTTTGTACACCCTTCTAGCCGGTCGGCAGTGTATAAGGGGTGAAAGCAAACACTTGCTATTTTTTTTTAATAAACGGATTTAATAATAATAATATATGTATTATGACTGTAAATTTCGTGTGTTCTCAGGTCGATTTGCCTGTTTTGCTGGACGAAAAAACCCCAGTTTTTTTGGGGGAAAATACCTTGCTATCTACGCCTGAGACCGACTAACTCAGCCACGGAGTGAAAAAAGCCCACTAAAGTTCCTCGCCTCATCGACGAGATTCGAACGCTGGCCTTTTCCACCTGATGTCCCCACATCAGGTGGAAAAGGACGGTGACGATACCACTGTGCTACCACGCAGACTCGAAAGATGAGATGTCAGAAACTTCAATACTTGGCCTGTGATATGATAGTAATTTTGAAGGAGCTCAAGCAAGGTTGAGATGTTGACACTATCGAACGCCGCTTGTAGAGCCAGATATGAGATAACAATTTCTTCTTTCTTCTCAAACGATCCAAGGATAGCATTAGCGGGTCATAAGCAGATTACTAATTGTTGCTCTATCATGCAAAGTATAACGAATTTGCTGAGGCCTGTTGGGGGAGGATGCGCGTGATAGGTGTTTTCAGTACTGTTTTCTCAAGCAGCTTTAGTAAAAACGAGGAGCGAGAGATGAGTCTAAAGTGCTTGGCTTCAGGTGACTGGGAAACGTTTGGTAGTGGCCTAACAGAATACATATTCCATATTGGAGGGAAAATTTCTCCATTTTTTTAATATGGTATTAAAATTGTTAAGAGGGATCAATTAGATATGGGCTCAAACATTTAATGAAAAACTGTGGAACTTTGTCAATCCCTGAAGTACCAGTTGCACACAATTGAATAGTCGCAGATATGTCTTGTGATTAAGATGGTTGCAAGTGCATCTCTGAGATCATCATCATTACATATGGGAATATCACTGGACTCATGGTGACCTCGCTGAAATCGCAATAAAGTCCATCCAGAAATCGGGATCGAGCTCCGAAGAGAGATCACAATGTTTCTGTGGGTATGATGGGGCGCCCTTAAAAAGTGCTACTTCAACGTGATGTCTTATGGCTTGAGACTTGAGGCGCTTGAAGCTTGCTCGTACGTTGGAACATGTAGTGCGTCTGGAATTTGTCCTGTCCTTTTCCATTGTTTGTAGAGTTGTTGTTTAAGCTTAAAGCTGTTGCTGAGCTCAGGGGTCCACCATCCTCTCGTGCGTTCCGAGATCCATATTTTCTTGGAGGCTGAAAAGTTAGAAATTGTGACGAACCAGCTGGTTAACAGATCCAAGGCAAGTTGACTATTACACTGCTCAGGTGCATTCCAACGAATTTCAGTAGCTGCTTCAAGGCATTTACTAATGTTGATTAATTTCGGGCTTGTTATTACCTTAGTGTGGACCCGAGTCGAGACGTAGTAGTTTACAGCCGGAAAAGACAATTTAATTAAAATTGGCATATGATCAGATTTTAAAGGCCGTTTCTGCTGTTCAATCAAGTTCACAGTCGCTTGATAATAGCACAAGATCAAAATGATTGTCACCCCAGCGTCGGGAGATTATTAATTAGATGGATTCCTAACGGATGATGGTTATTTAGAAATCTGGACTGAAGATGCACAAGTTGAGAGGATAATTTGAAATCTGCGCAAAATACATTTGCGGAGATTTGCCTTGGCGAAGGATGAAGCCCATTAATGAGCCAATTTGTTATCATCCATGGTTTCAGCATCAGGTCCCGGGGGGGGGGGGTGTTAGTTAACTGCAATGTCAATGCCGGCCGATTTAAATTGGCATGACGCAATTAGAAATTCGAACTTACTGGAATGGCTTTTCAAATTCTTAGTTACGAGCATTTATGTTTTATAGGAGAGTCCCACTCCGTCCCCTCTTTTGTCCTGTCGGGAGCAAAGAATCACATTATAACCAGCCGAAACTGCCAATGGAAAATCTTCTTCATTACCGTCAAGCCAAGTTTCTGTTATGCGAAGTACATCATGATTGAGTGAGAGTAAAAGCTCTTCTATAGTTTCAAGCTTATTACGGATGCTACAAGCATTCTGATAGAAGATATCCAGGCTGTTATGTCTGCGGGACATTTTTCCCTTAAGCTTCGTTCGACATTGAAATTAAATTGTTTTCGAAAGACACCAAAGAGGGGAAACGAGTACTTTCACTTTTGTATCGTCAGTTACCGCTTTCATGAGTGTTGCACGATAAAAACATATTCATGAAGTTGTTTGTAGGTTTTCGAAGGACCTGTATATTTTTTCCTCCGACCAGTACCTGGCAGTTAAACACACTTAAGCGAAACGATAATAGATTATAAAACATTTAAGGTCAAAGACCTCATGCTACGAGGTGGAATGGCTAACGTATAGGTCAGCGCAAAATCATCAATTTTAATCGTAGCCATCTACCAAAGTAGTTAATTTAATTAATTAAATTGGCTTCGTTTTGATTGTATCTCATATTGTGAATGCCTTCACACTTTGTCACTATTGCAACACCAGGGTACCTGCCCACCTACCGAAGAGAAGCCAACAAGTTTTGAACAGTAGTCTTCTCCACTAGTGAAGCGTTAGTTATTCGAGGTAGTACAATACCATGGTAACTCGTTGTGAAGGTATTCACAATATGAGAGATAATAAAAACGTTGCCAATTTAATTAATTAATTTAACTACTCCGGTAGATGGCTACGATTAAAACTGATGCTTTTGCACTTACCTATACGTTAGCGAAACGATAATCTAATATAACTTCCAGCTTCCTTCTTTTGGTAAACGACTGACACTCTGCGGCTTGTCACTTCACTACATCTATATTCACTTGATTTTCCCTCCAGCAACAGAAATGCCTGTTTTACGAGCAGTGCATTTACTGTGTAAATACTTGCGCATTTCGTACGAAGTAATCAATGCTTTCAATAGCGCGTTCCTAGTCCGGCGTAATCAATGCTTAATATCGCTCTTCTAATTCATTTAAAATATCTTCCATATCATTTGGACCTCATTCGAGAGATGAGGTCCAAAGGGCCTACCGCCCTGGAAAACCTCGAGTCATTCCGATCTTTATAAACTTAGTTCTCACAAAGGCTTTCTGTTCTCGATATAATCCCTAAAATGTTTAATTAAAAGCGCAAATGGAAGACTTTAACCTTTTAAAGATGCCATCCCATCGCAGATTATCGAATGCCCTCTAAAATTAACGATTATTCCCAACGCGCATTTCAATATGGATTTCTTAATTGCGTCGTTCAAAGCGACTTCTGCCGAAGGGCTGTAATCAGGTCGACAATTTCAGCTGACAAATCAACAGTTTTTCAGAAATTTTGTCGGAATAAGTCAATTGTGTACTCTTTCTCACACTTCCCAATGGATTAAGAGAACGATCGTGAAAGATGCGCCATCCTAAAATATATTAATTGCTCTTCGAAATAAAGATAAATCCTCCTTCAAAATCTGCGTAGGATAAATGGGGGCCAAGCCCTGGGGGATCGCAAATAACATTAGTCCTTGAAGAGCAGAGTCAACTGCACACTGATAACCACTCTCCGTCTTCTCCCTTCTGCTTTCCACATATCCATAACGGAGGAACAGATATTCATACAAAGTGGGAAAAATCTGTTCTTGTGCCTGGACGAACACAAACGCAGAACGAAACGTCAAAGTGCTGTTGGCTAATGACTGAATAACTCAACGCGGTCGAGATTCGCAATATGATTAGCAAAAACGGAAGTCAAACTCCAGTAAACATCCCCTTGACGTTGGATGGAGATTATTTTGAAAGCGAGAGTGAAATCGACGCACTTCGTGGGATCCCTTTATTTCAAGGTGTGTCGGCACAAGCGCATTTCTAGCAGCGACCCTGGCCCGTCTTACTGGAAATGTTTCGTGACAAGTAAAGCCATTTCACATTTCATCTTCAGGGTTAATACCGTAAGAAGAAAGGGAGGCAGCCACGCAATTTATTAATGAAAGAATCGTTCTGGTAGCAAGAGACAGAAGGCACATCCATTCGCTCTTTAAAATGAGGGATTTTTTAAAGTCCCTTTTTGCGAATTATTACAAATACTCGATTTATTTAAAAATATAAGAAAATAAAAATCGCAAAAAGATTAAAAAAAGAAAAAGAGTTCATTCTTCTCGGGATAAGTAAACGAGTCCTAGGAGTGTCGAGGATGTATCAGAACAGGTTCCATAAGTTATTGCCGGATCTTTCTTGGAAACAAATAAGGAAAAACTTCTCGGGCAACTCTCGGTTTATGAACGAGTTCCGTTCCAAGACGTTGTTCGTTATACGTGTTTTGTTCGGTTTGTGCATCTCACATTCCTCAGTTTTTATAAATTAGCAGCTTTAATGCTTTATACGATACGTATAAAGCATTAAAACCGTGTACAAAACATCGAATGGTCTATAGTATAGATCATTCGATGTTTACATTCGTACCTAATGTAAAATTAAATAAAAAAGAATAAAAAAACAAGATATCGTATTCGTTAATTTTAATTAAAAACATAAAGAGTTATAAAATAGAAATAAATAAAATGAGTACAGTACTAACATAATATATGTACTGTACATACATATGTATTCAACTTTTATTCGTGAATATCTTCATCAGAGCTTAATATTTTCCACATAAGTGACACGAGGTGCAGATGAGGTAGATGGAAGGGAGTCTGATAATGAAGAATTAGCTGGGTTTTCCACTTTTTAAAAATATGTTTTTATAGAAGATTTCACAGTTAGATTCTTTTTTTCTTCAAAAATCTCAATGTAGTAGACACTCATAAATGACTCTTTTCACTTTTTCAATTCTTTCCATATTTGCGTCTTCTTCTTCAATGATTGCCAACCCCTCAAAAATTGATTTAAAAGCTGCAGCCATTTGGGAGGCTGTGGAATATCAGGTTCTTCTGATACTTCGGAATTTAGATGTGTCTCTATTTCAATTATTTCACTGGTTGTTAATTCTTCAAAATGCGAGTCCAAAAGCTTCTCAGTCGCATCAAGGCCGAGGTCCATTTTATTGCCCAATCCAACAACTTCCTGATAATTATTGTAATAAAGACATTTTGTAAAAGTTTATTTATTTAAATCTTACAATTCTGTTCACTATACGTTTGGCATTTCGTTTTATAAGGAACTCTATCTATTGGTGAGTTTAAGAAATTTTAAGTGATTGTGACGTTCGTTATAGCGAATGTTCGTAAGTCGAACGTTCGTAAACCGAGAGTTGCCTGTAATTGTAATTACCCATTTTGTTTTTATTTTCGATCTCGCTTAACGAATCATCCAGACTTAACTAACGCTGCCAAAACTTGGCGCGAGCATTCCACACATTTAAACCTCTAAATACTGTATCAGACTTCAACTATTTTGCACCCATTCCAAGAAATGTATTTAAAGGTCTTTTAAATAGGGCCTTTTAAAGGGCTTTTCTTTAAGGAGACCCAGAGACAAAATTGGTATTAGTATTAGTAGTGGCAAATAATGTAAGGAGCAAAGCTTGTAGAACGTTAGCAAAAAAAAAAAAAAAAAAAACAATTTCCATATCACCTGTCCATCCCTTCTAACAGTTTCATCTAGTTTTATCTTGGAGTTAGTCAAATAACCCACTTTCACAACACCAGATGAAAGTTTGTTCCAACAACCAACCTACACCTCGCCTGAGGACGAATTTCGCGCTTATCGATCTGCAACCATCCTTCCTTCCTTCCTCAGTTTGATTTATGTCTCCTCACGTGCGTAAACTGAGTAAGAGGAAGGATACAATCAGCATTCAGTTTACCCAATTCTTTATAACGCTTAAACACCCCAATCAGGTCTCCTAACGTGTGTCTAGTTTCCAAGCACTGAATTTGCAGAACCGAAATCTTTCTTGGTAAGATTACTCCTTTCCGTTCTTGACTAATCTGATTACTGTTCTTTGCACCCATTCCAAGAGATCCCTATATTTCTTAAAATGACGCTTCCAGACACGTGAAGTATTCAAGATGTGGTCTAGCTATTGCCTTATCATCTACTTATCGCAAAGTTGATGTACACTGAGTGATCACTGAATTATGACCACCTACCTAATACTTCGTAGGTCCTCCTTTTGCCCTCAGTACAGCAGCTATCCGACATGGCATTGATTCAACAAGATGTCGAAAATGTTCGGGAGTATGGTCAACCAAGCTGTGTGCAATGTGGTCAGCAATGCAGGTATGGAGGTGATTGGTGTATCCAGACTCCTGATATGCCTTTCCATAGTATCCCACAAGTGCTCTATGGGATTGATATCGGGGCAGTTCGGAGGCCAATCGATATGCTGGAAGTCAGAACTGTGTTCCTCAAACCATTCCTGCAAAACACGCATTGTCATCTTGGAAGACACCATCGCCATTCGGGAAAAAGTATAACATAGAGGAGTGTACATAGTCAGCAAGCAATTGACGATAGTGGTCTCCGCTATACTGGCAAGTTCCTGCCAGTGAAACATGCCCCACACCATACAACCGCCTCCACCGGCTTCCACTTTTGATACCATGCATGATGGATCAAGAGTCTCATGTTGTTGACGCCAAACCCGTACACGACCATCCATGGTGTGGAGTAAATAACGTGACTCATCCGACCAGCACATCTTCCAGCCTTCTAACGTCAGACTTGCATGCGTTTTGCACCAAGCGAGTCTTTTACGCCGATGAACCTTGGTTAGGAGAGGATGCCGTAGGGGTCGTCTGCTGGTATAGCCCAAACGTGAGAGCGTGCGACGCATGGTCATGCCAAATATTGTTCCTGGTTGGCCCATGTTGTATTGGATTGTCAACTCTTAAACAGTGCTGCCCCTGTTCGCCTGTACGAGTTGTCGGACCCGGAGCTCACCTCTAACATCAACCGCCAGTCCTGGTACACTTTAACTACGGCGGGTGTCGAACACTCCACCAGTTCAGCCGTTTGGGAAATTGAGGCACGAGCTCGTCGAGCACCCACAATCTGTCTCTTATCAAAGTCCGATAAATCCTTCCTTTTAGCCATCACCCTCGAAATTTTACTACCTACTGAACCACTGACGCCTTATCTATGCTACGTAGGTCGACTAACTGCGCACTCTCGTACCTCACGTAGTCAACGGATCACATTCAGTTTTCATAGTGTGGTCATAATTCAGTGTATATCATTGACAAAACCCCATGAGCTGTGCTGGCTGCCTGTCTGCTACTCGAAGAACATCATGTCTGACTGCACAATTACCCCCGGGTCTTTTTCATTTTCCATTACCCCGAGTGTAGTATCACACCATTGATAAGTTACTCTGTAATTACTGCTACCCATAAGCAATACCATGAATGTTTTGGTTTTAAACTTCAACTGCCATTTCTCAGCACACCTGCCTAATTTTTCTAGATATTGTTGCGGTCGCATACGTTGATTATTCTGATTAATCACCCTGAAACTTTCGTGTCATATGCAAATTTAGACATGAAGCTCGATATACTCTCATCAATATCATTAATAAATATAGAAAACAACAATTGGCGCAGCACTGAAACGTGGGAATCGCTAATAACATTAGTCCATGAAGAGCAGTGTCCGTTGATAACCACTTTGTCTTCTCGCAATCAAAACCATCCATTTATCCAGCGTAGCAATTTTCTCTTACTGCCACACTGCTCCAATCTGTACAGCTGTCTTTTTATGTGGAAGTACCTCAAAATTTGTTTATCTTTGTCTTGTTTTCATGTGAATGTGTATCCAGGGCATCATTTTTCTTTTAGGACTGCTTTTGTGTTTTGCGCGTGATTGAACACGTCATCAAAATGTGCAAGAAGGCCGTGCCTGTAGGTTAACTGTTTTAACTTTTCGCCAGTTTAAGTAATGCCAGGAGGCGTCCATGCGCTGTTTTATGAATTGCGTGTATTGTACGGTTGGTTTGTTTGTTTTGATGGATGAAAAACTCGAGGAATCTCATTTGATTTTGTTTATACTATTCCTCAATGTAATAATATGAAAAAAAAAAAAAAACTATGCTCATGATTTAAACGTAACTTATGATAAAGTCGTTCTTCAGAGATAGTGAGAAAATTGTATTCATGTGAATTTCTTTACATACAAAGTCCCTGGAAATGAATGCGATAAAGGATAAAATAAAGTGAACGTGTCAAGGTGTACATTTCAACAGCCTGAAAGCAACAAAATCCATCACTCCAGATGGAGTGATGGATTTTGTTTCTTTCAGGCTGTTCTTCGCGCACTTCCAGTTGTTGCGACGAACGCTCTGAGAGGTCACAAGTCTGTGGCGCTACCCCATCTCTCCAGAAGTCCGGAAGGGCTTAACACTTCTGATTACCAATGATTTCTACGAAACATTAAAATGATTTCCATGGGTACTAAATTTTTTCCCACATTGAAGAAGTCATCCGAAGCGTGCAATCATTCTGTTTTAAACAATAACCACAAATCTTCTTCGGAAACAAAGTTTGGAAGTTTGCCTCATGGCGGCGTACATTGGGGTATAAGGATTTAGATTAAGAGAGATATTGGGAGAAGTTATATATTAATATTTAAGATAAGTGGTTATTGATACCTGAAGAGCATTTTTTACGTCCAAACCTTTGCTCGCAAGTTTTTTTCTTTTTCCTTATTAATTAGGTAGAACGCTTGAAGCTTCCCTTTGAATGCAGTAAAATCTCATGCTTGTTCAAGTAACAAAGTTAGTGCAGAATTATTTTCTAAATTCGAAATCATCAGATGTTATCTCCAGATCTTTCTTAATGTGTTCAAATCTTCCTGTTTTCGAAGGAATATGGCAATTTTCTATTAGGCAACAGGAAAGTCTTCTGAGGGGGCTGCGTGCCACGTTCTTAACAAGACGCCAAAAAACCTGCCAAGACTTCTCCAATGGGAAACTTCTGATTAGCCTGATAGGGCGGGGGGATACATCCGGATAAGCTATAAAGTACTTAACGTGCATCACGAAAGGTATTCGAAGGTGAATCGACGTGATCGCTTATGTAGAAGCTTTGAACCTTAGTGTGAGGTAAGTAACTGAACGTAGGTGCTTGCGAGTGGTGTGTGTGTGTGTGTGCACTGAGAACACGTTTCGAATTGTACTTGAAGATTCAGCTGCCCATTTTTGTATAGTAAAAGTGCAATACTTTGCTGACTCACGAAATACAGAAAATTTTCACGAATTGTGTCATGACCAAAGTCAGGAAGAATGTTTTTTCGCATGGAAAATGTTTCGTATCATTCGAATGGAAAAGGGATTGCGATATCCTCATACTTGAAGCCACGGGTTGCCTAAAGCATCTTCTTGAATGTCTCGACGTTGCATTAAAATAACCTTCCCCAGCTTTGTACATTATGAATAAGACGCGGCCATCACACTAATCAAGCGTGGCAACAGCTTTGATTTTCAGTTTGCCTTTATCTACTGATAGACGAGAGCAACTCTTTATTAATCTGCGATGTTAATCAGCACTTGGGCATCAGGTCTTTTCTCTTCTTCGGGTTCTGTAGCAGCAGACCTAACCCTTAACACTCCATCTGCTCCTTTACTGGGTTTCCTCTTTTAAAGGTTGATTAAATCTATGTAAATTCTTGCCTTGATTTTAGCGACAACAGTAACGTGCCTGCGTTACGAGAGGATATATTTTTTTTTGGCTCGCAGTATTTTTGTGCTCCAGGATGCTCCAGCTCCAGCATACTTTTGTCACTGTTCGAATCCGGTCGATGACGCGAGGAACTTTAATTGGCTTTTTTCACTCCGTGGCTGAGTTCGTCGGTCTCAGGCGTAGATAGCAACGTTTTTCTCCCCACAAACGGGGGTTATTTCGTCCAGCAAAACAGGCAAATCGACCAGAGAACACACGCAATTAACAGACACAAATACGGGTTAATGTATTCAATTACGGGCAACCCTAAAATAATAATAATAATACTTTTGTCACATCACATTGATTGCATTAAAATTTAAGGAGCCAGCCTTTTTTTTCAAGGATATTTTCTTAATATGAGCTACTTGCAGAAGAATCCTTTCAACAGGTTCACTGAGCGAGTTTACCCTGATTTGATTAGTGAGTACCCAGTTGAACGATATCTTCTGTCAGTCCATCGTTCGGTAGGACTGTTTGCTCGGTGAGACGTACGTTTATAGAGTACGGAGGCCTGATTTATGACGTTTTTTTGCGTCATAAATCAGGCGACATAAATCGTCATAAATCATAAATTTTGCGACAACATCACCATACACCCTAGGTGTATGGTGATGTTGTCGTTATTGTGTTTTAAGAACATTAGCAACTAACGCCATATTACTCCGTGTATATTGTCTGCAAATTGCGTGTGGGTGGACGGCAGGTCTACCAACTGTGCTACCCACGAGGGCTGTGTATGGTGAACTTGTAGTTATAGTTATGACAGAGAAATGGCATTTTCACATGTAGCCGTTTCAATAAATCTCTCTAGCCCTATTATCCTGTTGGGGTTAAGGCTTAATAATAATAATAGTAATAGCTCGTTATCGAAACTGCCGTTGAGTACTGGTGTGAACTTTTTTTTTACAGGACAGAAGATGAAGACCACGTGGTTTTTTATGATGACGTCAGCAATTGCAACTACTTGGATGCGTGCCACCGTCTCTACACAAGGTATGTCCCTACTTCTACGGAATACGTTACTGCCAATACATATCTGTAAAACTGGAAGACTTCTAAGAGATAATAGCTGAAACACGGAGGCGTGTGTATCTTCGATAGTTAGGAAACCTCCATTATCAGTGGACAAACCAGAATTGCATAAACGGACCCGGATAAAAAGAAAAAGAAATTATTATTTCGCTGCGATCACCTTTGAAACAGAAATTGTAAAAATGCAAATATTTATGGTATCATAATTGCATTTATGATGGCAGATTTACAGTGCCGTTTTTGCGCCATTGTATGGCTAAAAGCTTTTGCTCTAAATGACTTGAGTGTTAAACTTTTGCGCCATTTAGCACCTCTGAGATTGGCACAGTTTAGATTCTTCAGGGCGCCTCCGTAGCCAGGTGGGAAGGAGCAGCAGTGCATAACACACGCTTCTTGATTAGACCGGGGTTCGAGCCCGTCACCACCAAATACGGAGGATGCGGAAAGGTCAGAAATGACCACCGCATATTCACGGAGCAATATGGCCTTAGTTGCTAATGCTCC
The DNA here is from genome assembly GCF_048544385.1 of Mastigoproctus giganteus. Lineage (NCBI taxonomy): Eukaryota > Metazoa > Arthropoda > Arachnida > Uropygi > Thelyphonidae > Mastigoproctus > Mastigoproctus giganteus. Next base: position 2,048,952 of record NC_143580.1, read on the forward strand.
TAAAAACCAAATAACAAATAACGATTCTTCAGTTTCAGGCAGCGAATTCTTGACTCAAGAAATTGTCAACCCTCTTTGGTATTTTTTGTCTCCAATGATTTGAGATGTTGTTTTTATACTTAATTAAAACGGTCGTATGGCAAAAGGATAGCATTTCAAATAAAGAGAAACACACTCCTTCGCAGGAAGTTTTTTATTTGAAGTGCAGGTCAATGCTAAGACAACTCCGAGAGATTTTATTAGAAAATGACGTGGACGCAATTTTCACCTTTCGTACTACACAGTTCAATCTTTTGCTAACTCTCTTCCACTGTATTGCAAAGACCCTAATTAACCCTAAAGTTAATGGAGCTGGATTACCAGCTTGATTAACATTTCTCTTTTCACTGGTGGAATCATTGTTTTAAATCTTAGCGATCCTAATGTTTTCTCAGATCGTGTGAAGCTAAAAGTAATTAATTATTTAATTACAAATAATAATCATAAATAATTAATAAAATAAACTACCCCTTTGACTCCCTAGTCACGTAGATCGCTCAAGTTATTCCTTGAGCGACGAGGCTATCCATCTGGCCTTTGAACCTTTACAAGCTATCAGATCAACAACCCACGAAAGCAACTAATTTCAGCGATTTACAACTCGTTAGCTAAAATAAAACTTTCTGCAATCCAGTGTAAAACCCTTCGTTAATTTAACTTTATGGCCCCTAGTTCCGAAATCATTTAAAACATTTAAAATTTTCCCCGCATTCATTTTACTGTCTCCTCTCAGAGGCTCATAGACCTCAGCCAGATTACATCTATGGCGCATGGTTCCCAAGCCCACATAGCCCAAATCTGTAGCCCATATATTGGAAGCGCTTCCTCATATGGATATCCTTTTGCCGAGTTCACCAAGTATGTTGCTCTGAAATCCTTTTAAGAAGAAACCCAATGTCTTTCTTTAGGTGCAGTTTCCATACCTGAACACAGTACAGTATTCCAAATACAGTCTTACACGCCATTTACAGTATAAAGATGGATTATGACTTCGCTACCTTCATAATAAAATGTTCGATAAATCATCGAAAGGAGAACATTGTTTCCGCTCGTATCGGTTTCAGTTGCAGCCCAGGAAAGCGCAAGTTATTTTGGGGTTGCTACTTCTTTAAGTGTAAAGATCTTGCATTTGGCTGCATTCACAGCTGTGGCTTTTCTGACCACCCTTGAAGTCTGTCCAAGTCATCCTGAAGGAGTATTGCTTGGTGCTAATCATTTACCACCCTCTCAACTTCGCATCTTCTTCAAAAATAATAAAATCTAAGAAGAAAAGATCAGAAAGTACACACACCTAAGGCAGGAAGGCATACGGAACGAGTAATGACTGCCCCGATGACCGTGTCAACCACTGGCATGGTGCCAAAGAGCATCCATTACAACCTAGCAACAATAGGCCTCCCAGAAAACGCTTAGAGGGAACTCCAGAAAACGCTTAGAGGGAACTCCAGAAAGCCGCAATCCTGAACATCTGTGGGACAGTAAGACAGTTCCTCGACCATAACAACTATTCCATGCACCAGGGACCATTACCTCGCTGGATGGAAAAATAAATAAATCATAAGGTGGAAAGAGTGATAAAATAATAAGCTGTCGACATTCATTACGTGTTTATAAGACTAGTTACAATTACATTGAGAACATTTTTACAATTATAAAACAACAAAGTATCTACAATCAAAGTGACGAAGTACAATATTTACATTTTCAATTTAGTACAATTTTGAGCCTCGTACATTCAACCAACATATTTCTGCTTTGGTAGCACATTTCCTTTACTTCATAAAGATCCAGGAGTTGGTTGAAAAGCAATTTTAATTCCATTGAAATCTGTTCGATCCCTAGTTTTTTGAATCGTTTTAGTTGTAGTTGTTATTGTGGGATTTTAGGAGCATCGTCTTCTAAGGCCATGCTGCTCCGTGGTTTTCTGTTTCCTGGACGAAAATCTTGAGTTTTCGGGAGAAAAAACCATGCTTGAGACCGACTAACTCAGCCACGTTGCAGAAGAAACCCATAAAAATTCCTGCCGTCATCCAGTATTCAAACTCTGGTCTTTTCCATCGTACGGCGTTCCTATGAACATTGCTACCCGCGAGGACACCCTTTTAGGGAACTGGCATTTTTAACATTTGCAGGAAAGTTGCTTCAGGTTTTTTGCGGCTCTGCATTTCATATTTCTTTGTTTTTCTATGCCCGATGACTTTTTCTAAAAAGCGGAATCTTCAAGACTGCTAACTTTCTCAAGTCTGCACGTTATTTCTTATATTATTGGAAAAAAGGATCGGAAGAGATGGGGGAAGTCTGATATAAGTAGCTGCGCCATGCGTTTCTGTAAATAACTGTCTTTTAATGCGTTTATTTGCATAATTTACCATAATTCGTTGTGCTCAAACATGTTTTTGTTATGTTTTTGTGCAGAGTGTGGAATTCGTCCCAGACCTGGTGGTGGGCAGCCAAGCCAACGTCCATCTAGTAAGTATCTCCACGTTTTCAGTACTCAGCTTATAATATTTTCTCCACGACGTTTGGGATGCATTCACCCCTTATTAGGATTATTATTAAAGTGATCTATCGCTAGGATTACAATAGATTAACACGAAGCCTGTAATAATCATAGTAATCCAGTGTATTAGTTTTAAATTTATTACATCGTTTGTTTTATTATATCTTAATAATTAATGATATAATTTCTGATTTTCTTACGAGTCTTGATATTTCTGATTTTCTTATGGTTCTGAGTGTTATTCACATTTTTTTAAGCTAACCTCTGGTCAGAATCATGAGTTCCATCCAAAGTCGGATTTGGGGGGTCATTTTCCGTTTCTGTATAAATTAATCGGCTTTCATGTCAGTATTGCGCTGATCGCTTAAATAAAGGCAGCTTTTGCCTTTGAATAATTGAAGTAATTGTAATTTTATTAATAATTGTGGTAACATACTGCAATATTAAAATACAAGTAGGGTATAATCACCCTCCCAGCCATGATGGCCGTTCACGAGCCTTATAAAGCTAAACTGAATAAAATAAAATATGTTTATTTTACTACGAGAATTAAAGATCTCCAGCGCATTTACTACCGTTTCTTCCTTATTAAGACAAATTATACAAATGAGCTGGGCCTGGAATAATTTTTTCCTGACTCGTGGTATACGTCGAGTCGATAAATAATACAATTTATACACGGGAAGTTTATTGTTTTTGGTAGCGATTTCTAGTTTCATAGTTTCTCACTGCTATGAATAATTATTATTATTCATAGCAGTGAGAGCATCTTTTCTGATTAAACACCATCGCCTTGTCATTCAAATATAAAATAGTTTAAATATTTAGAAGAACTCTTTATTATATACAGAAGGTACATTGCCTTTTATAACTCCCTTCACGGCTACAAGCCAGGGGTTTACATAAAAGAAATAACACAATGCAATAAACAAAGATGGTAAAAAAAAAACAACAAGAGCATTATGACTCCAGAAAGGTTTGAACACTGGAGTGATTGATCCATGGTAATGATGGATAGGTCCTCGGGAGCAGGTTCTAATTTCCTGTGACATAATCCTGGGATGGAAGTCGACCGAGAACTTTCTGCCTATATTTCTTATCGACTGCGAGCTTGTAGAGGTCTTCGTCCAAGGAGTGTATATGTCCTGCAGCATTTGCACCGGTAAGAAGCGATCAGATAACTTTATCGGGTTTGGAATGGCCTGAAGGATTGGATTAGCCCAGCCCTAAGGCTTGGGATCGGGATACTCCATCCGCAGTTAGCCCAGAAATCTAGTACTGAAATAATGCCCACCATCATTTTGATGGCAAGGACGACTCTTCTCTCGTGATTGATGGCAGGAAGACGTTGGATACTGAGAGCTGCCGCCATCTGGGTGCAGGGGGAAGCCGAAATTTCCATATGGCCCACCTATTTCCATAATTCCCCGCGAGGAATTAAATTACGCGGAGGAATTTCCATAATTCCCCGGCGCAAATCATTCTAAAATGCGTCGTATTGGTTATTATTATTATTATTATTATTATTCAATTTATTGCGTACGCCCAGGAGCGGATTAAGGTCGGTTGAGGCCCCGGGCGCAGAAGAAAATATTGGGTCCCTTAAAAAAAAGAGAGAGACAGGGAACATAAAAATACATGTTAACCATTTTTTAAAATAAATAAAAAATATTATGTATTATTAATGTTTTATTTCCAATAAAATTTGAATATAATATATGTATAATAGAATTAAAAATAGCATAATAATAATCACAAAGTTTTGAACTAATAGTTGAACATATTAGTACAACTATTAGTTGAACTAATATGTTCAACTAATTTGTTGGGGTTTGCGTGGGCCCTTCAGAAGTCGGGACCCAGGGCGCGCGCCCAGTGCGCCCGCCGTTAAATCCGCCTCTGCGTACGCCTCACCCCTGAACAGCCTACAGCTAGGAAGGTGCCACTATACATTTGCACATTATAACTTAGACAGCAAACATAGAAGTCATTTATACGTACATAAACATGGCTGAGCGGCATGGTTGAGCGAACTGCTCAGATTGAGTGAGTGAAGAGCGTCCTCTGATTGGCTTCTATGGAAAGGCTTCCCCTTATTTTTGGTCTAGTCAGTCTGTGTTTTTTTTTTTTTTTTTTTTTTATGAAAATCCCAAACATAACAGGTATTAGAACCTATAGAATTTTGTACCGTGCTTGGGTTGCAGGTTGAGAAAACGGCAGTTGAATGAATAAATGAGGAAGATGAAAAGTTGGTTCTGTGAGTTTGAAGTTGGATAGTAAATGAATGTTGGCTGGTGGTGGCACGTGTTCGGACTGTTTTGAAAGAGAGAGCAGGAATTATAGAAGTCAATTCAGAAGAACAGTGCCCATGGAAGTATCTGTAGAAGAGGCATGCAGCAGAAACAGTGCGTCTATGAGAAAGCGAGTGGAGAGACTCTGTTAGACACGTCATTAATTAACCTAACTGCCCTCTTCTGAATGGAATCAAGAAGCCTGAGAGAGGTTTTGGGGGCACCACCCCAGATGTGGGAACAATATTCCATGGCAGGGCGGATTTGCGATTTATACAGAGTGAGCAGCTGTTTGGAAGAAAAGTAACGCCGAGAGCGAAAGAGAAAACCAAGTTTTTTAGATGCAGAGGAAGCAATATTTGTAATGTGCTTGTGCCAAGACAGATTAGAAGTCAGGGTAAACCCCAAAAGAGATGTACCATCTTGATAAGGAATCGGAGTGTCACCAAAGATAAACAGAGGAGCAGAAGAATCCTTTTTGCGAGATATAAGACAAGACTGAGTTTTAGAAGGATTAAAATCAACTAAGTTGTCTTTGCCCCACTGGAGATCGGCATTTAAGGAATTGGTACCGTATATTCGAGAAGTTGAAGCTGATTGAGTAAGGCAAGGTTTTTCAAAATGTAAAGTGGAATGCAATGCGCTATCATCAGCATAACTATGGATACGATTTCCGTTGAAAGAAGGTCATTAATATACAAGAGGCAAAAGAGTGGGGGAAAGAACTGAACCTTGGAGGACACCACATTAATGGAGAAGTTAGAAGACAGAGAGCCATCTACAATCATCCTCAGTGAGCGAACAGAGAGAAAACTGGATAATGAATTACAAAAAAACAGTTGGCAAACCATAAGATGGAAGCTTGTTTAGAAGACCTTTATTCCAAATACAATCGAAAGCCTTTGAGATGTCAAGAGCAACTACTTGTGTTTCACCGAACCTTTCCATTGAATTAGTCAATAAATGGGTAACATAAGCCAGAATATCACCAGTCGATCGACACTGAATCCATCTGGCGATTGTTGATCAGACGGAAGGTTTCTAAGTAGTTTAAGAGTTGGCGGTTAATTGGTTTCTTCATTACTTGAGAAAGAGTAGAAATAATTGGAATGGGACTATAATTGGATGGGAGGGATTTTCACCCTTTTTAGGAACTGGCTGGATATGAGCAAATTTCCAATCTGAAGGAAAAACACCTTTGGAATAAGAAAGTGAAAATGGCGGAAAAGAAGAGGAGTAAGCTCAGGATCACAGGTTTTGAGCACAAGTGGAGAAATACCAACAGGACCTCGAGATTTCTTAGCATCAAGATTCGTCAAAATCCTTCTGACATCCTTTTGACGGAAGACCACGGGAGGCTTTGAATAGATTGTGTTAGTGTGATGGAAGGTGTTTTACCAAGATCAGTAATACATCAGTTGGAATCAAATTGGGATGCTAGCAGGTCAGCTTTATCCTTGGCTGAAGTGAAAACAGAACCATCTGGTTTTGACAGAGGTGAAAGCAGAGATGGGAAAAAGTTGCGGCCAATAACTTTTGTTAAGAGACCATAATGCTCGGCCACCATTAGGACCAGAAGCAAATTTTCTACTCTTAGCCTGCTCAAAATCTAGGGAGACACCAGCACTAGTTTGGACTAATTAATAACTGGTTTAAAATTGTTGCGAGCTTTGGTGTAGGCAGAAAATGAAACAATTAGAAACAATACAATTACGATATGCAACATTCTTCTCTTGAACAGCCTTAGCACATTTATTGGAAAACAAAGGTTTAGATAAAGGACGAGATTTTAAAGTGGAGTATGGGATAAAGGAATCCATTCCTGCAAGAATAATTCACTGACACGATCTGAGCAAACGTTGACATCAGTTGTGAAACAGTAATCTGACCAAGCAAAATAAGAAAAGAAATCTCGCAGGTCATCCCATTTTGCATTCTTCTAATGCCAAACAACGCGAGGTTGGGAATAGGCATGAGATAAAGGCTTCATTGGAGAAGGTCAATCACAAAGTTGTGATCTTAGGCGCCTAAAGGACCATTCACTTCGACCGCGTACTTAGAAGAGTTTTTTGTAAGGAAAAAGATCAAGCGTATTGGCTGTATGATTATAATTGTCTGGTATTCTTGTAGGTAAATGAACAATCTGTGCAAGGTCATTAGTAATTGCAGAAACCTTAGCATTTCGACCAGCTGGGTCGGTGTGACTAGAAAATAGAAGCCAGCTGGAGTTGTGAACAGTAAAATCACCAAGCAAATTACCTCACTGTTAGGGAAGTTGGACTGGAGAAATTCAAGTTGCAAATAGAGGAAGTCAAAGAGCTCCAAGTGATTAGTGGAGTTGGGAGAACGGTAGAGATAACAGATGAATTTGACAGAATGAGGTACAGAGAGATAGATTTTAAGCCAGAGAAGATCGAAAAGAGGAGATTCCAAATTACCAAGTCTCTGACAGGGAATATCGGAACGGACATATGCCCAAGTACCACCTTTCAGGCGAAAGGAACCATACAGCGAATAATTTGGGCAACTGAGGTGAGCAGTAGTTGAATCAACCGATAACTGAGTTTCTGTCAGAAAAAGTACATGGAGTTTGGAAAACTGCAAGTGGAAATGGACAATCATTGAGATTGGAACTGAGACAACGTATATTTCTGAAAGGACTAGGAAGTGTTTGGGAGTTTTAGATATTTTCGCAGATACTCTATTAGTTTGATAATTCATGGTGTATTCAATAGTAAGAAAAAGTGTGGAGGGGGGGAAATGCTGTATGAAGTAATGAAATTTTTGGATATGGCGTACACATGGTAAGAGTATACCCAGATCCTTGACATAATGTGACCTCGATAATGCCCTCCGTATACACACTACTCGGACTCCCTCCAGTTACTATCTGATAGAGTAGAGGTAGCAAGATTATACACTAGCTGATCTGGAAGCCTCCTAAAGAGTTACCAATAGGTTCGGTCCGGTGTTCTAACTAGCGACCGACCTGTAAACACCGTTTTAGAGCCTCAAAATGTAAGTAAGATTGGATTTCGCCATGATGTCCATCATAACCTCAAAAGTCATCAGTCATACTGCGTGTTGGAAGAGAAGAGTCTGGACTGTTGTGGACACATCTCAGGGGAATTTAAGGATATCACTTTCTTTGCTGCTTCGTGCTTCATAAAATGGCCTGATGAGGTTCCGATGGGCCATTTGGTGCAGGTTCCAATCCTTCAAACTGACTTCTATCACAATAGACGCGAAAAGAAGCATACGATGTGCCTCGAGTGTTCATCCTCTGAATATTTAAGCCTAACTGAAATTCCTCAAGCAGTATATCTGTGACGAGTTGTGCTGACGTGTCTAGGGCCAAACGCCGGACAAACAGACTTCTGGAGGAGTCTGGATGCTGAACCAACCTGATTGAAAGGCCGAAGCTTCGAGACTAGTACGGTGTGAAGTGGTTTTCTTCTTGTTCAAACTGTTTCGATTGGCCGTTTTGCACTTGGTAGTCTGGATATTTCCCAGTTCGGCACCCAAAGGCATTTGATGTGGCATTTTTATTTATGTACAGATCAGGGCTAACTTCGTCGGGTGGCACATGACCACCCTTTGTTTCCTTGGGAAGGTTTAGCTTGAGCACGTTTAGATATGATTTTTCTCTCTCAGAGGGGCGTTCAATGAAATCGCCTGTTTCTCTTTACTTTCAGAGACAGTAATGGGCGGCATGTTCCCGACTGCGCCTTTTGGTTGGTTTTACGCTTTAACACCAGAGCTAGTCGTCAAGAAGGATACACGGTCAACACAATCTTAATTGAGAAGGTACGGTGTCCCGATCTCTGCTAGCTGGTTTTGAGGTCTGAAGACCCCGCAGAAACGATTGATATGCGGATACTATTTATTCGATCTCATTCCGAAATAGAAGCGAGAATTCTGAGATTCTAGGTTTTTCTAGAAAATTTGGACAGTAAATGTATCAGGAGGCTCATCCTCTCTCTTTCTACTCTCTACTTAATTTGGCATATATGAGCACACTAAGATCAATAACATTTTTCAAAATTAAATCAATAATTTTGCGTTTTCTCTCTTTCCAGGTTCTCATGTTGACCAGGCTTTCGTAGTTGGTGGCCAAAATGCAGTCCCTTACTCATGGCCTTGGATGGTAAGTCTCATTTTAGTTCAAATCGAAACGGGACAGTTGTGTGGAGAGTCAAGTCTTTAATAAATATTTATTGTTTGGAAATGCATTAGCAGAACCCACCAATGGGTTCTAGGGCCACCTTTAGCCAGAAAAGCATCGAGACACGTCTTGGCATAGACTCCACAGGATGTTTCTGGGCGTCCAGTGTTAATTCTATCTAACATTGCACACAATGTCCGGTAATGCCGCACATTGTAAGGGAAATGGTCGTAGCATCGAATGTCCTTTTCCCGGAGGTCCCTAATATGCTCAATTGAGTCGGAGCGGCTGGATTGGCCAAGCGACCATGGGAAAACGGACAATTCATTATGAGGTTCTTGAAAACAAGTTAGTAAACTACAGGGCCTCATCGCATGGCGCATTCTGTTTTAATAGACGTCAGAATTCTCTGGATACACTGTGAAGGGGTGTACTTGGTCAGCGGTGACAAAAAAGTAGGAGTCCCCATTGACCCGTTTATCAATGGTGAAGGACTCAGGGAACTTGTGTGTTTTCCCCACAACGAGGCTTAGAAGAAGACAGCATGATTTTCTCTCCCGGAAACTCTCGCTTTTCTGGAGGGAAAACAGGGGAAAACAGAAACACAGCAAATCGACCACAGAACACAATTTACAGACATATTACACACGGCGCAATATGGCCAAAGTTGTCGATGTGCTAAAAGGTTCAAAAGACGCACCCGAATCTAAGAATGCCAGGAAAACAGGCCGAAACCACAACACCGCCACCCACATCCTGCCGAACACCAACCGTTTACCAGTTGTGCCATGGGGTCATGTTACTTTCTCCAACTGCGTATACTCCCATCAGCATGACAGAGTTGGAAATGGAATTCATCATTCCAGGCGACAAATTTCCACATGTTGGTCCAACGTTGGTGCTACTGTGCCCATGCACTTCATCGCCAACGCTGTGATACTGCAGACTCTACTGTCACACTACATTTGTTGTAACACTGCTGACTCTAGTTTCACAACAAAATTATTACGAACAGAATCATTTGGCTACAAATATCATTAAATATAAATTTTTAATGCTTTATTTTTATTTATTTATCTGTTACTATTATTATATTTATTTATTATTATTATTTTATTTATTTATTATTTGTTCATTTCAGGCGGCTATTCTGACAGTGGGAAGCAGACAAATAGAGTGTGGGGGTGTTCTCATTGGTAAAAAGTATGTCCTCACAGCTGCGCACTGTTTTGGTGATCGATCCACGATGTAAGTGCACTTTATAAGGCGCTCTATTTTATATTATTTTATTTTTTGTTATTTTTAAAATATATTTTCACACAGGCGCACGCATGCACAACACCCTTCACAACTACAAGCCAGAGGTGATATTTATTCATTTTCTGCTCACCAGATTACAAAGTGCACCCCAAGCTCGACGCTTATATGCACATTTGAGACTGCTTGGCCACTTTAGCTAATATCATGTTGTACTGTCATTGCCTTGAACCTCTGCCCCACAACGACATGCCAAGGAGTCAATAAGTGTAGAAAGGTGAATATTACTGGACCAGTCGTGTAACAAAACTCTTCTCAATTACTAGAATGAAGTATGCGGATCAGATGATTATTCTGACGAATACGACATCTCACAAATGCTCAACAGGAATAACATCCGGCGATTTAGCGCTCTCCAGTGCAGACGACGGACATCTTCTTTATGCCCCTAAAATTACCGGGTTTTGTGCTCGGTGGATGCTTTCATTATCATTTTGAACGTCCGCAGGAATAAACATGCAACTTTGCTTGGTTTATCTGAAACCCAACGACAGTAAGATACCTGTGGCGTTCACAGGGCCATCCTCTGGGTTCACGTGGTTATGATCATGCCTCGAAAATACGGCACAGCACTCCTCCAATAACCTGCAACGTCGGTATCCGTCAGAATGGCTGCAGTACTTTCTTGTAGCACTTGAACTTTACTCTATACGTGCAATCTTCCATCGCTACTGAAAACCGCAAATTACAAAACCGGAATTCATCGGACTCATGCAGTCTGATGAGTCCAGGCTCTTGTTCTTAATCCTCCTTGTTTCCACCCTTCACTTTCATGGTACAAACATAACCCTATTTTCCTGTCCGAGATCCGGAACCATCCAATTTATTACAACTGTATGAAGCAATTGAGTAAACATGGGCCAGCATCCGGGGTATCATTTTGACAACTCATTGAGTCCATGCTACAATGAACCTAGGCTGTCCGAAGGACTCAGAACAGCCTAGGTTCATGTAGGAACAGCTGTTAGTTCATTGTAGGAACAGCTGTTAGTAAGTGCCTCATGAAGCAATTGTTCATGGTCTGACTGGGCAGGGTTCTCGCCGTTCTCAGCCTTTGAAAGATTCTCGGTCGCTGTAGATTGTCAAACTTTCCATTTCCCAAAATTTACAACAATGAAAAAAAAAAAAAAATTTCAGCTGTTCTGTTCGTCATTACAATTGCTCTACGTAAAAGGAACGGACGAATTTACACGAAACTTTTCTTGCTTAATGGTGCCGTGGATGTAACGAATTAGCAGGTCGATCTCAATAAGAGTGTGCAATGTCTTTAACACGCGAACGGCAACTTTAGGTACAGTTTAGTGGTTAGGAGCGGGAGTGCAGTAGCACACGCTCTTTGAGTAGACCGGAGTTCAAACCTCTGACTGCTGAATACGGTCGATCTGCCAACCCGCAATGGACCAGCGTGGCAGATTATGGTCCATTTCCCTCAGCATGAATTGTTGAGAAGGCTTCCATCCTGCAGTGGGTTGATATTGGCTGCACTTTACCTTATTTTTTAGGGATTTTAAAAGGGGTCTGATCATTGGGTTGTCAGAAGATAGATGGTCAACAGGGTAAACCGCTGGTCTTTGGTTTCTGTTGGTTGGTTGTTTCACGGTGTTAGGTCATATATATGTCTGTAAACTGAATGTTCTGTGGCTGATTTGCTGTTTTCCGAAAAAAAAAAAAAAACTGAGTTTCCAGAAGAAAAAACCATGCCGGAGATAGAGGCAATCCAGCCTTCAACAGGCTGCATCATCCTCGGACTAGTACCACGAATCGTGGTATGGGCGCTACCTTGTAAATCCATTCATTCTGTCGAAACTGTTCTAAAACAAGTGAATTTGCCTTTATAGAGAAAAGAAACTGTTTTCAGAAGAAAATTGCCTCCCACATACGACCCTCCAATATCTCGACAGTGACTATGTGCTATGAAATTCTTCCTTGGCCATACTTTCACCGGGTCGCCTTAGGTCTCCTGATCTCATTGAGCAACATATCGGTCAACGAACACATCTGGGATAATGAGACTTTCGCTGACTAGCATCTCTGTCTCTCTCTCTCTCTCTCTCTCTCTCTCATCATTGTTCAATTACAGCACAATTGTAATCTAACATGGATGAGTCACAGTTTCTGGCCAGCACGTGTACCTTTTCTTCACCTTCTCTACTCTTCTGATTTGGCTTGATCCGATTTTTTTTTTTTTTTTCTGAGAATAAAATTTAATCTGAAATCGCTGAAGATGTAATGACATTTTGGCATTTTGGTGATCCAACAAAAATAGGAAGAGGCATCGGAAGATTAAAAAGAAAAGCGCAAGTGGGCAATGCAGCACCTAGCTAGGGAATTAATTCAAAAGGAATGAGCGAGCGCGAAGCGAAACCATGTTTTATTACAGAGATCAGCTTGTTTGTTTCTTCTTTATCTTACCATGAATGCAGCGATTTATAGTTTATTATGCGCGTGTTGAAGTGTCCACCCGCTGTCCTCAGAATTTACCTCCCTCGTGATGTGAATGTTTGTTAATTAAACAAATTGAATCAGACAGTATCCTGCTGTGGATCTGCGCATTCTTTCTTTGCCGATGGATATTTACTAACTGATGTTTTCCTTTTTCCAGAAATCCCTCTCGTTTTGTGGTGCGTTTAGGAGCACACACTCTTCAAGATGGCACTGCTTACGAGGTACAGAGCATAAAGCAGCACGAAAGGTACAACGACGGACAATTCTATTTCGACATCGCACTGATACGCCTCAAAGACAACGTCCAATACACCAACAGGATCAAGCCCATTTGTCTGCCCACTCCAAAAATGGCTACAACGAACTTAACTGGTCGGAACGTGAAAGTCACAGGCTGGGGCGACACATCCTTCGGTAGGTGGTGCCAGCAGGTACTCTGCCCGTGCAGCCTCTCATCAGTGACGAGAGAATATTATATATTTTATTATATATTTGATGTTGTCTCCCGACAAGAGACAACACCAAATACATTTTAAGGACGAACCGGGACTGACATTTTACAACGGTTAAATGCATTCCTGATAAATGTTCCATAAAGCCACATTTCCACAAATACGTTTCTGTGCTGTCTGCCATTTGTTGTTATGGAACTGCCTCAAATTAATATTGTAGAAAGTTGGATTTCGTAGTCAACAGATCGCTTACCTTTCCACCGATTTAACAGCACAGAAGCGGACACCATCTTAGAACGATTTCGTTGAATTTGCCAGAAGTACTTTTACCATTGTGCAATTTACACGTCTAGTTCGTTCTACAATAACCCAAGTCAGTGTACAATGAACAGTATTCACAGAAACTTCGCCAGCACCCTGTACAACTACTCAGCTTTCACCGAAACTTCAGTAGTTGCACAGGGGTGCTGCTGCACCGCGAATGACATCATTGGACTGTGCAAAAACGTACAAATGTGGTAAGGTTATTACTCATGTTGGGGCTTTCAGGAGGGATACTTTTCGCTAAGGGAGAATATAAAGAGGGAATCAAGGGGGATTTTAAAATTTGGTGTGAGTGTGTGTGTGTGCAGGAGGGATAACAGAGACCTGTTTATAAAGATAATTATTTGTAACAGCTGTTCCGTGACCATGACACTCTTTCAATCACTTTCCTTTTCCCCCCAGGTGGCATGAGCAGCAAAGTGCTGCAAGAAGTAACCCTTCCAGTAGTTTCAAATAAAGATTGCAACAATTCTTACAGCCGGATTTCGTTCCCAGAATTACCAGGAGCAATTAGAAGCCACCAACTATGTGCAGGGCTGCCAGAAGGAGGAAAAGATGCCTGCCAGGTAAAATGATAGCGGTTTTTTTCGTTACTTCTGCGTACAATATTGAGATAAATGCGATAAGCACCAAAGCAACTAAGGCTATGAGGTGCTGATATACTGTGTCCGTAATTGGATGAATTTTCTGTCAGTTTGCTGTTTGCTAGATGAACAAAAACAGTTTTCGGGATCAAAAATCTTACCTTCGAATCCTTTTCGGAGGCTGACCAACTGAGCCACGGAAAAGCTGATAATAATTGCTTGTGTCGGGATCACAAGTCGAGCTTTTTCGACACGATGTGGAAGAACGGTGATTATAACCACTGTACTACAGCGAGGGCCTTATTCATACTCGTATGTGATTAAAAATGAGGGTAGCTCAGGGTTTTTGTAACAAAATTAATGTCAGTGTAACGAGGAAATGAGAAAGTTTATGATAGGAGAACACATTCCTAGGCGTAATTGGTTATTCTGACCTTAGGGTGAACTGAGTAATATCGAACTACAAATAATATTCCATCACTTTTGATCTCTCACGGGTAGGAGTAAATAAATAAAGCGTTGGTAGGAAACTCCTCATTAGACTTGCCTCATTCACTTTTGTCAGCAGAAGTATCCGTCCTTTAACGACAACTCCTCTAGGAAGTCTTAGTTGGTGACATAATTGATACAAATTGCATCCACATCCTCTCTTAGTCAGGCTTCGGTTATTGTATGAAGAAATATGCCTTATATGGATAAAGGAATATGAAGGAATAGGCGGGAATATGCCTGTATGTGTAAAGGGTGGCCCATGGAACGGCTGTTCAACTCCACTTCGTGTCGCTCTGAACAACAGAATCCACTGAAAAGTGCAAAAAATATGATTGGTGTAGGTTTGTGTGAGTAGTGTGCAAGAGTGGATGCTTAAGTTATTCCGTACAAGGAGTCATGACGCTGATTAGTTGTTGTAGGGTTTTAGGCGCATCAGCAACTTAATCCATATTGCGCCGCATATAATATGTCTGTAAATTGCTCGTGTTCTTGGTCGGTTTGCTGTTTTCTGTACGAAAAACCCGAGTTTCTGGGAGAAAAAAGCCATGCTACCCTCGCTGAGACCGACTAACACAGCCGCGTTATGAAAAAGACCCATAAATATTCCTCACGCCATTGATGAGATTCGAACTCCGAACTTTTCCATCCAAGGTGGGAAGGATGGTGTTTATACCAACTTTGCTATCCACGAGGGCGAGTCAAGACAAAGAACAAGTTACTTTGACGAATTCTATAAACACTGAACGCGCTTCTGGTGGTTCAAACAAGTTTCGCAACCCTTTAAAAATGGGTACTGGGAAAGGAAACTTTTGTACTAATTATAAAAATTATGCTATACAATAATTGGGTCTCCCACATTTATCGCAAAAATTAAAATAAACTAAAATAATGAAATACTCACTTACTCGGATCAATTAAATTTTTGAAAATAAAATTAATTATTTCAAACTAAAATATAATAAGTAATATTAATAGTATGTTTTTCTTTTCCTCCCTCAATCCCGAGTTCTTTTGTTTTTTTTTAACCATCAAAACAGATAACCCAACTAAAGAACACACGCAATGTACAGACATAATACTCATGGGTGGATCAATGTGTTCTGGAAATAAATCTGGGATATTACTAATATGAAATGTGAAAAGATGTCCGCTTGTGGATGGCACGTCTATTTATCCAAGTCGGACCATGAACATTGTTCGTCTACAACCCTTCACTGTTGATTTTTGTTTAGAAATCAGTTTATCTTTGGCATGTAGAACCAAAATTCAAAAATGGTAGTGTGATGAGACATGATATTGTATTTTGTGTTAAGAACGAGGATATTTAAGGTTTTTATGCTACTTTCAGGGTGATTCCGGAGGACCGTTGATGAGGCGAGAACGCAGTGCTTGGACTGTGTTAGGAATCGTGTCCTATGGATACGGATGCGCTTCACCAGGTTATCCTGGAGTCTACACCAGAGTTTCCTCGTTTCTCAAGTGGATAAACAAAACCATCCGACCTTAACAGAAGAGCGTAACACACATCGGCTGACTTGAGAAATGTGTCACAAGGTGGCTCCACTGGAAATAAAATGCACAGTGTACAGGGTGGCCGAAAACTCCCTATTCTGAGCAATGACAGCATGTATGTTGCCGTCCGTTCTCTTAGTTTCTTTGTGACACGTCTGTGATCGCCTCTACTTATACGTCTACCGATTATAGTTTATTATTATTGTGATCTCTAACCTGACTATAATGGTTAACCTCCAATTGTGGCCCACGCTGTTATTTTATATGGAAATAAATATATTTTTAAAACTCCCGGCTGTATAAAGCCAATATTTTCTACTCTCCTTGTATGGAAGTGTGTTCCACCCTGGTGAAGCTATGGGCGGACACAAAACACTTGCGTTACAAATTTTAAGGCACTTGTTTTTATGCTAACGGCCTAATGTTCCGCTAAGGGCAACTTGGCAGAACATTGAGAAAACCAACAAAACAAACAATACTAAGATTGCAAAACGAATTTAAAGAAACAAATGACACATTCTAAAAAATGGAATGTATTCAATGTGACAAATTCGTGCATTTGTTAGGTAAATGAGATATTCTGTTGTAGGCAAAACTCAGGTTATTTTTACTTTTTTAGCATCTAAATCCTACCATTTTTACAATAATTTAAATATAATTTCAGATTATCGATTTTCTAAATTGATTTACCGGATAAATTATTACTAGTTTATTATTATTGTGAATCTCTAACTTGACTATAAAACTCTTCTATAGAAGACCTCTCTCGACTCCAATTTTGATGGACACAGATCACTTTCTCCACAGAACCATATATCATGAATATTCATGATAATAATAATAAATCTGCAGCCATTGTCAATCCACTGCAGGACAGCGGCCTCCAATTCATGTTGGCAGAATGTACCATAATCTGAAAAGCTGGCCCAGTGCGGGTTGGCAGATCGAAAGTATTTAACAGTAAGGGGCTTGACCCTCAATCTACTTGAAGAACGTGTTATTGTACTCTCACTCCTGACCACTCAGCTAAGGAGGCCTTCGTATAATTCGTATTAATTACAGCTGAAGTTGTTTAATCAGCAGTTGACGATGAACTTTCTGATAGAGACAGGCATCCACGTGAGGCTGCTTGCAAGACGGATTTGTGTCTGCTTCCATTATTATTAGAACAGTAAGCAGAATCCACTATATGTCACGCTATGGGCATAATTCATAATAAATATGCAATTCATATAATAAACAGAATAAATATATTTCCTGTCGTCCTAATACCGTACGTCCCATGAAATTTTCATATTCAGCTTTCCACTCAAAATCACCACAAACTTTACTTCTCACATACGAAAACATTTGTGTATTCATAAATGATGGGGATATATAGCTATCGTGATGCTCTTGTGTCTCCAGACATTGCTGCAGTTACTGGATATAATTTAATTAAAAGTTACATGTTCGTTTGAGATTGTCTTCCACGTTGAAGATTGCACATCATGAAAAAAAAAAACAAAAAAAAACACTCCCTGGTGCCTGTCTATTTGCAGATCTTCAGCAGCTAAGAAATCTCTTTTTATAGAATTTCCGAAATGCATTGTCGCATTTTATCAAATAGGAGCTCCGAGTTTCCATACCATTTCTGCATCTCATCCAGTCCATTGTCAATTGAATGTGGAAGAATTTAGCATTTAACTGATCCGATGAAATTAATGACCATAGCACGACCTTAGGTGGATTCTGCTCACTGTTCTCATAATAATTATTATATTATAAGAATGCTTATAATATAATAATTATAATTATTAAATTATAATAATTGGAAGCAGAGACAAAACCGTCCTGCAAGCTGCCTCACATGGATGCCCGTTTCCATGAAAGTTCATCGCTAACTTCAACAGCTTCAACCAAATTTTTTGAAATTTTTTGTGCGAATACAAATTCTGAAGAACGTAATAATGATAATAATAATAATAATAATATAGTAGTAACATTTCCCCCAAAAATGTATTAAAATATGCGAGAGCATAAAAGCATATTTGAGAATAACATATGGACTTTATGATCACCCTCTATAAGAGGGCTGGTAATCGGAATACTGCTGAGACGAGACGCAACAAGACACTTCCTTCAGTTACTGAAGGCCACAGAAGGAGAATATAATGGTACGGATAACAATACGAGTACAACACATATTTTAAAGGTAAAGGTCAATGGATGGCCTTTCATCGAGTCGGTAGGTAGCTCATTGCCTCGTTCAGCATTTATTTCAAGTTCCTACTTCTCACAGATATTCTTGTGAATATACAAGCGGTACATGAAGAAGAAAGGTCACAACATGTCCGGAAAAAAAATTGGTGAGTTACCTTTCAAAGTTTTACGGTAATTAATTGAGTTGTCTTGAAGTTATGCCTTTTTAAATTTCCCACCCATCACGGCTGCTGCTAACCCAAACCACATAGAGAAATAAAATAAACTAAGAGAAATAATTTTCGAACTAACTCCATAAAGAAATCAAATGGCTTGCCACTCGCTTCTTTATAAAGAAATCTTTGGAAACAAAATTAGTGTAAATAAAGAGGATTATATGAAATCCTTGTAAGATAAGAGAACCCCTTCGTTCCCCCTCACCAATCTTGTAGCCCTTCTCTGTACTCGCTCAAGGAACTCTACATTATTCCTAAAATAAGGCCTCCAGACCTGTAAGCAGTGCTCAAGGCATGGCATGACCATTGTCTTATAGAAAGGGACAACACCTTCTTTTCACTACTAACAAAATTCCTGTATATCACTGACAACACCCCATGACCTGCTCAATGGGCCCAACACCGAACCCTGGGGAACTCCACTAATAGCAGTGGTCCACGAAGAGCAGTGCCCATTGATTACCACTCTCTGCACACAACCGTTCATTTATCCGTAGCAGCAACTTGCCCTTAATACCACACTGCACCAATTTGTACAGCAGTCTTCCATATGCAACAGTATCAAACGCTTTCCTGAAATCCAAGTATGATATGATATCAAAATTAATTTTTGACTGCATCCAGTTCCTTTGTAATTACATCGTAGTGTCCAATCAAATTTGACAGATAAGACTTTCCCTTAACAAACCTATGCATGATCCTGGTCCTGCATTGCTTCTTTAGCCAGTGACTCCATTATTTTCCGCGGAATAGAAGTTAAACTAACTGGTCTGTAATTACTCGTGCCATCCTTTGATCCCCCTTTGCGAATTGGGGTTACATTTGCATCTGCAGTCCGTGGGAACTTCCCTCTAGTCCAAGGAAGCTCTCATAATTATGGCTAAGGATTTGCTTACTTCCTTTGCTGCCTCTTTCAATATAACTGGTAGATCCCATCCAACCCAGATGTCTTTCTTTTGTTTAACTTCAACAATTTCACCTCCGCTTTGCTCTCAGTTATTACAAAATCATTAAGCTCCCCGTTAGACTTAAATAAGCTTCTATCTTCTACTTCCCTACAGAATTCCTCATGTGTGAACGTAGATGAAAAATACTCATTTATGTGAAATAGGGAAAAATGCTATAACATCCAAAATTCCGCATGCAGAAATATCACTATCTGGTAATAACGCGATGTAAATTATTATAACGCGAAAGTTATAATTGTTATAATGTAGTAGTACGGTAATATGCAAAAAAAAAGAAAAAAAAAACTGAATATGTAAAGATATGAATCTATGAATATTAAATTAACCAAAATGGAAGCGATCACATTAAAAATAATAAAAAAAAAAAAGAAATAAAACCTAATTAGTCTTTTTTGATTAACAAACGCCTCCCAAGTTGAAAATAATAAGTAGAATGATAGCAACTGTTTCTATGCGCCTCGTCATCAGCTAAACATGTAACCAAAGAATAACATATTTGAGTGGTGAATGCAATACTCAAAATTCAAAAACGGTAAACGTGGCTAATTTTGTTTAAAACTACGTCGCTATCGACAGCCTAATTTTAAAGAAAGAAAAGTTAGACGAAAGGCCTACTTACCGCTTCGTCTTCTCGAAATAATTGGCCGAATGTAGGCTTCGAAGTTGACGCTATGCAACGACTTATGCGCCCCCTATGATTTTTGATTAAGGCGAGATTTCGGAAAATGTAGCGTAATTTAAATTTAGAAACCAGGAGGACCATCTCGGGTTATAGAGAGGTGAGGACAAAAAAAGCGGGACAAAAATTAAAACAGAATACAAAATAAATAGTGAAAATTAATATAGAATACAGCGTACAGAATAAAAACGGTAAATTAACTGAGAATACAGAATAAATACCGAAACTTAAGGTAAATTAATTTTGAAGAGGAGGGCGAGGGAGCACATGGAAGTAAAAATCTAAAGGACACTTTAGTCTCAAGCCTTCACTGTCTACAGAATTCGGGTAAGCTGTTCCACACGTTTATTTGATAATCCTTCTTTAGATTTTAATTCCATATCATTCAATATTAACAAGTGGGGAAAGAAAATACCAGGTGAGGAAAGCGTGGGATTCGAACCGCGGAAAGAGAAAATAGCAACACGGCACGTTACCACACGGCCGCTGTAATCGCTGACCTCTTTTTGCCGAAACCTTTACTTATGTTATGGTTTGCTAATCGTCGGCCGTTCTTAGTGTTCTTATTTTTGGATTGGAGTAACAATAAATTATGAAAATTATATACTAATAATCTGCGAATTGATATATCGTTCAACGCAATAATAAAGCTTTAGAAAATACTCGAGGAACATCGCTAATTTCTTCACAATGTTCCGGCCTGTTTCTGTGTTCCGAAAGTGGGGCCTCTACTGTCTATGCGATTTTAACATGTAGCCGGAATTGCCATTGTCGTCTATGGGAGTGTCCACTCTGGACGTTACCACTCTGTGGCGTGTAGTTCAAATTAGGATTGTAGAATTCTAAAGTATTTCAACCAATTCTCTGATACTTTTACTGCAAAATTAGTTCAGATAGCAATAATATTGGTTTGAATATTGCATATTTTATATTTTGCATTTTAAATTTTCATTTTAATATAAAAAGAAATTTATCGTTTTTACTGTTAATTACAATAGCAATACAAGTGCAAATTATTTGCCATATGTGTAAAAAGAAATGCAAAGACTTCCTCCAATGCAATGCTGAATGCGGGCTTGTGTGCTGCATAAAATGCATACATTTGTCAACGGTAAACTGGAAAAAGATGTCACAGGCAGCTATTGTGTTGCATAAATTACAAGCAGACGAAAAATTAAAATAACTCAGGATCAAGCCCAACGGATCTCTTTAGACTTTCCGACAGTGAATCTCAGTGTTTCACCTCATCGTCAATTGGCACTCAACAGAGTGGGCTATCCGAGGTCATACCTCACGACGTGGTATCAGAGCAGACAAATTGCTCTGATAATCCTTCTCTCACCTTCTTAACCACGAAGTCTCACAAGTTGAAAAGCCAAATGAGATGGCCACGAAAATGATTTTTTCAAACCCTGGACACTCAAAAATCCATGATGGCCTCTCAAAAATCCATGATGGCGAAATCCATGGAAAATCCCACATTTCAACAGACTCCTACTCCTATAGCAGAAGCCACTTACGCATCTATTGTAAAGCAACCTCCATATCCTCCAGTATATGCTCCGGTTACTAGTCAATCTCAGAAAGCGTGTAAATATGGCAATCGATCTGTCACTCCACTCCTAGGAGATGTCATTTCCTCCAGGAGGCAGGCAGATCACGCCAGAGGACAACGGAATCAATCTGCTTCTAATCAGACAGGAAGACATCGACAGATTCCTACTGTTGTGGGAACAGCTACCAAATCTTGAATCAGAGCAGTCCCTAGAACTAAAAGTTCAACCAAGGTTATTTTCGTCTCGCGACTCGAACCCCAACTGTGCGGTACAGAAGTAGAGCAGCATATCAGAACTCAACTGCAGATAGAAGTAAAAATAATAAAAATGAATTCCAAACACGATATGTACAGCTCTTTCAATATTCAGCGTCAAACCCGGACTTTGATCTATTACTAGAGGATCACTGTTGGCCTGAGGGAGCCATTTATTCGGCCTTTCTATGGATGCCCCTCTCTTCCAGGTACTAGGTCATCAGCTAGTGACCTAGCTATCGAAACTAGTCAACGTGAATGATAATTCGTGCCTTTTTAAGATATTCTGGAATCCCGACTGGGAAGAACTTCTATAAATGATTCATCTATCTCTTCATCCTACCAGAATTTGAATGACTCTAACTCTTGAAAAAACACCTTTCTGCTATGCCACTTGCGAACAATTAAGCCAAACAACTTATGCCTTACTACAGCATCAAAATATGCAATTACTGTATTCTATATGAACGCACGCACTCTTGTAAAACATAATAATGAAATCCTTGCTCAACTGACATCATGGAATCTCCATCCAGACCTGATGGTTTTTACTGAGAAACCTATTTCTCTCCTGAAGTTTCAATCCGATTTCAAGACTATGCTCTCTTTCACAGTTGCAGATGTGATTCTAAAGAGGTGGAGTTGTTATTTACATTCACAATCATCTGCGATGCTCTGCCTTTCCTATCACAAATCTGCCTGATTAAGCTTGTGAAATCCCTTTTATCCGCATTGTCTATCTGGTGATTGGGTGTCTATACTGACCTCCCTCAGCTTCATTCAACAGCTTCTTTGTAACTCTTGACAATATTCTATGTCAATTCAAAAGCAAATCCCTTAGGTCTTCTACTGATGGGAGACTTCAATATTAACATACTTCAAAGCTCTTCCCCTCAAGTGGAAGACCTCATAGATGTCATTTCTTCCAATGTTTTCTCTCTTCTGACTTACGGAATTATCCCGACTAGAATGGGAAAGTCCCACAGTTCCCTTCTTGACTTCGCAATTGGGGAATGCTCACTGACCTATGCAGTACTGGATGCAGCCATTTCTGATCATCGCCCCATCCTAATGGAAATTTAAAATGAAGAAATTCTGGAAGAGATTATGCACACTTACAGTTCTGTCACTCCAGGCTCTCTCAATCGGCTCTGTTATGATCTCCAGCAGTCTTCGTAGGATGGGGTGATTGCTACAGATGATCCTGAAATTGCGACGAACTTCTTCTTTGAGCATATCCTAAATAGTTACGAAAAATGCGCGTCATACATCAGGAGCCAAGGGAATAAAAAGACCACTAGGCCAAGACGGAAATTATGCCCATTCATCTCAAACAAAATTTGTAACACGCTAAAGAAAAGGGACAAACTTGCAAGAACTGCTAGAGCAACACGAAGGGAGGCAGATAAAAACAAACCCACAACGTACAGAAACAAAGTCACAGACAGTATTCGGTCGAAGAAAAGGAAATATTATAGTTCCCAACTTAAAGGCATCATTACAAGCAAAGAAAAGTGGACAGTCTTGGACAAGCTGCTACCTGGAAGGAAAACGAAATCAGAGCTGCATCGTAGATGTAGTTGAGAACGAGGTACTCATTTCAGGTGATCAGGAAAAAGCCGCAGTCTTCTGTAATCACTTTATCTCAAGTGTGAATAACCTTTTTAAAGACGAATTTGAATTTGACTCTAGAGATAATGCAACGAGAGAATCTGGCAAGCACTCAATGAGGGGCTCTTTTTTTCTCGCTCCGCTCTCAGATCAAGAAGCAGGACATCAATTAAAAGTAAAGGGAGCCCCTGCCTTTGATGAAATATCTCTTGCTCTGTTGAAGAAGGTCCTTAACGCAATTCTAACACCACTGAAGTTTATTTACAATCTTTCCTTTCAATTTGTTAAATTCCCGTCTCAATTGAAAAAAAGTAGTCATTGTTCCTGTTCCTAAGGGGGAACACTTCAAATCTATCAACAATTTTCGTCCATTAGCTCTACTCTCAGTTTTTGCAAAATTATTCGAAAAAATTCTTCATGGCAGACTCATGGGCTTCCTGGAAGTCAATCACCTTATCCATCAACAACAGTAATCGAAAAGATCCACTGACCTGGCAATTTTTGACTTCTGCTCTAGGATCACGGACTGCCTTGAAAAGGGTCACTATGTAGGAGTACTGTTTCTAGACATATCCAAAGTTTTTGACTGCATAAATCATAAAATCCTACTCAACAAGCAAGGTGGTGCGTCCTGATACCCGTCTACGCAGCGAAGAGGCGGGCCACAACTGAGCGCGAACCGCAGCAAACCTCGAGTGTCACGTACTGAATGTCGAAATCATTCAAAGTATGAGCAAATAAAGTTCATTTTAACAATAAATTTAAAAAATATAATAATAATAAAAAATAATCGAAAAAATTTAAGATAAAAATAAATAAAAAAATTAAATAAAATTCAGTGAAAATAAAGATAAAAATAAATTAATAAAATGGGAAAAAAATAAAAAATAAATAAAAAATCATCCTGCACCAGTGTAAGGATGCAGACCGCCCCCCCCTCAGGAACCAGCCTGAGGTTAGCAGGAAATAGAAGTCAAGAAGTCAGGGATGTGACTCGGCGTCATACACGTTTGTTAACCAACGGTCCAAATCGAAGATGGTACTTGACCAAAAAAAAAAAAATGGTGGTAGTGACGATGGTGGTGGTATCACGAGATGGCGATGATAGAGATGTTGATCTGGACTGGAGGTAGAGCTGGAATAGGAGTAGTTCCAGAACTTGGGACACTACTGATGATTTGTCCAAGTCTGGCAAAGGCTGCATGTGCAAAATCTTTCAGGAGATGAAATTTTTCTTTGGAGTCCAAGAGAGGAGACTCATTGCCTGGGGAGAATGGTTGACACAGAGTAGACAGAGGCTGACGAAGATCCAAGTGATATGGACAGGTGAAAAGAACATGCTGCCAGTCTTCTGGGCTGCCACAGTTACAGAGGGATGAATCAGACAGGTTAAACATAGCAAGTTTAGCACGAAGGGAACCACGGCCAGTTAGAAAAAAAAAAAAAAAAAAGAGTGCGGAGACTCCGACTGAACCATTTTAGAATAGACTTTTGTAAAGCAAAGGACACAGATGGAATACATTTTCTTGTGACCATACCTTTTGAAGAAGAAGAGCACCGATCTTGCCAGAGTTGAACCAGGTGGTTCCAGCAACGAGTTTTTTCGGTTTTAGGATCGCAGTGGATATTATCAGTGAAGCCTAAAAAGTCAACTGGAATGTCATGACTAAGGTAATAGCAAAAACCTCGATAAGCGATTTGGAGATCCAGAGGTAGGCAACCGTTTAAAACCTGGAGCGCAGCTGTCGAGACAGTGCGACAGGTACGACTCATCATTAAGAGCATACGTCTTTGGATAGAGGAGAGTTCCTTTTGGATGGAAATCTTCTTAGTATGCCAACACCCGGCACCAGCGCCATAGGTACAAATCGGAACAAACACCACTTTGTACAAAAGACGAAGGGTATTAGCATTAGCATTAGTAGAGGCATATGATGCAAGAAAGCAAGTTTATGCAGCATCAGCCAAAAAAAAAAAAAAAAAAAAACATGCCGCCATTTCACCCCTCCGTTCGTTCCAAGTACCTGTCCAGCTCAACCTTAAATTTATTTAGGCTGTCAACTTCCACAATAAAGGATGGTAGTCTGTTCTACCAACCAACCAACCACCCGCTGGCTAAAGGCAAACTTCCGCACATCTATCCTACATCTGGCTTTCCTCAATTTGAATTTATGCCCTCTCAAATGATTATTCTGAGAAAGCGGAAGAATTCCATCAGCACTGAGCATGTTCAAACCATTCAAGGGTTTATACACCTCTATCAGATCACATCACATCGCCGGTGCCTAGTCTCCAGACACTGTAATTTGCAAAATTTAAGCATTTATTCTTGTTGCCCTTCTCTGTACTCGTTCCAGCAGCTCTACATCCTTCTTGAAATGAGGCCTCCAGACCTGTATATAGTATTAAAGGTGTGGCCTGACCATTGCCTTATACAAGGGAATAATCACCTCCTTATCCCTGCTAGAAATATTTCTGTATATCATTGACAAAACACCATGAGCTACACTTGCAGACCGTCTGCACTGCTCAGAAAACTACATATCTGCCTGCACAACCACCCCCAGGTTCTTTTCACTCTCTACCACTGTCAGTGTAGTACCACAGACTTAATATATTGCTCTGGGGTTACTGTTTCCCATATGTAGTACTTTACATTTGTCAATGTTAAAACTTCATTTGCCACATCTCAGCCCATCTGCTCAACTTTTCTAGATTCTGTTGCAGCAGCGTTCTGCAAACTTGGACATTAAGCTTGATTTACCATCATCAATATCATTTATAATATATAAAATAACAATTGATCCAATACTGAACCCTGAGGGATTCCACTAATAATATTAGTCCAAGATGAGCAGTGTCCAATGATTACCACTCTCTGTTTTTCTCCCACTCAACTATCCCTTTATCCATAGCAGAAAGTTTCCCCCAATGCCACACTGCTCCAATTTGTGCATTAGTCTTTCATGTGCAACAGCATCAAAGGCCTTTCTAAGATCCAAATATATGATATCAAAGTTATTACTGGCACCCAGTTCCTTTGTGACCACATCATAGTATCCACACAAATTGGTCAGGCAAAACTTTCCCTTAACAAAACCAACCATGCTGTGTCCGAACTATAATTGAAGTCTTGTCTAGATGATCCTGCAGTGCTTCTTTAACCAGTGCCTCCATTAATTTTCCTGGAATAGAAGTTAAACTAACAGGTTTATACTTACTTGTGTTGCCCTTTGATCCTTCTTTGTGAATTGGGGTCACATTTCACATTTCCAGTCCATGGGTACCTCCCCTTAGTCCAAAGAAGCTCATAATTATGGCTAATGGTTTGCTGCCTCATTTAATATAACTGGATAGATCCCGTTCACCCCGGGTGCCGTTTTTATGTTTATCTTCAACAATTTCACCTGCACTTTCCTCTCAGTTATTACAAAATCATCCACTCACTGCCAGAGTTTAACTCACCTCTGGCATTCCCCTCCATGGGTGAATGTAAATGCAAAATACTCATTTAGTTTGTTAGCTACCTGAGCAGGATCATCAACAGCTGAACCATCGATATCAAGTGGACCAATCTGATTCATCCCTTTCCTTCTAGAGTTTACATATTTATAGAACTCGTTGCTGTTTTTCTTTGGATCTTTTGCCAAAGATTTCTCATAATTTGCCTTTGTCTACCTAATCTCCTTTGTGACTTTGTTACAGACCAGCTTATATCTATCATAGGCTTCTATATCACCCATTAATTTATATGTATCCCATGCAGTTTTCTTCTCTGCCACGTCTCATTAGTTCATCTGACATCCATTTAGGCCTAAACCTTGAACAATATTCCTTTGTTAGTATGTAAAGCCTAGTAGCTTCCAAGATTAGTTCCTTGAATGCTTCCCATTTTGAGTTTGCTGTTGGTAACATCATCAGTTGGTCCCACTGTATAGAATTTAAATACTGTCTCAGACCATCGTAGTCGCCTTTACGAAAGCAATAACCCTTCCCTTTACCCCTAATGGTAGTTACCTCTTTGAGTAAATCCCACTTCAGCCCACTGTGGTCACTGCCACCTAGTGGTTCATTTATCTGCAGATTCTTAATGTATGAAGAATCACTACTGATAATCAGATCAAGATTATCAGTATTACTCCCTCTAGTTGCCTCCCGAACATGCTGATGTAGAAAACAATCATCCAATAAATCCACAAAAGCCCTGCTATTGTGCGAGTGACCAACCCACAAATTCAATATCTGGGAAATTAAATCCCCCATTATAAGACTCTCTGAGTTACTGGCCCACTCTATTTCCTTGTACAGTTTCTTATTATACTCATCAGTCATTCGGCCTATAGCACACTCCTACTCTCAATTTTGATCTCCCAGTGCTTATGTCACACCAAACTGACTCGACTCTGCACTGTCCAGCGATGTCGACTGGATTCACTTCCTTGGATTTTATGTGTTTCTTAACTAATAATATAATCCCTCATCCCTTCCTATCCTGTACAGATGAACTCCACAAATTCCAGTTCTGCATTCCTTATATCTGTGTGACACCACGTCTCTGATATCCCAACCCTATCTGTCTTTGATGCTCTGAACAATATTCAAATTCATCAAATTTATTTACCAAACTCCTAGCATTGGTGTACACGCAAGTATACATGCACCTGTTCCTATTCTTAGCTACCCTAACACAACCCATGTATTTACTTGTCCCAATACGACTAACAGCAGTCTTGGAAATCTCCATTACTTTGCTTTCCGGGCTGCTGCTCATTCCAATAGAAGCAGTGCAAGAATCACTTTCACCTCTGCCAGTGGCTACTGTTAATCTATTAGTCTTTGTATCTCCCCAAGCTAGCAGTTTTCCGACCCACTTAACACTGCCTCGATAGCATCAGCAAATATTCTTGCACTCTTTCTATTTAAGTGTATCCCATCCCTGTAGAAGCAGTGCCTTCTGTTAACAAATACAGACCAGGCTGTAAAAAAAGTCTACCCCTTGAGTCTTGCACATTCCCTCCAGGGCCGAATTGATCGACAAGGCTCTCATCATATACTCCCTCCTATCGTGTCTGGGCAGAATTGCAGACACTTTCAAATTCAACCCTATTTCACGGCTTTTTTTCAACAGTGACCTGTACTTGTTAAGTAATTCTGCCGGTCTCCTACTCTTAACATCATTAGTGCCAACGTGTACAATTATATCACCCTTTGTGCCCTTAAAAGATGTTATCCGCTCTACAATGTCATCAACCTTTGCCCTCGGCAGACATACCCTGGTCCTGTTCCACCTATTCTTTTTACCTAGAATGTTTCTCGTTTCCCTGACAATAGAGTCACCATCAACTACTAGTTCCTGTGGGACTAGCGCATTCTGCCTTGGGGGTTACCGCCGTGTAGCGTGATGATCAAGTGCAAGCTCTGGCGTTGAGGTGGGCAGCTGAGAGCTTGATGGGCCCCTCAATTTAGATCCTTCGAGGGTATCCACCCTGTCCTTCCAGCTCTCATATAGACCCATAACAAGACTGAGTTGTTGCCTGATTTCGTTACACTCCTGGCATCGCTCACACACAAAGACATCCCGCTTGGCATCATCATGTCCCGTACCTGATTGTTCCACAAACATCAAGCAAGCGGTGCATTTTAAAAGGCTATGATTCAGAGGGCAACTGTCCCCCTCAGTTTTTCTCTGATCCCAAGCACTCCCATTAGCTTGAACCTTTTGCTTTGCTGCTCTGTTCTGAGTCAAGATTTTGATTTAATTTCAATAAAATTTGAATTTCAGTACAAAATTATAACCGTAAACTTGTATCGCAACACAGTTTTAACGGTATATATATATTTCAGTATCGAGTATTATCTTCGAGTTTCTTTATGTAAGTTTCGTATCAAGTTATGTATTAATTAAAAAAAATTAATTATGTTACGTTCATATAATTCCAGTCGTTATGTGTGTTTAATTAAAAGTACAATTTAATTGATAATGAAGTTTAACAAGATTAATAGATTTTACTGAATTGATAATATTATATACTAAGCTAACGCTTTCTAGTTCGGGATATAACGTTGTGTCGCATAACAATGGCGGCAAATTACGAACGGTAAATCTACGGACACTTAAGTATTAATTAACTTCCAAAATCTCGCTGTCTCAATTCAGAATAAATCAAGGAACTTGCCTAGATCTATAAGCTACTTACAGAAAATAATTTAATATAACAATTGGTCAATAAAACGGCTACCTATAGCTAGAAAACTTCCGGTTCGTCGGCTCTGCAAAATTTGTAAAACACGTGGATTGGATACATTTACCCACCGATACCAATTAATATCCTTCAAAATCTCTAACTACGTTAAAATTTAAACTAAGTATCGTATCTAAGAATATAGAGCTGCTCTAGAAAATAAGTTAATATGCCAATTGAAGTTAATAAAACTTAAGTTACGTTAATAGAGAAAAAAACTTCTCTATGTTCCTCAGCCGTAAAAACTTCGCCTGCACAAGGCTACTCTCGATAGTATGATGGTTAATACACCAGGATTGATGCGAAAGACGGACAAGCATCGATGTATACTTGGCTATTTTATCATGAAGATGCAACATATGTTTCTGAAAGTTTAACTTACGATCTAGAATAATATCCAAATATTTATGCGAGACAACCATGGAGAGAGAGAACGACCAAAAAGTTTAACAATCGGAGGCCTGAAAATGTTAAGGTTGCCCTTACGATAAAGAAGTTTAGTCTTGTTAAGAGAAATTGTAAGTTTATATTAATAGCGGACCAAGAGTACAGGTCATTCATAATGCTACTGGCAGTACTTTCCAAAGAAGCATGAGACTTACCAAATAAGGTTAGATCATCGGCGTATGCTATTCTAGAAGCATTGGGAGTTGAATGGAGAAGCGACTCATCTAGAACCAAATCCCAGACGAGAGGACCAAGCACCGAACCTTGTCGGCATCCTCGAGAGACAGAACGACTAAGTTGCTGAGTTCAAGAAATGACTTGTACAGAACGGAGGAGAAATTAGTTGCAGGTTAAGTTGTAGAGTTGTGAGGAGCATCCAGCAGCCCTTAGGCGAGCAAAGAAGCTGTCCCACCAAAGGGAGTCAAAGGCTCCAGAGAAATCTACGAAAATAGCCATAGCATATTTAAAAGTGCTGTTGTTTACTCTGGAGGGAAGTTCAACCAAGGTCTCCTTAGTTCCACGGCCTGTACGAAAGCCAATCTGGTCGGAGGATTTTAATGAACGTTCAGTAAATAGACAATCTAGACGGACAGCAATAAGTCGCTCAAGAGTTTTACCCAAGTTGGACAATAACGCAATAGGACGACAGGCCTTAGCAGAGAAAGGAGTACCAGGTTTGGGAATTAATTTTAACAATGCCGACTTCCAAAGGACAAGAAAAGTTGCCTCGTTCAAGCATTTATTATACATTGTGACAAAGACAGATGGATGGAGTTTGTGTAGTCGCTTAATAAAATACCCTCGAGGTTATCAACTCCAGGACAGCTATGTCTTCGTGTTATTATGTTACTATGTGTTACTATGTTACACTTTTTTTAATAAGTAATAAACTGTTAACACTACAAAGAAATATTTTATTGGCTGTGTCGGGTTCACAGCACGCTATCCACCAATCCATTTCAAATCATTGCAGGAATATTACCAATGGATTTATACATAGTTCCATACAGATATCTTATTGGCTTAGAATAGGCCTATCAACTAAGCAGTAGTTGACAAACAAATTGAGACGATATAAGAAAATAGCATAGACCACAGAAGAATTGAACACTTCAACACCTTCTCCATTGATCCGGTAAAGTTTGAAGTCAACAAAAGCTACAGAAGCCAAATTATAGACCAAATCTGGACTAAATCACCAGGATTGCTGTGAAAATTGAGCAGTTTTTATTAGAAATTTGATGATATGACCAAATAAAATGCAATAATGTAATGAATAAATAAATCTGTTATGTTAGTTAATGATAAAGAAGTCAACCTATGTATTTAACTCTTCAATTATCTAGATCTATGTTAATTCAAAGGGAATACATTTAGTAAATGTATATATCTATTTAATAGTTTTCATTATACAATAATTATATTGTAAAGTTCAGAAAATTTGTACAAAAGTGTATAATGTATATTTTAAAATTTCTGTATACCCTTCTAGCCCACTTGCTGTACAGGGGGTGAACCTTGTGTTAATAAAAAAAAAAATACAGGAAATGACAAAATAGGCTATGACCTAAGAGGTTGAGAACAAATGAAGGGTTAATGCAAGACCGTATAGACAGGAATACAATTATACTGCAATCACAGCATGGCTTTGTCAAAGGGAAATCTAGAGTGTCAAATTTGATTGGACACTATGATACGGTAACTAAGGAACTAGATGCAAAAAATAGCTTTGATATCATATACTTGGATTTCTGGAAGTCTTTTGATACCATCACATATACAACGCTGCTGTACAAACTGGAGCAATGTGGCATTAAGGGAAAGTTGCTGCTGTAAATAAAGGGATGCTTGAGCGGAAGAAGCCAGTAAGTGATAATCAATGGACGCTTCATGGACTAATTTTATCAGCGGAGAGCCCCAGGGTTCTGTGCTGGGACCATTTTTGTTTTGAGTATTTATTAATGATATTGATGACGGTATATTAAGTTTGATGTCTAAGTTTGCAGATTACACAAAGATTGGCAGGGTGGTTAATGTCAGTAATGACGGCATGCTACGGCAAAAAATCTAGAAATATTAAAATGCAAAGTAATGCATATGGGTAGAAATAACCCCAGGGTATCAAACAGGCTTCCAGGACAGCTCATGGAGTTTTGTCAATGATGCACAGGAGCTTTGCTAGTCGGGACAAGCAAGTGATTATCTCGTAATATAAGGCATTGGTTAGGTCGAATCTGAGTACTGAATACGAGACCGAAGGCCGAAGAAGAGCATTTTAGGATGTAGTTCTGTTGGAACGGGTACAGAGGAGGGCAACGAAATTGGGGAAAGAAATGAAAGGGTGGTCTTACGAAGGCAGGCTTCAGTTCTGCTAATTGCAGCGTCTTGAGACTACAC
The DNA here is from genome assembly GCF_048544385.1 of Mastigoproctus giganteus. NCBI lineage: Eukaryota > Metazoa > Arthropoda > Arachnida > Uropygi > Thelyphonidae > Mastigoproctus > Mastigoproctus giganteus. The sequence continues at coordinate 2,081,644 of NC_143580.1, forward strand.
ACCCGCAAGGTGGTCTGATCGAGGTTTTCAAAACTTTGAATGGATCGAACAAACAAAGCTGATGGCTTCCTTCCTCTTTCTTAGATTGCACATAAGAGGAGAATAATTTCAAATTCAGGAAGGATTGTTGCAGGATATACTGCATGTGTGGAAGTTTCACCTTCAACCAACGGGTAGTTGATAGCAATAACAAGTACCATCCTTATTGTGGAAGTGAATAGTTTTAATTAATTCAAGAAAGAACCAGAAAAACTATTAGAGGATAGGTGGATATGAATATATATGTCTGTAAATTGTCTTCTGTGGTCGGCTTGTTGTTTACTGGATAAAATACCGAGTTGCAGGAACACAAAACTGTGTTTCCTACCCCTCTCCCGAGGCCGACTAACTCAGCCACTTCGTGAAAAATACCCATAGATATTCTTTAGATCGCCGACGAGATTCGAACCGTCCTGTCCACACTCTCTATACTAGATGGTGTGGAAAGGACGGTAATTTTACCAGCCATGCTCCGTTTCCATATTACAGTAAGGAATGGAGTTCGAGTAAGATTTTTAATTCATTGCGAAAGGAAACTTTAAAGTAATTATAGAGATTATACTACACACTTGGGTTGCACACATTTCAGCTAAACTAATGAAATACGTACTTCATCTGACAAACTAATTTTTTCGGAAGGAAGTGAACCATTTCAAAAATAATAAATAACAGTAAAAGGGTATCTGCTTTTTTTTTTTTTCATCAGATTCAAATAACGGAGAAAAGCGGTCGTAGTTCAGAACGATATGCGTCATCCACTCTGCTCATAAATAAAGAAATAAATAAGCTTCTACGTATTCACTCGAAGGGGTTACAAATTCATCGTGTCTGCATGCACAGTATATTCATTTTCAGAGCCACAGTCACAACTGCCCGTGTGGCAGTTGTGGCTGTGGCACCATATACGTTCGAATCCATATTTTTCAGGCACCATATACGTTCGAATCCGTTTTACTTTGGCCCGAGATGCTGTTCTATATATAAAACTAATTACTTTAAACCCATCGAAGAATTCCCCATATAAATTACACCTGTATCTACTTTCTCGCGCCTTATGAAACAGAAGAAGAGCAAACATGGTGGGCTATCGAAGGAAAATTCCACTTATGCTTCAATTTGCCGAAGACGGTCATTATTAATTTATAAATAGCTTTCAGTGCGCACGCATTGCAGTGTTGAACATCCTGGTTCCGGCAGAAAAATAGTGCATCGATTGCTTCCTGACTTCATTCGGCAAGTGGCGCTATTTGATCAACATACTTGACCGATGCCCCTCTTGTGTCCTTGCGGTAGTGAAGCGTTTATATTCATCATTTCCTCATACCTGGTGGAAAAAGTTTGGGTTCAAATCCAGTCAACAATGCGAGGAATGTTCAAGGGTGATTTTCGCTCGTAGCTGAGTTAATCGCTCATGTGAGTTGAGTGAGGATTTCCCCCCTGAAGTCGGGTCTTTCATCCAGAAAACAGGCAAGCCGACCAGAGAACCACGCAATTTACAGACATAATACTAACGTGCGGATAAATTTGTTCTAGGATAATCCTCATATGAAAAGTGACATCACCTTGCCGTAATTCATTAAAGTCTGGCCATTGTCCATCTACTCGAATTCCCATTGTTGATTTTGATTTACAAAATAATTTATCTCATGTAGGTAGAACCAAAATCCGAAATTTAAACGCTCTGGGGGGGAGATGGGACATGATATTGTATTTCGTATTAAGGTTTTACGATATTTAAGACATCTTAAAAATCTCAACAAAAACCTTAAACCTTAAGATATATAAGGTTTTTATGCTATCTTTAAAGAGTGATTCTGGACGACCGCTGATGAGGCAAAACGTCGTGCTTGGACTGCATGTTCTGAATCGTTTCTTTTGGATACGGATGTGCTTCCCAGTTATGCTGCAGTGTACACCAGGGTTATATCGTTGCTCAAGGGGATAAACAAAAACTTCCGGCCTCAACAGAAGAGCTTAACACATTTTTATTTGCTGAGGAAAAGGGTTACGAGATGGCTCCACTGGAGGTAAAATGCCTAGTGTAGGCATTTGACAAGGTTGACCGTTGACCGAAAGTTCACTGAACTCACGGCATATACGGTTCCCTACAAAAAGGCGTACATTTTCTTACCTGTCGATCCCCTCTACGTGTATAATGTCTAGCCGCCAAGTGTACCCCACACTTTTCTTTTATACATATATAAATATATATGTCTATATAAAATGTAGCAATATAAATTTCTTCTGCCTGCGTAAAGTCAACAGTTTCTACTTTCCTCGTTTTAAAGTTATTTGAAGTTCTATTAAAATATGTGAGAACGTAAAAGTATATTTGAGAATAACGTATTAAATGCAATGGACTTTAGGACAGCCCTGTAGAAGAGAGCAAGTAATCGGACCATTTTTGAAATGGTAATCACTGCGTAACCTTATACTGTGGCTGCAAAAAAAGTCATTGCGACAAAAGGGCAGATTCCTTATAATGGTGCGCATGAAGTGTGAGTAGAAAACGTGTTTTTAAGGTAATGTGTTAATGGTCCATTTTCATCGAGTCCATAGGTGGCGTCTTGCCTTTTTTAGACATATATTTCACGCTCCTTCTTCTGATAGATATTCTTGTGGATATATGAGCTGTACGAGAAGAACGAAGGTCATACCCTGTACGTCTAGACTTGGCGAGTGTCCTTTCAAAATTTTGCGATACGTAATTCGGTGATGACTGTTTAAACTTCCCACTCAACGCGCGACTGCTGTAATATTTTTTGTGCATTTTTTTGAACGGCTGTACCTTAACGATATAGTTTTGGTTTTTCCAACGGGCCAGTAGTAGATTTGGAAATAAACGCATTAGCATCTTAAATTATTTGCTTCCCTCAAGATCGGTGGATGAGTTTATTCTGGGGTAAGTAACCATTTATATAGTAAAAGTAAAGTGCAGCCATTATCAACCCACTGCAGGATGGAAGCCTCCTCAACAATCCATGGTGAGGGAAATGGACCATAATCTGCCACGCTGGTCCAGTGCGGGTTGGCAGATCGACCGTATTCAGTAGTCAGGGGCTTGAACCCCGGTCTACTCAAAGAGCGTGTGCTACTGTACTCCCGCTGCTGCCCACTCGGCTACGGAGGCCTCTTTATATAATACAATCTAATTATAAGGACGCCAGCAGAACTTAATTCTATTAAAGGCATCTGATTCTTCTGAACCTTCCTGTAGTTAGTCATCACGTTAAATAAAAATGTATAAATACACTTAAAAAATATTTATAAATTTATACACTTAAAAAAAGTTAAAATAAAAGTGATTAGGATGATCGAAAATTAGGCAATCTTCTTAGAGACTAACTCTAAAAACGATACCAATTCAATCACTGAAGAGATGGAATCGATATCATTTTACTGCATCTGCTCTTACTACATCTGGATCCTTTGCACGCCTTCTAAAGGATTTTATTTTTCTCACTCACCAATTCAAAGAACGAAATCTTCCTTCATTTTTATAGCTCTTTAGGAGAGTCAAAAACGGATGTGTCATTATCTTTGAACAATTTGGTTTCAATAATTCATGACTGCACGATGCATTCAATATTACAACTCCAGATCATAGAGCCATCTCCTACTTCACCAGGGATTTGATGCGATATTCCCTTTCGATGATTTTAACTTTGAAGAATCAGCTTTCATGTACAACAAATAAAACAAAAACGTATGTTAAAGTAAAAACACACTAAGATTCCATCCCTTCGTTCTCAAATTAACTGATGACGTTTCAAAAGGAAGGACGAAGGAAGATTTCATCAGGGAATTCATAGAAATTTCTAATATCCTCTGTTGAATGGTAATCCCCAGTTACTTATTTTTTTTTCTATTTCTGTTGTTTATTTAGCTTACCATTATTCATCCAGGACTTAGAGAGCGGCACTGTCGTTCAAAAAAAAATGTTTCTAATTCTCGCGGAGTTGTGTTCTACTCCCTGTCAACAAAACATTCCCCATACCATGATACCACCTCCAATGCTTGGGTTGTCTTAACAAGGCACGCACGGTCCATTGCGTTGTGAGGTTCTCGCCACACTCTCTGCATAACAGCAGTGCAAAACAAACAGTATCGTGATTCGTGTCATCAATAATTCTTGGTTTTGCATCGTGATTGTTCCACTGTCCAATCATGACGTTCTCGGCAACGCTGCAAGCGCATTTTTCTGTTTTTCTCTGAAACAAGTGGGTTCCGAATAGGCAGTCACTTGCCAATACCCAGTTTCTTCAATTTCCTGCACTTGGTTTAATAGTTGAGAGAGCAGCTCTGGACTTAGTTGAATTTCGATGTTATTTGTCGCACACTGGATGCCCTATTTTTTCATACAATTCTCCTGAGAGTATACGATGGCTTCGCTCTTAAAGTATTGTTTTTCTTCCACATTTACGCCTTTTAGATATGGGAGAACGCTTGCTTTCTATTCATTAAAAACCTCTTTTGTGGATGCTTTTTAAAAACCAATTACGTTGTACCCGCCCGTTATTTTATATTTATTTATTTACTTTCTTTAATTATTTGTTGTTGACTTCCACCCTACTGAAGTCACGGGCGGACACACAATCGCAATGACTGAAATTTTCAGAAAATCCCAACTTCTAGGTTGTGTAAAGCGATACGGCAGCAGAGCATGGTGATGACACAAATATCAAACCTTTACTAAACCTTATATAACAAAATTTACATAAATAACATTTGTTTGTGAGACTTGTATAAACACAATTTACGTTATATACATACAAATTCCAAATTTAAATTTACATACAAAGGAACTAATACAAGACAATTTACCACCTCAAGAACATCACCAACTATTCTCAAATATTCCTCATATGTATGCACAATTTGCGTTGGATAACACAAACCTTCCTTTCTCCTTAATCAAATCTCTCATAGACCATTAATAAATTCCAACTATTGCTTAGGAAAAGCTGCTTCTCTTCCTTTACAGGTTAACACATCGCTTTACATCAGTTGTCTCTTAGTACAAATCACTTATTTCTATCAAATAACTTCTCAAATCAATTGCTATTTTCATCACTTACATCAGTGCTTAATAAAAATCACTTATTGCTATCACAGTTACCCCCCCCCTTTCTAATACAGGGCAGGGTTTCCCTTTTCTCCATAAATTAGATATGTTCTTCCCTTTACACATTAACACATTTCCTAGAATTTTATTTGCTATTTTATCATCTTATAACATATTTCCAAGAATAATAACGTAGGTTACCACATTCTCGTTCTACTATACCTATGATTTATTCTGTTATTAATTCCCTTATTTCTTTTTCTTCTCTACCCCTTTAGTACACCTACATTATTTCATGGTCATTAACTTTATCTATAATTTAACCAACTTAATAAATTAATTCACACTACAAAAAAAAAAAAGATTTTCTTTGAAAGAAACTATCAAACAATTTCTCACAGAGTTTAGCTTATGACTCTATAAATTCGGGGTTCAAAAAAAAAAAAAAAAAAAAACTGGAACACACTTACGTTCCTGAATGGGCGGCTACTTTCAATGCTTTTGTACTCTGGGTTTCCTTCGTGGCAGACAGGCTTCACACATCCGTTTCAAATCTTTCTGGCAGTCTATCTTTCTTCGGGGACTCTTGGCTGGACACTCCTTCTCATGTACAAGTCTGGATTCATAAACCGATGAGCCAAAACATTATGACCACCTACCTAATATGATGTTGATTATCCAAGTGCAACCAAAGCAGCTCGTACCCGGCGAGGCATGGACGCTACAAGATTTCTAAATGTGTCTTGTGGTATCTGGTACCAACGCGTAACCAGCAGATTCTTTAACTCCTGTAAGGTTGAGGTACCGCAGGTCGTAGTCGCTGTTCCAACACAAACCGATGGGACCGATGGGATCGATGTCTAGGGAATTTGGCGGTCAGAGTCTTCCTCATGTTCCGCGAACCAGTCTCGAACAATCCGAGCGGTGTGGCATGGCACATTATCCTGCTGAAAGACTGCACTGCCAGAGGGGAAGACCGTTGCCATGAAAGGGTGTACCTAGTCAACAATGATGTTTAGGTAGGTGGTAGACGTCAGAGTGCCCGGCACATGGATAACTGGACCCAGAGTATCCCAGCAGAACATCGCTCCACTGGCTTGTTTTCATCCCACGGCATCCAGGTGCCATCACTTCCCCAGGTAAACGATGCACACGTACCGGCTGACCACATGGTGCAACAGGAAACGTGATCGGACCTGACGACCTTCTTCCAATCACTCAAGGTCCAGTTTCGATGCTCGCCTGCCCATTGAGTGCCCATGCTAACCGTGGTTAGCCGCAAGCCGCTCCGAGTGCCCAAGCAGCCTCACGGTTAGCATGGCCACTCGGAGCGGCTTGCGGCTATGCAGCCCCATTTTCAGCAGGGTTCGACGTACTGTGTGTTGTGACACATTACGCCACAATCGCCCTTCTGTTTCCACCTACCATCCGGGAGAACCTTCGCTCACCTCGAGCATTGGTGAGCCATGGTCCTTTAACACCTCTCCGGCGGTTCGTGGGTTTTTTCTCCTCGGATCACTTTCGGTAGGTACTAACCACGGCTGATCGTGAGCAATTCACCAGCCATGCTGTTTCGGATATGCTCTGACTCAGTCGTCTGGATGGCCATTACAATTTGGCCTTTGTCAAATTCGCTTAAGTCCGCTGCCTTTCCAATCTGAAGAACAAGAGTAACACCGATTAACGGAGCTCAGTATCAGTTGTTTTTCGTAGCGTGTCCCGACCCAGTGAATATTCTTGAAAAAAAGCATATCTTAGCGACTACAACTGGATTTAACGCCACACTTCAGAAAGGAGAACAGATTATTTTCAAAAATAATTTGATTATATCTGTACGCCATGAGTTTTTCCAGTACTACCTAAATGGGATAATAAGGTGGTGATAGTATAATTTCGGATTATTTTGTGGTTTAACACAGTTTTGTGATTATCTTAATGTGAGCAGACTTCCAAATAATGGAAATTTCCAGCCTCAAGACATTTGTTGAAGAGATTCAAAAGATGGTTTGGCCTATCAGAGAAGAATATTTCTTAAAAAAAATGGTTTCCAGTAGATCAGCATTTGGGCATTGTTGTTGTTTATAGAAGAAAGAGCATTTTAAGCTCTTCCACAGAAGACTAAGTAGTAGAATTAGGAGAACCATATTGCTCGTTATCTTTCCTAACACCAGAATTGTTGGCAGGATCAAGAGTTATATCAACATTACGAAAAAGTCTCAAGAGTATATAATTAGCAGTTTGCGTGCGGTTCAGAGTTTCAGTATTGTTTGAGGTTACTGAATTATATTTTTGGGGCTGTACAATATGGAATTGCCTTCAGATTTCGTCAGATGCCAACTGTCTTCAAATTTTTGGCAACCAACACTGGATTTATTTACACGCCAGGAAATGTTACTCCTAAGAAAGAAGTGAAGAGATCCCTTTATATCATTGAAGGCAATAATCAGAGATATAATTTAGCAAAGGATGAAACATGTACTGTTCATTAAATGACACATGAAATTTCAAGAATCGGGTTTCACAATTTTTTTTCTGAACGATCTTATGCTATTGAATTTCTCTCATCACATTGGAATTTTTACACTACCACCACCACTAATTGCAAAGAGTCGAAATCACTTCCTTAATTACATCGCGCAAAAAGGACCAAAGTTTCTATCATCGTTGAAGAGATTCAAAATATCGTTCAGCCTATCAGGGAAGAATCTTTCTTAAGAAAATAGTTTCCAGTAGGTCAGTATCTGTGCATTTTCCAAACAAGTATGCAATCACCTCGGATTAGAGTCCCTTGAAAATCGTAGGGCTTTACATATTAAGCATCCACTGGACCGACGCTGATACTAACTCATTTAGAATCTTTCTCTCTTCACAATCCAACAGGCGCTTGCAACATGAGTGGTGTCGATTCGAATACATCCAACATTGAGCTGCGTGTCGCAAGAAAAAAATCTTCGATATTTCAACAGCCCATGAAAGACAGCAAGAGTCCTGCTAATCGTGAATAAGTTGATGTTGGAAGTATATTGGAAACATTCCGCAAATAATATGTCTGTAAATTGCTTTGTTCTGTGGTCGATTTCCTGCTTTCCGGATGACAAACTGAAGTTTCAGGCAAAAAACCATTCTGCCCCCCCTGAGACTAATTCAGTCACTTTGCGAACAAGACCCAAAAAAATACATCGCGTCATTCACGAGATTCGAACCTAGTTCTTTTCAAAGCGGTGTGGGGAGGACGGCGATTATACCAACTGTACTACCCACAAGGGCTTGCTTCTTGGAAGACGGATGTTGATATCGAGGGAAGTGATCTGTGAACCATCACAATCTGCGACGTTTCCACGAGGTGGTGTGGACAACGATGGGTCCCATACATGAGCATTGAATAAAAAAAAAAAAAAAGAACTATGGAAAACAGGAGTCTTTGATGATGATGTTTTCAGCTGACTGAGAGAGGACCTTACTGAGAAAAGTTGGATTACCCAATAGTGGCATTGTGTAGATGGGATTAGGATCTTAAAACTAACTAACTAACTAACAAATGAATGGATAATAGTAAATCAGTTGGTTTCGGGCTGCTACTAAATACTTATATTAACTTCTCTTTTTTTTTTTTTTTTTTTTTTTTTCAGAACAAACAGATGATGGAGGGCTCCTGGTTTGTTTTAATGATGTCAGCACTTGTCGGTACATGGATCGCTGCCACCGTCTCTGCACAACGTATGTCATCGCTACTTTTATGTAATACAGTACTCTAATACACAGAAGGTAAAATTGTAAACCTAAGGTAATACTAACAAATCCTACTCGAAGCAACGTTTCCTTGCTAGTTACGTAACTTACAATCTAAATAAAATTGAACTTACATATGCTCAATTTTTTTCCTACGTTCTAATAATATTTTAGGAATAAACGAGGAGTTATCTTTTATTCAGTCAGTAGGATTTCTTCTTAATCAACTCTCCTCATGCGAATAAATTATAAAATGATACGTTAAAACAATATTAAATAATTTAAAACTCATGTGTTCCTCACTATTGACTCACGGGCAGTCTAACACCCCAAGATCGCACAGTGATTTGTTTGTTTGTTATTTGGTTTTTAGGAGCATCAGCAACTAAGAAATTAAGGCCATATTTTTTTGCTCCGGGGATATGCGGACGGTGGTCATAACTGACCTTCCGCATCCTTCGTATTTGGTGGTCACAGGCTCGAACCCCGGTCAAATCCAGAAGCGTGTGCTACGCACTGCTGTTCCTGCCCACCTGGCTACGGAGGCGCCTACGCACAGTGGTGAACCCCAACCCGTTCCCAGGAATATCAAACCACCCATGCAACCTTTAGTGAATGAAGACATTTTGCCATAAACATGAAAATACGATAAAAGTACGATAAAAACAATGAATTTAAAAATCCACTAAAATTTTCTCCCTTGAAAAGGAGGAAATTTTAATGGGTTTTATAGCAGGATTCCTAAATTAGCGTGATTAGCACAATCAGCTTGATTTCTAAATTAAAGAACCATTTGGGAACTCAAATGCTGGACATTAAGTAATCCGGCCACGGACATTCGGCAGGAGAAAATTAATCTTTGGACAAAACTCACTGAGAAGTGGAAATAAAGATGACAATCCAGTGAAACAGGACTCCGTCAGGGAGGTCATTGAAGATGCAACATTTGGCGTAAATAAGAAAGTTATGGGTTGGTTTTACCCTTCAATGACAACGTCGTATTTAATTACTGGACATGGTTCACTGCTGGACAAATTCTGTAAATTTGGACTTGACCTGACCTTTTGTGTTTCTGTGTGAGGTTGAAGGCATTGAGTAGAAGATTCAAGGCATGCTCTCCTTTAATGCCTCGATTATGAACACTTCAGACAACAACTGTTTAATATCACTCAACCTATTAGGATGACAACCTCGATGTTTGTTTTGTTTCAAGATGCCAAGAACTTTGCGCCACTCCAAACCTTTTCTGACAAGGTATTTAAAAGAAGGCCCATATTGTTTACTAATTCTAGAAGCTAACAGTAGACTGATGTATTCATGAATTTATATTTCAACCTTACTAGTCAAACTGCTTTTAACTTAGAAACTAAATTTTGTTTTTTTTTTAAATTAGTAATTTTATTGAATGGCAATAGTGTTATTAACTATACATATAAGGATTTTTTCCCAGTTTGCTTTTTCTATTGCAAATCTGTTTAACATAACTGGTGATGGTAATTCTTTCCGTGTTTCTCTCGATCTGGTAGGTGATGGTGCGAGGATAGTGGAAAAGTCATTCAGGGTAAAGTGTGTTAGTTGTCTGATGGCACCAGGGGTTTCCCCCATCTCCGCGTTGTATTCTTTGTAAGTGTGACACAGGCCTCTGTGGAGGCCAGAGATTTAAAAAGTGTGTGGAGAGTGGTTTGTTTATCAGTGCTATGTTCTGTCTGACCATTTAGCCGTTGGGCCCCTATTGGGATGCCCATACTTTGCCACGAGGAGGCAGGTCAGGCACCCAGTAGATTATTTAAGTACTTTGGCAAGGCTCCACCTTTTTTGGCAGGCTCCATAATTTCCAAGGATTTCAGTGGCAAGGCCTATAAAAAGAGGGGGGGGGGGGAATGAACACTAGAATTTTGCTAAAAGAGATCTACAAGATAGCAGAAGAATTTAGACGTTGATTAGAATTTTGCGGCATTGTTAGGGGGTGTACTCGGTCGGTATTGTGAGAGGGGGAGAGAGTGAAGTCTGGGGGGGGGACATGTAGAAGGATGGAGAGGATAGAGTAAGCATCCCCAAAGAGGTCGGTGGAGACGAGCCGGTAAGGGAGGATCTATCTATTTATCTATGTTCTTCATCTGATCCGTGACCTTCTCTCCATTGCAAACAGCCAACAGGAATTTCTAGCATTAATTAGCCTTCACCAGGAAAAGGCATTCGACAGAGATGAACACTGCTACTTGCTTGAAACGCTGAAAACATTTGGATACGGACCCTACATCATCCGAAATATCCATCTGCTATAGAAGGATGCCAAATTCTGCTTGAAAATCAATAACTAGCTTACCCGCAACCCAGAAGGATAAAACAGGGCTGCCCATTTTCTGGGCAAATGTACACAATTGCCGTTGAACCTTTCCTCAATAAAACGAACACTGCTACCAGAGCCTCACCTTAAAATAACCTACTCAGCATACGCTGATAACGTCGCAATTGTAATTCGCCATAATAGTGAGTTTTAAAACATCCAAAAGGCACACGATCCTATGCCCAAGCATCAGGTGCCAAATTGAACGACTGTAAGACCAGCGGTCTCTGGGCTGGCAACTGGAAAAGCAGAACTGACTCCCCCATCCAATGCACATGGTCTAGCGAGGGACAGAAATATCTAGGTGTGAATCTAGGCAATACCCTCTTTTTCTCCCAGAAGAACTGGTCCGAATTGCTGAACCGTTTCGACAGGGTACTCGGGAAATGGAGAAGAGTGTGCGCTACATCTTCGTTGAGAGGGAGAGTTCTTGTGGTCAACCAGCTGGTGGCAAGCATTCTCTGGCACACCCTCAAAGTTCTCACTGCCCTAGTGACTTCCTCCACCAAATCCAAGCTTCCTTGGATTTGGTGGAGCTTCCTTTGGAACAAAATCAATTGGATGTCATTCTCTAAACTCTGCCAGCCGCTCACTCACTGGGGTCAGGGGCTGATCTCTCTTGAAGACAAAATCACAGCCTTCAGGATCACCTTTTTTCTAAAGACATTGCAAATGAAAAACTCATATTCTGCCACCACCGTTAAACTACTAGCAACAGCCACAAGAGGGCTCTAACTGTCAACAATCTTAAGAATTGATATGGCGCCAACACCCCTAAAACTGTCTTTCTTCTACGAAGACGCACTCCACCGCTAGAAGAAGCTTAACCTTCACCACACTCTTGAGGGAACATCACTTCCCACAATACTCTCAGAAACACTCTTCTAAAATAAACGAATAACAGATCCCACAACTGATGACCACTTCGTTCTTCCTACGTGGAACTGGGCAGGAATTAGGAATACAGCCGACCTCCAGACCCCTCACGTAGCATGGAAAAATTCCGAAGACCTGCCAATTAAAACCATAAATGCAAAACAGAAACACAGACGTCTAAAATCAGCGATTGCACAAGCTCCTCCAGACATCACCACAGTTAAAGGGATTGGAGATGTCGCCGGATCCTCACCAGCACCAACGTTCATCATCACAACACCAGAAAACACTGTATCTCTGTTCCCTGCACCCTCCAAAAAAGTCTATTAATTAATCATGTCTCGCCATACAGCCACAATCTTCCCATCATCTTCCTACTAGACTGTCCTTGTATCCCTCTCCACTCGCCACAAGCCACCATCCAACTTTCAGTGAAATCTTCCGTACAGGACGAAATGTTCTAAATTGGACACAGGCATCCAGTGGAGACTGTGGCACAACATCTTCCCCACCCCAGTCAAGCTCCAAATCTTACGCACCTCATATGACTGCCTCTTCTGCGCCACGCCAGGTACCCTGGAACACATATGCCTGGCGTGCCCAGTGAACAAGGAACTGATCAAATATGCCCTGGATGCAGCAAAGCTTGCCTGCAACCACGCCCACACTCCGGAGGACTACTGGTACCTGATCCACTCTGAGCAGACATCACACACCACCTGCAACTTCTTATTCGTTGCCGCCAAGGCCGCCATTTACAACTTCTACTTGAAGCACACAAGAAGCAGTGACGACGTGCCTCCTGTCGACATGTCGCGCAAAATTTCAAGTGGAGTCTACGGAGAAATTTGCAAAGCAGACTTCTACTGGAATTCCACTTCAAAAGACCAGAAACTGTGGATCATCTTAACAGCGAATGGAACAGCGGCGGTCACCTCTTCACCATCACTGAAGAGTCCATCACCCTCAATGTGTGAAATACGAGCCTGACCCAATGCCGAGAAACTGTGTTATTAATTCCGTGAAATTGAAATGTTTATATTTCTCTCTAAAAAGTTTCTTCACTCTTTTTTCTTTTATACATAAAATGTAAATAGCTGTTGTTGAAAATGTATGTACTGTTCATGTTTAAATAAATCAAAAAAAAAAAAAATCTATCTAGTATGTTTTTTTCTGGTGGCCTCAAAACTCTCATCCAAATCCACCCTCAATCTTGTCTACGACACGACAAAATCTGAGTAGAGGCCCGAATACATGCCATGCATGCTGCACCCAGGCCACCCCGCCACCATGAAGCAACCAACACCCAGGCAGCTGTTTCCCGGTGACGGTCCCCAACAAGTAGAGCCAGACCTGGGTCCACTATAGGCAACTTAGCTGAACTCCACACCCACATGGGGCAGTGCGAAACGGGTGGGTGCCAACATCCCGCACTCAGACCGTCCACCTGAGTGCTAGCAAAAAAAAAAAAAAAAACCCAACCCTGCTACTACTTGGAAATAAATACAGGGCAATCCCCACCAGAGAATAAATCAAAATGCCTGGCGCCAGCATCCCGCGCTCTGGCGACCCACCAGAACGCCTGCAAAAAATAAAATAAAAGAAAAATATAAAAATAAAATAAATAAATAAAACGATAATAACAAATAAAAATAATTAAAATAAAAATAATAAATAAATAAAAATTTAAATTTAAAAAAATAATAAAATAAATAAATTTATAAATAAATCAATTTCAATTAAAAAAATAAAATTCCTCCTTTCTCTGCCTGTCTTGGTTATGCCAAGACAGGAAGAGAGAAGGGGAAAAAAAAAAAAAAAAAGATAAAGTGAACGGCATTTATGAACTGTAAGTAACTATAGACAAAGCGCTCCTTTTCCTAAACACCTTGAAAGGCCTGAAAAGCATCCTTATCTAAGCATTCACAAAGGGTGGTATAGCGAGCATTAAATTCCTCCTAAATGGGGCAATCAAGCATGACACGATCCCACATCTCGGGCAGTGAACGTGTACAATAAGGTTGGTCTACTAACCTAAAATAAAACAATTTTTGATGTAATGACCCATGTCCAGTCATTAAAAATGATGTCTCCATATGTGGATAAAACCACTTCTTATCTTTGACATTATAATTAAATTTCACATTGGGAATAAAAGTTCTAGTAACTTCTCCAGTAACATTTGTTCCCCATCGATGTTGCCACATTTCCAATAACTTTGTAATAATCATTTCTCTTTCAACGTTTTCAACAGAATACAAGTTTATCCCCAACAAACTAACCCTTTTCTTTTTCCTCAAGAAATAACAGAATGCTCTATAAACAACTACTGGATCTAATGGCAGTATCCCTTCTATAACCTGTAAAGCATTTGTTGACACGGTCTTACATGCTCTAATTGAAGTCAACATCATTACTCTCTGTAAACATAATTTTTGTCTAAACTTAACGTTGTTAATACGTCTAAACCATACAGATGCTGCATATACTACTACAGTCTGCATCTACTACTATATAAGACAGAGACAGGTCTCTGTGTCCTCCCTTCCCTGCCTGCGGATGGGGTTTTAAAGAGAACCGGGTTAGAGTTCAGATTGCGAAATGGCGTGTCGCCAGCAAAGTCGCAGTTTCTCTTCGTCGGTTATGGTTGTCAGGTCCAGGCAGTGTCCAATCCGGTAGGAAGGTGAATCTGCCCATCTCACTCTGGGGGTGGGACATGTTAGCTAGCAGTGTGGAACCCACCAGGCGAAGGGGTGGGAGAGACGCACATTTAGTCATTCAGGGTAAGGGAAAATACGCACTGCTTCCGGAGGCATAACTCATTTTGTAATTAAGAATTTTGTGAAGCTCTTCATTGATTGAGGGACAGATCACAACCGAGAATGTTGTCTAAATAGGAAGCAACTTCTTCACAAGATTATCAGATTTGACCGAGATGGTACCCCGTAATTAGTTTCTGAGCGAGAGTGAGAGACTAAACTTTGATTACAGACTGCGTATTCCTACCATAAGGTAGGAAAATGTATTCTGCACTTCTCTATCTCTGCGTCATATGTGTATGTGAATATAAGTGTTTTCAGTAGATGGTGTGTGTGTGTGTGTCTGTATTGTAATCTTTTGTGTGTGTGTGTATTGATTAAGTATACAGGGTGTTTCAGTTAAACGTTTCAGAACTTCTAAGAGGGGTAGGGTACATCCTGACAACTCGAAATCATATAGCAATGTGGGGTCGGAAATGCTTTCCTGAAGCGGTGTTGTACACAGAAGCACCATAAAGAAAAGAGACCGTAAGTGAGAAATCGTTTTAATAATACATGAAAAGAAGCAAAAGGTACATGGATTAAAGTAAGTGTTCGAAGTTTCTTCCACGGGCTACAATGCACGCCTCACATCTCCGACGCATGGACATCCGAACATTCTGGAATACTCCAGGCGAATTTCTTCGGCAGCTACTGCGATTCTTGCAACCAGCTCCTCAGCATTGTCAACAGGGGTGTCATAAACTAGCGATTTCATATGACCCCAGAAATAAAAATCAAGACACGATAGGTCGGGTGACCGAGCAGGCCAACGCACGGGACCACCACGTCCGATCCACTGTTGACCAAATGTGACATCCAGGTAGTTACGAACATCTCCGCTATCATGGGCAGGGGCTCCATCGTGTTGGAACCACATTGTCTGTTGCGTCGATGCAGAAATCTGTTCGTCTCTCAAAAGTTGTGGCAATACTTGCTGCAGAAAGATCAAGTAGATAGGTCCGGTTAGACGACACGGTAACAGGTAAGGTCCGATGAGGTGATCTCCCATAATACCGGACCATTCATTGACTGAAAATCGAATCTGTGCTTCACGACGTCGCACGACGACTTCTGTGTACAATACCGCTTCAGGAAAGCATTTCCGACCCCACATTGCTATATGATTTCGAGTTGTCAGGATGTACCCTACCCCTCTTAGAAGTTCTGAAACGTTTAATTGAAACACCCTGTATAGAAATAAAGAAGAAGAATTTACCTCAACGCTTTGTTATAGAATACTTCAACACGACACACGATTGAATTCAATCGGACATAAAATTATTTCTTAATGGCTTCCTTTCATCAAAGACATATGAATGGTCCGACCTATCCGCGATTGATTAAGGTCCCGACCACCAACACACTGCTCTGAGTGCCAGAAGACATTATGTCTAATAATAAAATCATTAAAATGATCGCGGTGTATAAAAGTTAAAATCATTAAATTAGTTAAAGTAATTTAGACCAATTTTGAACAACTTCCTTCCTAAAGCGGACCGGGGCATTTCAAGAGTTTGTCACAGGATAGAAGTAACATGAAGTAAGTCAGTGAGAATTTCTAAAAAAAATTGAAATTATTTAATATCTTGGTGCATGCGCGGAAATGACCATGAATCCGATATGAGAAATGGACCACGTACATTAATCGAATTCTCGTGTAATTTGATTTTCAGAGTTTCAGCGATTAATAAATTAGTGTAGTTCTGCTGGATACTAAGTATTTTGGACTCGTCAAATAAAAAGGGGGAAATTTTCGTTGAGGGCATGGAAAGCGAATTCAGATGCACATGCCCTACATGAAAGTACTGAAGCTAACTATTTTTTCACCCTCATGTTCATAGTAGAAGTTGTCGACCCTTGATAAGATGAATCACATTCCCTACATGAAATGTATACTATGTCGTTTCTGTGTCGAAAATGACGAAAGTATTGATCGATTGCTTATTTCAGTATGTAATTTTCGACTGGGTCTAAACACAATTTTAAATTCCATATCGCTGAAAAGTCTGTTAAGTTGTTTGTACCGTTGTTCGATGTATGGAATGGAAATAAAATATTTCTTGGTATGCTATTCACTTTGAGTAAAGTTCTCACTTGTAGGTTATTTTTAGCATGCAATTTTATCTGGTCAACGACAGAAAAAAGATAGCCTCTATTTAAAATCTATCAGTTAATGTGACAAGCGACTGTGAAATTTAAGAAATTTAATGATTTTGTTTCGGAGTTCTGTTTCAAGTGTGAAATTCAGTCCAGAATAGATGTAATTGAAGAATGTAAGATACCCGAAATAGTGTTGGTAATACATAGAACATGGTCCAAGTATCTCCCATAATATCTAACGTAGGATGAAAAAGGATTCAAATATAAACCTTCAATCGTGGAAAGTAAATTTCTGATAAAAGATCGCTAAGGTTTAAGCATACCGGTAATCCAAAAATTTGTTTATATACTTTATCGCGAAACGTAACAAAATTAGCATCAGTTAGGAGTTTAATCAAATAAAAAATTTCTTTAATGGGAATTTTGGTATGATTGACAGGTATAGTGTTATTACCTAATATGCCCCACGCTGCATGTAAATTATACTCAACGTTTACGTTTCTGTACAAGAATGTAACATCCAGGAAAAAAAAGTTATTTTTGTGTAATTTACAATCCTTTAAGCTATTGAATAGAGAATCAGTTCTTTATGATAAATTTAATAGACCGTCTAAAGGGCTTGATGATATTGTATAAGTGTGTAGCTAGAGATGTGAATGCACAATTTCGGTCACTTACCGAAAAGAGTGGGAATGTTACTAGTTCTGGCTTTCAGTTCTTTTAATTGGGCCACAGTAATGATATCATTTCTTCGATAAGTAGCTAATATTCTGTTGTACTGATTGATTAAATTGGTATAGAAAGTAGGGTTAACCACCAGATAAATGAAAAGTGTCTGATACGATCGAATTTAGCTTGCTAATATAATCTACTTTATTGTGTATTACTACCATCCCAGTAAAAAAAAAAAAAAAAAAACAGAAAAAACGAGTGGTAAATTGTAGTTCAATCCCTTCGATAGAACTGAAACCTGATCCTGTGACAAAGTGTATGAAGACAAATTGGTTACCTGTTGATATGTTATCGTGCCATCTTTTTGGAGAGGGTTAGTGGATAAACTATTCTCATCTTGATTAGGATTATGCAATGATACATCAAAATTACTGTTCCCACGTTGCAAGTACGACCGGGGCATGTAGTGAATCTTGTGTGAAATTCATTGTGTGTATCAACAAGTAACCAATTTGTCTTCATACATTTCGTCACAGGATGAGGTTTCAGGTCTATCGAAGGGATTGCACTACAATTTACCACTCGCTTTTTTACCCAAGAAACAGTATGTAATTGATATTCAATTTGGTATCAGAAATTTTATCCAAAACGATTTAATTGTCCAGCAAGTAAACCAGGTGATCAATAACATTAAAAGTCCGCAGCTACCCAAATTAAATAGATATGAAAGCAAGGCTTTAAATGACTTTCGAAAAAAAACAAAGATATTGTAACACAAAAAGCCGATACGGTAGTAATACTCAATAAATGATATTAGCAAGCTAAATTCGATCGCATCAAACACCTCACTTATTTGGAGGTAACCATACTTTGTTTACCAATTTAGTCAATCAATAGAACAGAACATTAATTACTCATCGAAGAAAGGATTTCATTGCTATGGACCAATTAAAAGAACTGAAAGTCAGAACTTTTAACATTCCCACTCTTTTCGGTCGTGTAAAACTTCACAAAACTGGATTTCCCACTCTCCCGATCGTCTCTTACAGAAATTCTGCGCACCTTTAGTTACCCACTTATACAATATCATCAAACCCATTAAACAACCTTATACATTACGTTTCGCTATATTAAACAAATTTTTGGGTTACCTATGGGCTTAAATCTTAGCAGTCTGTTTTCAGAAATTTACCTTTCCACGATTGAAGGTGTATATTTTTACCCTTTTTTATCCCAAGTTAGATATTATGGGAGATACTTGGACCATGTTCTATGTATCACCGACACTAATGCTATTCCATATGTCTTTCATTCGATAGCATCCACCCTAGACTGAATTTCACATTTGAAACAGAGAATTCTGAAAGAAAATCATTAAATTCCTTAAATTTTACACTCACTCGTCCCATTAACAGTATCAAATTTAATATCTATCGGAAACCGACAAATACGGGCATGTTCCTTCATAACAACATCTATCATCCGTTTGCGCACAAACGATCTATTATTTTCAACAAATTTCTGAGCGCATATAATTATTCAACATCGGATTTATCGTTAACCAAGAAATCCACACACCAACTGATAGATTTTAAATAGAGGCTATCCTCTTTCTGTCATTGACCAGATTAAAGTATAAGCTAAAAATAAGCTTCAAGTAAGGACTTTAGTCAATAACAATAATACCAAAAAAATACTTTATTTCAATTCCCTACATCAAGTATTGGCAGAAACAACTTAACAAATCTTTCAGGGATACGGAATTTAAAATTATCTAGACCCAGTCGAAAAATACTGAACTAAGGAATTGATCAGCGCTTCCGTCATTTTCGACACACATAAACGACATATATACAAACCTGATTAACTGTGTCCATTCAGTTATATCTGACATTGTTCCTCAATCCCATCTTACCGCACGCTCTACCTACCCGCACTGGTATAACAATGAACTAATACGTAAAATTAAATCCAAAGAATTCTACAGAAACAAGTATAAACAAACAGGTGACAGTCAATACTATGAAATATTCAGCCAACTCCGCAAAGAAGTGAAAACTCTCATATTAAACTCCTACAACATGTATACAGAGTCAGTTCAGGACAGTCTGCTTACTCACAGAGATATCAAACCATTCTGGAATTTCATGAAGCATAAGAACATAACCAGTAGAAAGTTCCAACTCCGTAACGCAGATGGAATTCTCTTATCTGACGAATTCAGTATAGCTCAAGAGTTTGCCAAACACTTTTCCAGAATTCAAACAAATGATACATTGAGACCTGCCTCATTTCCTGACTTCACACCTGTTAAAGATGATATCCTCATTAATCTCTTTATCACTGATGAAGATTTAAATTCGGCATTAAAAAGCATGAGAAATGACTATACTAGAGGCCCAGATGACATTCCAGGCTTATTTTGGAAAAGGACTGTCACTACATTGAAACCCCTCATACTGCGGATCTTCAACTTGTCTCTCAGGCTGGGGAAGTGTCCTAAGCACTTTAAGCAGGTCAATATAGTTCCTATTTTCAAAAAAGGTGATAAAAATGACGTATGCGATTACAGACCCATAACCTTGCAAAACAGCCTGGCTAAACTCTTCGACACAGCAGTGCACAAACATCTCTTCGAATTCTTCAAGCCTTTTATCGATCAGAATCAACATGGTTTCTGCAGTGGCAAGTCAGTAGTCACAAATTTACTTCCTTTCTGGCAATACACCTCTGAAGCTCTTGATAACCACCTACAAGTTGATGCAGTCTACACAGACATATCTAAGGCATTTGATAAAGTCCCGCACGAACAACTTCTGGAAAAACTTAAGCTGTATGGCATCCGTGACCCTTTGCTCTCATGGCTACGCAGCTATATTACGCATAGTTCCTTGAGCGTTATCATAGATCAAGTGAACTCAGACTGTTTTATACCACTAAGCGGAGTACCACAAGGCTCTCCCTTAGGTCCTCTTCTCTTCATTGTTTTCGTAAATGATCTTCCTTCTTTCATCTACACCTCCAATGTTCAAGTTGCTCTCTATGCAGATGATCTTAAGATCTACTCAGCAGTGAAGACGATTACCGATTCTCAACAACTTCAATGTGCTCTCAATAAATTCTCTCTGTGGCTATCTCTGAATGGCTTGTCTGCTAACCCCTCGAAGTGCAAAGTAATCTCTTTCTCTTCCGGCAGATCTCCACAACTAATGAATACGGAGTACACTATTAACTCTGTGATCATCGAAAGGTGTGACCAAGTTAACGACTTGGGGATTCTCTTTTCCAGTAGTGCTAAATTCGATGCCCATGTCGTTAAAATCACCAGCAAAGCATTCAAAACACTGGGATTCATCAAACGGAACACATACAAGTTCAAAAGCTACAGATATGCGGTTATCCTCTATAAAACTATAGTTCTCCCAATCCTTGAATTCAGCTCACCCATTTGGCATCCTCACACAAAGACTTTAACTAACAAAATTGAAGCAGTCCAAAAAAATTTCGTCCGTTACCTTACGTACCGCAATCCTCTATTCTATCACTCAGTGTATTATGAATCGCTGTGTGATTACTTTCATCTGAGGCCTCTGTGCACTAGAAGAGTTACTGCTGACATCGCCCTCCTACCCAAAGTAATCACTGGAATTTATGAAGCATCTGATATCCTGAGTAAAATAAACTTCAATGCTCCCTGTAGACAAGTCAGGAACCTTACACCGTTTCGCCTTGACTCTGCCAACATGGACTTAATGAAGTTCAGTCCACTGAACAGAATCAGCAAATGACTCTCGCATTGACTTCTTTGACAACTCCCAATCACTGATGAACTCCATCCACAAGTTTGCCTCTTCTCTTAAACTGCAAAGTGACTAGCTCACATCTAATTATTGTAGTTTATTATTTGTTATATTATTTTTCTATTCTCTAACGGATTAATTATTACTTGTTTTACCGGTAACTTAACTTAATACAATCCTCTTTTGTACATATGCTTTTATTGTTTGAATCTATATCAATGTTTATCGTCCTGTTGGATTTCATATTATTGTTATTATGTTTATTGATCTGATCTCAGATACACTGTTAATGGTTACCTGTTGTGTATCTTGCTATTAATAAAATAAAATAAAATAAAAATAAAATAAAATTTCAAGTAAGGAATGTGATTCATCTTATCAAGGGTCGACACGATGTACGATGAATGTGAGGGTGAAACAATAGTAGGTGCGTCTACGTCAGGTTCATCGGAATTAGCTTTCCATTCCCTCAATGAAAATCACATCGTTTTATTTGTCGAGTCCAAAATACTTTATATAAACTCTGGAAATCAAATTACACGAGAGTTACATTAATGTACGTCGCCCATTTCTCGTATTGCATTCGTGATCATTTTCTCGCATGTTCCAAGATATTAAATAATCTCAATTTTGTAGGATTTCCTGCTAACTTACTTCATGTTACTTCTATCCGGTGACCAAGCCAAACCGTTGAAATGCCCCAGTCCGCTTTAGGAAGAAAATTGTTCAAATTGGTTTAAATTATTTTAACTAATTTAATGATTTTAACTTTTATACATTGCGGTCATTATAATGATTTTATTATTAGACATATAATGTCTTCTGGCACTCAGAGTAATGTGTTGTTAGGACCTTGGGTATCGACCGCGGATACGTAGGACAATTTATGTCATTGAGCAAAGGAAGCCATTAAGAAATAATTTTACGTCCGATTAAATTCAGGAGTGTGTCGTGTTGCAGTATTCTACAAAAAAGCATCGAGGCAAATACCACTTTATTTCTATATATTAGTACACAAATGTAGAACTCATTGAGCATCAAAGCTCTGTTTGTTTTATTCGTATAGATTAAGCGTAATTGGTAGAAAAATTTGATTGTAATTCCATGTCCTCATCAATTTCATCGTTATGTCTTGTGCAGGGTGTGGAATACGGCCTGGATTCGCAGATGCTCACGATGGTAAGTGCCTTCTCTAATCGGCTAATAGTGTTTTCTAGACGTTCTTTCGGGGTATATGGATAAATTTCGAATTTCTTCCTTATTATGACTATTATTAAATTAATCTATTGGTAGTATTGATTAATTAATTACTACTTCACCTCTGCACTCCGTATGAGTGCAGAAATCAAATATATCACCGACATATACTAATTCATTTTGAAATGACCTCGTTCAAACTCAATTTCTATGTATTTCATTACAATTTTTGAAAGTACAATGACAGAGGTGAAGTGGCACGACTAAATTAGCGGACGGGAATCAGTGTCATAAATATCAATAAAAATTTGGTGTTAATTCCCTGATTTATGCGCGAGCTGACGAGAATAAATACAAAATCGATGGATATTTACTAAGTTCGATTGGTGATTTTCTTTGTTTTTCTCTTAGGACCTGAGGCGATACAGTACATAGTGGGAGGCTATGAATCGGCTCCTCATTCCTGGCCTTGGATGGTATGTCCCATTTTAGCTTGAATCCAAATAGGATGTTTATAACGAGTACAAATATTTTTTAATACGAAAATTTTAATTAATTCTTGAATAAATCTTCATAGTTTGGAGACGGGGATTTCATTGTGATTTGAATCTTCTCAAAATTATATTCCAGTAAGTGAGCATTCTCATTTTGTAATCACTGAGAGCAAAGTGGAAGAGAAATTGTTGAAGTTAAACATAAGAATAATATAGTTAGGGAAGGACTTACGTGGTTAATGCGATTCTGAGCTTTTAGAATTCAGTTTCTTGCGGACTTCATCTACGTATTTACTGCCGAGCAAGGCTTATGGTTTCCTTTTGACTTTTTTTCTCTAGGCCAATAGTGGGATCTGCTTTTAATGTTTTGTAGATGCTGGTGTCCTTTAGAAGCGCTTGTACTTTTCCGTATTCTTTCTTGTCGATAACGACTGCCGTGTGATCCCTTTGTCAGTGATATTTGTGATGTCAGTGACTTTGTCGGCATAGGCCGCTAGGAGGCGAAGGTCAGTGAGTTACTGAATTATGTGCTCCTAAAAATACTCAAATACCTAAGTTAATCTGAAAGAATCATAAATGAACTGCATATTGACAGAGAGCTTATGAGAAGTGGAATCCGGATATAGTGTCTACTAATGGAATCCTGAACAGGTAATATGTCTAATCTTGATTTTAAGCATTCATACTTCGTGTAATAGTTGAAAGGAACGGTTGGTTTATAGCGATTCAGTGCAGCGGAACATAGCAATATTCTGCTTAAGGCAATACGGCACTTAAGCTCTGGACAAGGTCAAACGGTGACAAAGTTAGGGATTAAAACCTCCCCCATTTCCACCTGCATATTTCATAGGCTAGTCATCGAACGATAGAAGTGCCCTATCTTGTTGTACTAAAGACTACCTGCCTCGAAATTACTGAAATTCCGGCTCCCATTTGCATTTCAGAATGACAGATTTCAGCGCATCAGCCGTGCCGCTTACTTGCTGCATATGTCTGACCAATGATGACTTCATAATTAAATGCGTTACTTGTCACAAAAACTATTGCAATAAGCCGGATTGTACTTCTGTAGATATTAAGAGATTAACAAAACTAGAAAACGCAAGTTTGAATGTGACGCTTGTAGGCAACAAACAGGGAAAAATAATGAAGAATTACCTAATGAAGTCATTTGTGAAGATTCATGCACAGAACAGATTAATGTCTGTTCTGTGCAAGCAACAAGAGAAATCCTCTCTCAGACTGACCTTGGAAATGGCATCTTGGGCCATCCTGTAGGATCAATTTTTGAAACCTTGGGATGCGATATTTGCCCGGAAGACTG
Organism: Mastigoproctus giganteus; assembly: GCF_048544385.1. Lineage (NCBI taxonomy): Eukaryota > Metazoa > Arthropoda > Arachnida > Uropygi > Thelyphonidae > Mastigoproctus > Mastigoproctus giganteus. The sequence continues at coordinate 2,106,088 of NC_143580.1, forward strand.
CGAGCACTCTGAAGGGGCTTTCGCTAGACAGAGGAGCAATCATAGCCCGGATGAAAGGCAGGAGGAGAACCGTAAAGAATATGTCTCGCGTACGGAATTAAAGGATATCCTTGCAGACTGCATCAGCCCCTTTTCGATGCAGGCTGTGGAATACGCTGAAAACCTCGCGAGCAATTTCATCCCTGTACATAAAATGCTACAGGAACTGCAGGAAGAGAATTTTCTTCTCAAAGAACAAAACAGTAAAATTTTGCACACCCTTAAACGACTGGAGGAAAAGCTAGGATGCTTTGAATCAGTCTTCGTTGCACAAGGTGGCTCAGCGGCCCCCGTAACCGACGAAACTTGCTATGCGAGGCAGAGCTACCCAAAGAAAAGTAGAAGTGGTATGCATGGATTGTACAGGAGGACAGAAAGCATTCAAAATCAGAAACAGAAGACAAGAAAAGAATTGAATTCGGGGGAAAACGTATCAGAACGAATTGCAAAACTACAAGACAGCCAAATAATATGTGAATTTCAAGCCCAGCCGGGAACTGTCTGTTTGCAGCAGGACCTCGCAAGCAATAGCACAAAATCCAGTGAAACTTTAGGGGCAGCACAAGGAAATGGCTCCACACATTCCACTAGGAAAAGTCGAAACCAAAATAAAGAAGTCTCAGAAATATTAGGACAACAGGAATCAACTGAAATGATTGGGGCATCCATGTATTCCAAGAGTACGATCGCGAGAGTTACATCTTCCCCCTCAAATCATGTTCCTGCAAACCCACTCACTTATGCGCATATCACTATGCTACCTAAAAAGCATAACACTTTTGAGGGTAGAAAAACCCGCCCATCCCAAAATTTCATGCCTACTCTCGCCGAGGACGGCCGACGACGTAATCCAGTTCACAGAGAAAGTATTAATGTGTCTTCCTGTAACACACCAGAAACAAACAAACGGTTTTCTGAAATGTACAACATTACTTCCGTTGCAACCAGAGAGCAAATTTTTGTATCAAGGCTGGGACCCACAACACAGCCCAAAAATATTAAAGCCATGTGTGAGGGCGAACATGGGATAACTGTGGAAGTAAAGCAAGTGAAAACACGACACCCAGCTTACTCCTCCTTTATAATCTCTTGTCCACCAGATAAGGCAACTCGCCTACAAGACGTAAGCGCCTGGCCAGTAGGTACCTTAGTCAAGCCCTACAGAGACAGATGGGCCAGACTACTGGTTAAAAATGATGCAAGGAATCGGGCTCAATAGCAATCAAGAAAACTACCCCCAGCTGGGGATGCAGAACATCACATCCACCTGTTTGCACAAAACGTGAGGAGCATCTCAAATAAGCTCCACACCCTACAAACGATGATGATGTACGGGGACCTGGATTTCATTTGCCTAATCGAAACCTGGTTGGGAAATGGAAAACAGTTAGATCGGCTAACTGCGGCAGCAAACTGCAAATGTGTGGGAACCGGAAGAACAGATAGGCGAGGAGGGGGAGTTATAATTTGCTATCAAAATAAATACCAGTCTATAAGAGAACGAAAAACCAATTCAAATAATTTTGAAGGGATTTGCGTTACCTTTTCAAAAGAGCACGTGAAAATACAGATATGCATCATATACCTCCCACCTGAGCACACAAAGGAGACAAGAAACGAACTCTATGCTTGGCTTGCTGCAAATCTAAAGCCATCAGTCGACACAGTAATAGCGGGAGATTTTAATTTGCCTCTTCCGAAACACAGGGAGGCCAAGAAAGAGCTGGATGCGACATTGGGTGCATTGCACTTAACGCAGCTTCCGACACCAGTGACAAGGGGAATGCAGCAACTTGACCTGTTGTACCATAGTTCCTTAGACATAAGGCTAACGCAAAACTGCATAAAATTTAAGTCGGACCACAATCCCATTGAAATAGAAGCAGCACTGAAGATACACAAATACATGCAGGGTAACCACACGAACTGGGAAAAGCAAAGGAAGTATCTTTTCTCCGTGAAGTATATTAATGCAGAGGTCATTCTCAGTCACCTGACTAGTTACAACTGGAATGACCTGCAAGAAAAGCCAGTAGATGAAGCTTTAGAAATGATCACTAAAAAGCTATACCAAACAGCATTGGAAGGAGCAGCAAAAGAAATCAAAATATCTGAGAGAACAAAAGAATGGTTTAACCCACAACTGAAAGCAAGTTTCCTCAGGAAGCAAAAACTGTATAGAAAATGGCAAAGAACGGGTCATCCTGCCGATCACATTCGTTATAAGAAAGAAAGAGCACATTTCATCAAAGCAAAACGACAGGCACACTGCAGTGTTATTCATAACAAACTAAAACGAGCAAAAAGAATTACTAGCAATAGAAATAACACAGAGAATATGACAGAATGCATTTTCAAGGAATGGGCTAATAACACTTTTAGTAACCTGCATGGACTGAATCAAATTGAGAACACTGATAATGGTAACAAAATTTTGGAATTCCTGAAAGATTTAAACAAGCGAAACTATTCGGCAAGAGAGGAACCAACAAGACCTCCATTGAGTGAAATACTAATCACCAAAGAGAGCGTAATGAAAGCAATCAACGATCTGCCCAATAAGGCCACTGTTGGACCAGACAAATTTCCAATGTTCATCCTTAAGGTAAGTAGCCCATTTATAATAGATCTATTACTGCACATCTATCAGAAAATCATCAGGACAGGAGCTTTCCCGCAAGCTTGGAAAAATTACATTGTAACCCCAATACCAAAGATTAAACACCCAAAATTGGCTAAGGATTACAGACCAATTTCTGTTAGTTGCACCCTACAGAAGGTATTCGAAAAAGCGCTTCTTCCCACCATCAATCAACATTGCTTCAGCCATAGACCACCACATTTGCACTCAGTTATTTCGGGTAGATCAACAATAACAAACTTACTGGAAACCCTTTTTCGCGTGCAGAAAGCACTAAATGAGAAAAAGCAAATTGATATTATTTTTTTGGATATCTCCGCAGCCTACGACAACGTCTCAATTCCAGCGCTCATTGCGATTTTAAAGAATTATTTTAATGTAAGAGGAAATCTGTTAACTATAATAAGCAGCCTGCTAGAACATAGGAAACTTATTGTTAAGCACCAAAAGCTACAATCTTGCTTTACCATCTCGCAAGGAGTGCCTCAAGGGGGAGTTCTTTCGGCTACTCTCTTCGCGGCCGTCCTGGAGCCGTTTCTTGCACGGTACTACAATTTTATAACATATGCTGACGATGTAAAATTCTTCATCACTTCCAAAGACCATGAATCAGCAGAAAGTATTTGCCAGATGGCAAATAGCACAATCCGAGAATTTGAGAGCTACCCGGATTGCATCGGGCTCCGTATTAATGCACAGAAGTCTGCCCAAATGACCATAAGTTACAAGCAGAATAAAAATGACATCTCAATCTCTGTGAACGGGTCTAGTGTGGAAAAAGTGCACTCTCACCTGGACCTGGGTCTTAAGTGGGATGACAGACTCACCTTTGCTCAACACTTCGCCCATATGAAGACAAAAATATTCGCCGCTTTATGGGCTACTAGGCAGGAACTGGTAGGAATTAGGGATCCTCAGCTAGCGACCAAGTACATTTTAATGTGTGTCCTGCCAATTGCAATGTATGCCTCGCAAATCTGGTCTTCAGCTCCAGATTCACATTATAAGTCCGTCCTTGGGATCGAGTACTGGTTCTTGCGATGGCTTAACAGAGTTGCTGGCCACCCTTTTACTATCTCAAGGGCCATTCTCTACTCAAACCTTAACATCACACCCTGGATGCAGCGGACAATTAACAGGAACATACACACTCTCGCACAAATGCTCACAGGCAGAGTGGATGCTCCAGTCCTGGATAATATTCTAGTTAAACCGCGTGCCACTGCTAGACGTTGCGGAGAACTAAATAATCCACTGCGTTCAGTCCTGAACAATCTTAGTAGCCTGCAAAGATTCTTCCCATCAAATGCAGCGAGAATATTTAACTCACTACAGATAGATGCCGAAAAACTGTGTGAGGATGCAACATACCGGAAAGGGATCTTCCAGGATTCGTACAGGCTTACTGAAATATGAATCGGCTGCAAAGTACTAAAGAATTGTGAATAAAAGTGAAGCTTTCTGCTTTAAGAACAATAATCTGTTGACTGTAAAAATATACCTTCTGTAACAGTTATGTTAATATGTAAGTTATATGTGCTGTATAATGTATGTACAGAATCATTAATGTGTAAATACTGTATATATTAAACATAAAATGTGTATAAAATGTATTTCGGGACGAGACTACGTGTTCAGTATATGTAACCCACTGCACGTAGTATCTCGTACCCTGATATGTACTTAGCACCCTCCTGGCACTTTGCCGTCCCGGGGTGGTTTCCTTATGGAAATAAACAGATAATAATAATAATATATGGATGTTTCTGTCTTCCTTCAGGTTTTTAAGGGTCTTCTTTCACAGGTGGTTAGATTATTATTTTCCTTCTAGATCCTCTTGTAATCTGTATTGTGTAGTATCTGCGTGGATGTTATATTGTTACATTTTAAACCCACTCCTAGCCATATCTCCACTCTAGACTTCCTAGCCCACCTCCACAACAGGTTAAGGAACGTTGAGGACAATCAAGCCAAGGATGCCATCAATATAACAGCCATGCACGTATTACACAACACAGATTACAAGAAGATCTACAAGGAGAATAAGAATCTAACCATCAGTGAAAGAAGAGCCTTAAAAAACCATGCTTTTTAAGGATGTTTGTCGCAGCGTGATCTTGCGTTTGCGCTGAAACAGCCGAACGTGCGCCGAGTTTCTGTTATTCCAAAGTTAGCCGAGTGTCAGTTGTGATACGCAGAAATACTTGGGTTTCTGTGCATTTTCAAGCCATATTAAAACGAATGTCATCCCATAGTAAGTTATTAAATCGCACTTGCTCGTTATGTTTCTCTGTGTATCCTGTTGTTCAATGAATGTGCAAAAAAGTTACAGTAACTGCTGCGCAGCAATGACAGCGAAAATGCTCAGTGAATTGAAAAGGAATCGTCTGTATATCACTGAAAAAACCCTTGCGCAGCTCTGGCAGCCTGTCTGCACTGTCAGAACTTCATGTAGGACACAGGTTTATATAAACTATTTTCATTGCGTATAAGTCCTAAAGGAATTTTAAATCTTACGGCACACGTGTTATAAAATACCCTGCATATCAGAGATGACTCCAAATATTCTGAAAAAAATATCATATTTTAATCGAAATTTTGGGGTGAATCAACAAATCGTTTAAAGACCTAAATATAAAATTTCGCGAAAATTCATCCACTGGGAATCAGGCGGGGGATAAGGTGAAGAAAACAGTCATATGCATATGCCTAAAATTGATAAAAAAAACAATAAAAAAATAAATTTACTGGGAAGAGGAAAATGGCAAAGATTTATTGAATCTAGTAAAGATAGAGAAAAAAATTAACTTTATTTTCTACTTTAGTTTTCAATGAAAATATTTCAGATATCACAAAAATCTCATATTTTTAAGATAATAATAAATAATAATCAGTTGGTGGTACTATATCTGCGTCTCTTTTAGGCACTTCTTCTTATAGGCTCGAGATTTTGTGGTGCTGTCGTGATCGATCGAAGTCATATCCTCACAGCTGCTCATTGTGTCCATTCTAATCGGTGAGTGCAATGCGTATGATAGTTTAGTTAATTTTTGTATTTGTTATTATAACGAGTCAGGATATTGTTTTTACATACCGACTGAGTTCAGCGCGACACCCTAAAACCTTCTGCCATTATTTGATTATATGTATAATACAAACCCAAAAGTATTTTGTCATTATCACTTTCAGTTTATTAATCTTTATTTTACCCCCTGTACAGCTAGTTGGCTAGAAGGGTGCACATAAAATTATAAGTGAAAGCACATACATTAAAAGGACAGTTGATAATGTTTGACAACGCACTTTCCTCTTTAAGTACACATATTTACAAGAGGAAGATAACTTAGGTTTGAACATGTATGCGCAGGAAAAATAATCAAGTTTAAATATGAATTCAGTTAACAATCTATAAAAAGACAGGTCAAGTAGGCGCAATATAGCCGAAGTTGCTTTTGCGCCATTAAACCCCAAACAACAACAACAACAGGTCAAGTCTTCAAATACTGAAGTTTCCCTGATTCTATATCCCCGTAGATGACATGTTATTGTAGAGTTTTAGGCGCATCAGCGACTAAGGCCATATTGCTTCAGGTATATTGTCTGTAAATTGTGTGTTCCGAGGTAGATTTTCTATTTTCTGGATGAAAAACCCGAGTTTATGGAAGTTAAAAACTACTCTCTCCTAAGACCGACTAACTGAAGCACGTTGTGAAAAAAGCCCCACAAAATTCCTCCCGTCATCGATGGGACTCGAATTCAGATCCTTTCCACCCGGTATGGGGAGGACGGTTATCCTACCAAGTGTGCTACCCACGAAGACTCGATGGCATGTGATGGACTGACTTGCTCGTGTCAGTCAGGATTCCCTGGAGGTCTATGCTTCGATTCAATTCTTCTAGGATATTCTTCCTGTATATTTTGTCATCCAATAGTTTCTGGGATTAAATGTAGATTGCTGGAATGTTCAATAATGTTTGCTGTGAACGTCCGTAATACAGACAAGGTTGGTAAGAGTGGACGTATAATGTTGTCTATCTGTTTTCTCTTGGATAATTACTTCAAGCTGAAATAATTTCTTGCACGTTGGGGGGATTCAATCCTATTAATTAATAGTTTGCCAAGAACGATAATGTTCTTTTAATTAATTAGCTGGCAGAATGAGAAAACTCAATAACATTGAAATATAAAGAAAACGAGTAACGTAGACGTATTTTGTAAACATTCAAATAAGTTTACTGGACGAGAAAAGGCGAGAAAAACCTAAAACTAATTTAGAATAAATTAATTCAAAATCAAATCAGAAATTTTAAAATGGATTGAAAATAAATTTAGAGCTGTGCCCACTTTGAATTTTCTCCAAAATTCAATAAGTGAATTTAACAAAGAATACTGAAAAACGAGAACAACATCGTGACACACATAATGAAGCAGAAAGGGGATTTAAAAATAAACAAAATAAATTAATTCGTTAAAAAATAAAAGAAAAAACAATTAATTAATAAACTAAAAAATAGAAATAAATTACACACGAGTTACAGGGTTTCCTGATAATCATCGATAATGCCGTTGTTACAATTAAACTTTACGATGCGCATATTTAGAGAAAATGTGGAAAAATCCTATAACATCCAAAATTTAACGCACAAAAATATCAGAACTTAGTAATATGGAGAAAAATTATTATGACTTGAAAGTTATAATTATTATAACTTACACTTACTTTACACTTACGAGGCATGTTTTACCCAAGAGGGATTGTTCGACAGCCGCAAGTCATGTGTGGGTATAGAATAATCCCCGTGCAATGGTTTAACGTGGCTACCAACACAGGTTTAACGTCAATGCATGGGCTGGCATTGTGGGAAACGTTTTAGTCGGACCATACACGTTGCCTGCACGTTTAGTTGGACGACTCTGCGTTTTCTAGAGCAAACGCTTCCAGAGTTGTTGGACGATGTTCCTCTGATTGTGCCAGCACAAATATGGTTCCAACATGATGGCGCACCACCACATTTTCACAGACATGTACGCGCACACTTACATACAATCTTTCTGGACAGATGGATTGGTTAAGGTGGACCTGTAAGCCTGACCAGCAAGGTCGCCTGATCTGACTTGTTTGGACTTTTTCTTTTGGGGATACGCGAAAACTCTTGCGTATATGAAACGCCAGTGGAGGAACTTACAGCACGGATTGTCGCAGCAAGCGCAGAGATACAAGACAATCCTAGGAAGTTCCAAAGCCAACAACATTCAATGATGCGTCGGTGTGAGTTATGCATTGAACATCATGGTCAACAGTTTGAGCACTTCTTATGAATTATTTTTTCTATTTTGTGTGCAACAGCAAATGATTTGTATGCATTAAACGACATTAAATTACTGAATGTGTAGTTTTGATTTTTACAACCCTTTAATAGCTCCTGCTGCTATAATGACTCGTTTACGACCTATGTTTACTTGACAAAAATGTTTCTTTAGGTACCCTCTATCACCTGTTCAAGTTTGTCGGTAGAGTTTCTCTGCACCCTCTATATGAACCATACTACAGTACACTACACTATCTCATCAACTATTATCAATTTACAAATTATTAACAACAGTTTGTATCAGTTGTGTCTTACTTAATATGAATCCTCAATGATTACTCAATCATTCTCTTGCATTACCAGTTTTTATCAGTTACATCAGTAAACTCATTTTGACTCTTATTACTCTTTTTTGTATATCTGTTTCTAGCCTTTAACGCATGAAGTGTATTACAAATGTATTACCTCTTACCTCAATAATATTCACTATGAATCACTCATGCTACCTTACTTATTCTCTAGTTACCATCTCAGTCATCCCTCTTTACTACATTTACGTTATTTCAATATCATTTACATTCATAACAAATTATCTCAACCTTAGTAACTAACTTGCCTAATACAACAGGAATGTTCTTTTTTTTAAAAAAAAGGACTATCACTCAATTGCCTACAGAGTCCTTGAGTTCAGCATTCGTAAAAAAAAAAAAACGGGAACAGACTTACATTCCGGAATGGCCGTTACTTCCAATTTTCTTTGATTTCAGGCTTTCTTCCATTTCTTGGGCACTCTGATTTCCGATGCCACACCAGGATTTCTTCCATTTATTGGGCACACTGCCTTCTGATTACGGACCAGAATTCTTTCTCTTCTTGGCTCACTTATATCCACAACTGGACATTACCACTGCCTTCCGATGCCGGACAAGGCTTTCTTTCTTGCACTTTTACATTAACCTTAAATTTAACCACGGCCTATCACTCCCTTCCGATGCTGGACCCGGCTTTCTTTCTCTCTTGTTTTTTATTCTTCTTTTTCTTCTTTATACTGTTACCACGAGATTTGAACGCTGACCACCAAAAAATCTACTTCTACTTCAATCCGCAATTCACGACTTTCTCCCCTTCCACACACACAAGACAGATACAGAATGCATTTTCTCAAATTACTCTCTGCCCCACCCCCAAACTTTACTCTTTCCCTCTAGTTTGGAACGCCTTCCCCAAGTACTTCAACCAATCCCCATACTCCTTAATTTTTCATTCCTTCCTATATGCTAAAACAATTCACTCCAGCTGTCTCCCCAGCGCACAAACTAACCCTTCCCTAGAAATTTCTTATTTGTTTCACGGGGCAATATGGCTCTTTCACGTTTGCCAGTAACCTCAACAAAATCCAGTTTTGTGTTCAAACCTCTGCCAAATATATCGAGCTTACCCAAATTTATCCAAAATTCAGTCGCGCTGACGCCGGTTTCTTTTGACGCGGACACTGAACGCTACTAATTTCCTTTTTACTTTCTAACCATGGCTTAGATCAAAAGAGTCTCTTCGTAATCCCATTTTAGGGTCCTATTGTTCTTGCCCTCAGCAACCCTTTCGCGCCTGTTCACAAATGGCACCCCTTCTCTAGTCATTGCGCTCTCTCTGTTCTCTTGTATTATTTAAATTACTCGTTTACCTCTAGCCGCTATTTTAATTCACAAGCCTAAAACTATCTATTCTTAAATCCAGTGTCCTTCAAACTTTAACCTTATTTACATTAAAACTAAATATCCAATCTTAATACTTACTATCTTTAACTTAATACTCGGGCATTAATGCTAATTCTCACTTTCCATCGCCCTTCCTGGGTTTATTTTAGCGAAACAAATATTTCTATTTTAATTTGTAAGATCTACTTCTCACAAGTTAAACCAACCGGAGTGCAACACTTTTCTATTAATTTACAGTTTTGCTTAGTTACACCAATGTTATTATGAATTTGTAACCGATAAATGTAAGTAAGATAGTTAAAATAAGGTTAAAAGGTGCGCATTAAATTTAAAATAACTTTAAGAACTAGGCGTATATTAGTGTGGTATTCCTTACGTACCACACTAACATAAGGATATTATTGTAGTACCTAGGGACTTTTAGTGAAGTAGAAAATCGTAACAGGGTGGGTGGACCGGTTTGCGTTCAAATCTTTAAATGACGCAAATAATCATTATCGTTTATTTATTTATTTGTTTTGTTTTATTTCATAGTGTGGCTGCAAAGTGTTTTCCTAATGTGGCTAGCCTCTAATTGTTTGCTACATTTATGGGCTAGCTGGAATGAAAAAAATTCATATATGTATGCCTCCAATTGGGAAGAAGAAGAAGAAGATATAAATCATACCTAGTTAAACGTTAATTTATACATACTTTCTTATTCATCTTTTTAATTAATTGTTTTACCTTTTTTACTTGAATACTCCAGAGATTTTTTTAAATTCTAAGCAACAAGTAAAGGTCCAGAAAAAGACTCATAAGAATCATGTTCATGATTTCAGTTCCTGAATCAACTGCGTAATACAAACTACATGTTATGAAGCCTTCGTGGGTAGCACAGTTCGACATTTGCCCTCCTCTACGCAGCGGTTTGGAAAAGAACTGTGTTCGAATCCCGTCATTGACGTTTTATTTTTTTTATGAGCATTTTAACACGCCTTTTGTTGCATACGTTGGAACTAATGATATTAAGAGTAAGAGATCTGCAGATTTACTCAACAAGTAGAGGTCAGTGTTGGAAAAAGGTCGCGAGTTAGGGTTGAATGTGAGAGTGTCTGCAATTCTGCCCAGACACGATAGGAGGGAGTATATGATGAGAGCCTTGTCGATCAATTCGGCCCTGGAAAGATTGTGCAAGGCTCAAGGGGTAGAATTTTTTTCAGCCTGGACTGTACTTGTTAACAGGAGAGATTGCTTCTACAGGGATGGGATACACTTAAATAGAAAGGGTGCAAGAATATTTGCTGATGCTATCGAGGCAGTGTTAGGTGATTCGGACAACTACTAGCGTGGGGGGGGGGATACACAGACTAAAGGTTAACAGTGGCCGTAGGCAGAGACAAAAATAATTTTTGCACTGCTTCTATTAGAATGAGTAGCAGACGGAAAGCAAGGCAATGGAGATTTCCAGGACTGTTAGGACTCATAGTGGAACAAATAAATACATGGGCTGTGTTAGGGTGGCTAGGTGCAGGAACAAGTGCATGTATACTAGAAATTCTCTATGAACAGTTCCATGTGAAGTATCTACATGATCCGAAGGATACCAGTTACATAGTGATACTCTTCGTTGACCTGTGCCTTAATCAGGTAATTATATATTAATGTTTTTATATTAATAGTAATTGTGCTATGGACACTGACCATAAAACCGCCTGACCTTGTTTCAAGGTTATCGTTGATCCTGCATGAATACAGCTATTTGACCAGTTAGCCTCAGGAGTCGAAAACGGCCGCTACCCTTCCTCAGGGATTTTTTTAATCTTTTAATTCAGAAATTACAGGAAGCTGCTTGCTAACGGCAATGATGACTAAGAACACAACACTCACAGTAACTGCTGGGACTTGTGACCTCTGTCATACTTCTGCAGACGAAACCTTAATCTGTAGCAAACCAAAGCACAGAATATGCCTGTTATGCTCGGGGTATTCAAGCCTCTCTCGCTTGTCACTGAACAAAAGGAAAGGGTTTCTGGGAAAATGTTGTGTAAAGGGAAAACAAATAGGAACCACAGTAACGGCCAGTAGGAAGGATGATACCCCCCCTCCCCTCTGCTAAGAGAAGACAATGCATCGGTAGAAATACCGATGCATTGTCTCGAAAGGGGGGACCAAATCGAAAGAGACCTTGGAATCGCTCATCCATTTTTAATGTCTTTAAAAATACATAATGCTCTTGACGATTCAATGTTTATCTATTGTGGATTTCTGTTCTTTCTCAATGGACAGATATTTACTAATTCGTGCTTATCTTCTTTTCAGACCCCCCTCTACGTATACAGTCCGTTTAGGAGCCCACAATAGAGAGAAGGGTACAGATTATGCCGTTAGCAGTATAAAGGTGCACGAAAGATACACTTCGAATAAATATTATTATGACATCGCGATGATCAGGCTCAGAAACAAGATTCAGTACTCTAATAAGATAAAGCAAATTTGTCTACCGAGTCCGCAAATGGCTAAAAGGAGCAACAGCTACCTTTCTCGTATTATGACTGTCACAGGCTGGGGCAACCTTTACTTCGGTACGTGAATTTTTTGATATTAATTCTTTTCCTCCTGATCCTTCTTGTATCCTCCCAATCTTTGATATACAACGTAGTTCGAGTGTATTAAAAATCAAAATCAGATCGTATTTCCATACGAGTGATGCTCATGTCTCGTGAGAGTTCATTAAACAAAATTTCCAGAGAGCTCATATTTCGATATTAATCATCATCGCATTATAAACAGGAATGTTGTCATTCTTCTGTCTGCTGGCAAAGGTCCTATCCATCATTAAAAATACACCTTGCACGCTAATAGGAAACCACAAGTCTACTTCTATCACAATTCGTGAATCTTTCCCATCCTGAACCATCTTTAATACCTTATCTCCCGAGTTTTAAGTTATGATTAGATTTCTTTTTCCAAAAATGCAAAACTTTACGTTTAGTAGGATTAAATTTCAGTTTCCATCTTTCAGACGAATATGAAAGATATCCAACTCATTTTGAATCAACAAACCCTCATAGAAACTAAATTACTGAAAGAAATTTGAGTATCAGTTCAAAATTTATTTTGGTAATCTAAGTATTCGTATCAGTTACGGCCTCCCTCAAAGACAACACACGTTTATGGACACTGAGATGAGATGTAAATTATAAATTTTCCAACAAATACAGGCGGCGAGTATGTAAATTCAGGCGTACAACCGTTTCGTTTAATACTCGACCATGGTGCAGACACATCTCATTTGTGAATTGCAGCCAAAAAAGACAGAGGAATCACATCTACTATGATAGCAATGCATCTGAAAATGTTATTTTATATGGATTTTCTATATGGAACACCATTGGAAACACTAAGATGGGTAATTCATTTGCAGGTTGTTTAATCGTTCCAACAATCTAGACGTCTCCATGGATTCGATTCCACCAATTAATCTGATTCCAACTATCTAGAAGTTTAGATCATGTTGTCGGCGACAAACAGTCCCGATTCAAGTCGCTATCTGTTTTTTCTTGTTGGTCGCAATGGAATGGATTCTTGAATGCTACCCATTTGCTCGGATGCTTTGTGGCAGTGGAAGTTACACGACTGTAAAATTAAATCATCAAAAAAATATTTTGCGCAGACAGATTTTAAATACGAGAAATCCCACGATGACTGTGTTGCACTGATTTTCCTACTTCTTTGGGCCCTCGAACGTCGTAATTTTGATAACCAGGAGTGGCGTTAAGTGTGCTTGGTAGTGCTTCCTGGAATCGAATTCTGATTGGCCCTTCGAGTGGTGGGAATGAGAACCTCGAAACAACGTTGTGTGTGTAAATGCATGTAGCCAATGGATTCCTATTAAGAATGATACCAGACTTCTTTATCACCGCGATGCTGACCCTGAATTTGGGATCCAGCTACCCACGTTCTTTTCCTATGCTGCTGCTGAAGGAGCAGAGTTCTTTCTTTCTTTCTTTCTAAATGGTAACGCCGACCCCGCAGTCCACAGTTGGTCAATAATATGTTGAAAGATGAGGGTGCTGTCGTTATGGCTGGACTTCAATTAGTCACTTGATCATATCGATCAGTACATCAATAAAATCAGCGCATCAAACAAAATATAATAATAATTAAGTAATTGTAGGAAACCGTGCATCAAAAGAAAGGCGCACATTTTTTCGAAAACTACGGCAAAAATTAACTTCTTGCAGGCTTTTATTCAGAAAGGTGTTATCACTTAACACTTTAGCAGAAGCCACAATTGAGGAAAAAAAAAAAAAGAAGAAAATCAACGGTGAAATTAACCATCTCAGAAGTGTACAACGAGTGGAAGACGAGAGGTGGGTGCAGCCCTAAAACGAAGAAATGCGCAGAAAATTGGTACTCCGTGGAAGAAACCGCAGAAATTTAAAGCGAATGTGTGTGTGTGTGTGACATGTGAAGGTCCAGTGCACAGAAAATGAGTGAAAACGTGAAATTAAGCAAGAAAAACACCCATTTATAACTGAACTACGTAATGCGAGTCATGCGCATTTTATTAGGGTCACACCTAGAACGTTGGTCCAACTCCTCTTCGATTAGAGAGAGAGAGAGAGAGAGAGAGAGAGAGAGAGAGAGAATATTTATTGCAACATATGATTGTAACTGGTTACAAAGTTAAGTGTTACAACTTTCCTTTCCTGGAAAATAGGCCAGGGGTTTACAGATATGTTACAAAAACTTTAAATATTATAAGACATTAAAGAAACAAAAACAAGAAGACGTTAAATTATATAAGTATAAAACAAAATGAACGATCCATATACAATTTACAGCAGTGATGTTGTCCTCACAGTTCATGGGAGAAAGCAGCAAGAGTAGGTTCGTTTCCCGTTATGCTCACTAATTCACAGGGGTCTCCAACTGGGGCTCTTTCACTTCCGTCGATGAGTTGCAATGCTAAGATGGTGGCGCTACGTCCCCTGTGGTCGCCATTCCCTGTATTACTTAAGGGAATTGGCAGATGTAACTCGCAGTTAGCGATCTATGGGGTGTGTTGGGCCGAGTATCCCACGTCTATATCGACAGTTGAAGGCAAATTTATTAAGGTCGGCGTCGATGTCCTGGATTCGTCCGAGCATCTGGTATGGTAGGAAACGATGTGGTAGGTGGAGGCGTGCACGAAGAGGGGCAAATAGTCAGGGTGGCTCTGAGCTGGGCAGGTGGAATCCTCCAGCCAGAGAGATCCCAGAATGAAGAAGATGTGATCAGGCCGGTCAACATCTTTACTGTGATTATCAGTCTTTTTTCGTCAATGAGAGAAGGCCGCCTGGGGATTCCCAGAGCCTGGGCTATTTCAATTATATGAACATGGGATGGTAACCTGTGCTTGTAGGTTATCCATTTGAGGAGCCAATATTCCGCTGCCCATTTGGGTTTTTGATCGTGGGTGCTGCTGACGCCCAGATTTCAGCTGCATAAAGCAGTGGGGAGTATATAATGGTCCTGACATTTTTTGCTGCTGTAACCCTGTCTGAGACGTAATGCAGGTGCTATTTCGCTCTCCATTTAAGGTGCGCTGCGCAACTGATGTGTTTGTGAAGGTGCTTATTGAATTTGAGTTTTGTGTCAAAAAAATCGCCAAATCTAAATGATAAGGAACAGTCCGGATGGAAACTCCACTGATGTTGGGCGAAATGATTGCTGTTTCTTTCTTCAGGAAGTAAAGCATACACTTAGACTTCACTGGGTTAATGTTAAGACCAAATTATTTAAGGCAGTTCGCTAGTGCGAGGAGGAGACTGTTAATTTCCATTGTGATTCTAGAAGGATCTGTGTTTGTTTGAATGGTGGTCAAAATTTTTAAATCATCCGCGTAATGGGGAAGTATGAATGTTTCAGTGAATAGTGTGTGTTCGGTTGATGTGTTGTTCTGGCCTCTTGGCCACCCCAAAGTAGCAGTGGAAATCACCCGGGTAGCTACTGCAGGGCTCTCGTCCTTCACTACGGGAAGGTGGGCCAAGTGTAGAAGAGAAACGCCTGGTTAAAGAATAGATCCATCCAACGAAAATATTGCGAAAGCGTTGGGTGAAGGGAAACATGGAAGAGGAACATTCGATAAAAACAAAAAACACTGAAAAGAAGAGTAGCAAATCCTTGTCTTCTTGATTGTGCAGCTCGATTAAAATTGTTGTTATTGGGTTTCAGAAGCATTAGAAACTAAGGCCTTTACTTTAGGGACTAAGGCCTTTACTGACATGCAATTTACTGTCTGTAAATTGCATGTCTTCTGTATTCGATTTTCTATTTGCTGGGCGAAAAACCTGAGTTTCAGGGAGAAAAAACCATGCTACTCTTGCCCGAGACATTAAGAGAAAGATCCACAAAAATTCTTCTCGCCATCGACGGGACATGAAGTCAGGGTCTTTTCCATCCGGTTTCGGGAGGACAGCGATCGTCCCAACTACTGGGGCATGTACACTCCAGCTATTATATGATTATTCTGAGCAAGAGGAAGAATCCCGTCGTCATTGAGGCTTTATACACCTCTATCAGATCACCTCGCCGGTGCCTAGTCTCCAGACACTGTAATTTGCAAAACTTAAGCCTTTCTTCGTAAGTGCACCCCTTTGTTCCATTCAATAATCTTGTTGCCCTTCTCTGTACTCGTTCCAACAGCTCTACATCCTTCTTAAAATGAGGCCTCCAGACCTGTATACAGTACTCTAGGTGAGGCCTAACCATTGCCTTATACAAGGGAATAATGACTTCCTTATCCCTGCTAGAAAAATTCCTATATATCATTGACAATACACCAAGAGCTATTCTTGCAGCCCGTCTGCACTGCTCAAAGAACTTCATATCTGCCTGCACAACCACCCCCAGGTCCCTTTCATTCTCTACCACTGTCAGTGTAGTAGGACCAGCGAGTATGGCCGTCATTCAGTGTAGCCACGTGTTCTGGAGCTCCTGAATGTTCAGTTATTTTAATGTGTTTAAAGTGTTTTCTGCCACTGGAAAAGTGTACCAGCTAAAAGAACTTCGCAAGTGGATTAAGTGGGTGAAAAAATTTTGTTATTACGAGGGTTATCTGGTCTGTATTCTCTCGTCATCCACCAAATCCCTTTAGGCTTAGCATTCTGCTAACGCTTTGCTGTAGTAACACACGCATTGTTGACAGTTAGGCCTAGTGGATAATCCTGGGAATACGATACGTACATAAAGTTTTGAATTGGAGCAAGTTCGTGCGCGTATACTGTGTGGCAGCCTGCGAATGAGCTCCGATTAAAGTTAATAATTTGTGCGGTTATACTGTTTTGAATTTCGAGAAAGATGTTCTAAAGATGATCTGTCCGGTAATAATACCAAATCGCCTGCATCTTCCTCAGGTAATGTTTTATTATATATGATTTCTTGGCTGATTTTATGAATACTATACACTACTTCCAATTCCCGACTATAGAACAAAAGCAGTTGGCTATTGACAACCAGTGTTCTACGACTGTGAGTGCTCCTACCTCTTGGTACCTAGCCCATTGCCTCCGGCTGTTTTAAAGACTGCACCTGAAATAAACTAGGGAGCTGTGCTACCACAAACACCTTGCCTTTATAGCAATTGTCAGAAAGTGGTCTGCTTCTCCTCACATAGTAGGAAGTGCTTTTATTGCCTAGCAGTTGAACACTTTAAAAATAAGGAACTTGAGAAACTAAATAGAAATTGCAGTAATTTTTCTAATAAATAAAAAATAATAATAATAAATAAACAAAAAATAAAAAAATAAAAATTGCAGAAACCTTCCGCCCCAACTGTAGTGCTACCTTAAACATTTGTTCTTTGCCAATTCTCCGTCCTTTTAAAAATCATTATGCCTGGTCGCGCAAGCCAACAAACTTGTGATTGCTGCGGAAAAAATATTAAAGTCTTTTTGATCTGTAATGGCCCCTGCAAAAGAAGACTGGGGGAGTGCTGTTCTGGAAGATCTACGATTCCAAAGATAAATTCCACGGCTCGATCTAGATACTACTGCAGCCAATGCAAAAGCAGCATTTCAAGTGTTGGAAAAAACAACGCAGAGAGAGACAGCACAACAACTGACCAAATCTCTCCCACTCCTGCGGACTTATCTGTCGAGGAGCTACAATTAGGCGAAATCTACTGCCCAGAAAAGGGAAAGAGAAGCAGTTGTGAAACCAAGGATTCACAACAATTGACTCGCTCGCACCCGGACGTGACTGAAGAGACCAGCAAAGAGGTGAACAAAGATGCACATAAAGAAACAAACGAAGTGCCAGAACCAGCTGCAAACCCGAACCCCACTCTACCCCCTCTAACTGGAACCCCAGTTGACCAAATTATGGCTATCAGAGGGACGCTTGAGGAGTATGTGGGAAAATCATCGAAAATTACTGCTGCTATCCGCACTGACCTCATTACCATATTCAGCAAGATGGAGACGGTGATTTTAAACCTCTACGTCGAATACGAAAAACTGCAAGCGAAATGGGAGGTTCGCCCTCAGAAAGGGGGAAAACAAATGCAACAACGGCCCCCTACCTTTGTGGAGGCGTTGCGAAATGGCGCTAAAGTAGCATCCCATAAACCAGATGGACTCCAAACCAAAACACTAACAAGAAAGACAGAATCACATATAATCCTGATTAAGCCGACAGAAGACGCGCAGCTTGACACAAGTGACGCTGTAAAGGAGACCTTAACCAAAAATCTAAAAGACCAAATGAAGACAATCCAGATCAAAAGTATGCGGAAGACTAGACACCCAGGTGTGGTAATTGAAACCAACTCCAGAGAAGAGGCACAAACAATTTTAAGTAATGAAAATATGACCAAGTACGGTTTAAAGGCAGAGGCTCCCAAGAAAAAAGGACCCTCAATTGTCTTATTTGACATACAGCAAGGTGTAACCCCAGAAGAACTCAAAGAGGAAATTTACCACAAAAATCTAAGTCTGCACCTACTTGAGGACACTGTGGAAGAAGACGTTAGCCCAAAATATAGTACTAAATCTAAAACACATTCAAATGTCAATTGGGTAATCCAGCTCTCCACACGAGCATGGCAAATCTTAGAAACACAGAGTCGCATTTTCATAGGCTGGGGTAGCCATAGGTTTAAGGAGCATATTTCAGTTACGAAATGTTACAAGTGCCTTCGCTTTGGCCACACATCACACACATGCAACCAGCGTGATTCAACATGTGGCCACTGTGCCCAGAAAGGGCACAAGTACAGTGACTGCCCAGCAAAAGATCAGCTCCCAGTCTGTGCAAACTGCAAAGCAGTGAAAGCTCCTCACCAACACTCAATCAGGGATGGGAACTGTATGGTATACCTGAAAGCCAAAAGCCAATACCAAATGAGAATTAACTATGGATAGAGGCCCCTCTACAAACTGCCACCATGAAATAAAAATAGTTCAACTGAACGCACAAAGAGCGAGGCTGGTAGCTGACCAACTAAAAGTGAAAATAGAAGAAAACCAAATTGATGTGGCCTTATTACAGGAACCGTATGTTCGCTCAGGTGTGGTCACAGGTTACCCTGCATCCTATAAAATGGTCTACTGTAAAACCGAAACCCCATGGGCAGCAATAATCATCAGAAACCCAGAAATCAGCACAACAAAGATTACACCACTCTGCACTGCAAACAGTGCCTGTGCACAAATCATAACTCAGTTAGGGAATTTGTTCCTGTTAACAATATATACTCACCCTGGTGAAGACATCACCCCAGCGATCTCAACCATTCAGACGGCTCTTGAGACTCTCCCGGGGGGACGACTACTAATAGCCATGGATGCAAACTGCAGATCTCTGCTCTGGCACAGTCGCACCCCTGACAGATCTGCACAAAGAAATGGTGCAAAACTAGAAGAATTCTTCCTAGCTACAGGCCTCCAAGTAATAAACCGACCAGATCAACTTCCAACTTACAGCGGCCCCCTTTGGGAAAGCACCATAGATGTTACAGCAGCCACCCCAGACATTGCCAACAAACTAGCCAAATGGACTGTACAAGAAGCCTGGACCACGTCGGACCACAGAGCGATATCATTTTCTCTGGTTCGCTCTGTGGAACGGATCCCTCCGATCCCACGAGATGTGATACGGTACAATTCAAAAAAGGCAGACTGGCAACGTTTTCGGACTGAGCTAACAAGAAGATTCCCTGAAGACACTCCACTCCCTGAAGCACTCCCTTCAGACGATTGCGTACAGATTATTACCACTGCCATAAGATCTGCATGTGATCTCTCCATCCCACGCAGAAGGCCCTACCGGTATGCAGTTCCCTGGTGGAATCCCCAACTACAGGATCTCAGAAGAAGAGTCCACCATTCAAGAAAAATGTTCCAGCAGGCTCGATCAAGGCTACCTCCCCATGAAGTAGATGCCGCCAGAGAGGCTTACCGCATTGTCAGAAATGAATACACAAAGCTAATTCGTAAAAGTAAAAAGCAAACGTGGCAAACCCTGGTATCCACTTCTGGGAATAAGGACCCCTGGGGCATCGTTTTCAAGATCGTAACAAACAAGCTGCCGCGAGGAGAGGTACTCGATACAACACTAAAGATGGATGGCTCCTCTACTTACACCTGGAAGGATAGCATTAACAATATTCTAGACACCATTTATCCCATTGAAGCTGCAGCTATGACTCAACAACAACAAGAAATAGTAGATGAAAATCACAACTATCATCCTGCCTCTGTGGAATCCCCCTTCACTAACATTGAGATGGACTTGGCAATAACCAAAATGAAAGTAGGAAAAACACCTGGTGCTGATCTGCTGGAAGTGGATGTGGTTAAAAAATTTGCAGAATGCTATCCTGTTACTCTCCTAAGCCTTCTAAATAGGTGCCTGACAGAAGGCACCTTTCCAACATCCTGGAAAACGGCAACCCTGAAATTTATATTGAAAAATCCCGACAAGCCACCACAAATTCCAACCTCCTACCGCCCGATTGCCTTGCTCTCTGTAATAGCCAAGCTACAAGAACGCCTACTCCTATTTCGCTTAACCGCCAGATATGAAGAACAAAAACTTCCAAGTGACAAGCAATTTGGATTCAAAGTAGGTAGTAGCACAGAAGATGCCATTAACAGTTTAATCACTCAAGCAACTCACACAGCCTTTAAATACTCCCTTGCAATCATGGTAGACTTCGCTGGCGCCTTTGATCGACTATGGTGGCCCAGTGTTCTTCGGAGGCTTCGGCAAACAAATGTTTCCAACAATCTATACAACAGTTTAAGGTCATATTTAACTGGTAGAAAAGTCCAAGTTACCAACAGATTCCAGACAGTGACTAGGTACATCGATCGAGGCTGTCCGCAGGGCTCTGTGCTTGGCCCTTTCCTCTGGTCTATTGTCCTGGATGAGTTCCTGGGCATGGACCTGGGAGGTGTTGAGTCCTTGGCCTTTGCGGATGATCTTGTCCTTTTGGTATGTGCTAACACCAGAACGAACCTGGAGAAAATGGCAAATGGAGCACTGGTAAAACTTCAGAACTGGGCAGCCCTGCACAACCTTACCATTTCAGGAGAGAAAACAAAGTCCATACTCCTTAAAGGCAGGCTACAAATCACAAGACCACCTACAATAAAATTAAACTTTATGCCCATACGGCTGCACACTGAAGTCAAGCTCTTAGGTATCTTCTTAGACTCGGGGCTTACCTTCCACCACCACCTAAAGTATCTAGCCAACAAAATTCAAAGGTACAGTGCTATGATAAGGCGAGTCAGCAGGGCAGACTGGGGGCTGAAGCACAAAGCTCTTACTCTGATATACCAAGCGGCATACGTGCCAATTGTGTGTTATGGTGCCTCTATCTGGTACCGAAAAGCCATCCTAGCAAGAAATAAACGTAAGCTGGATTCAATCCAGAGATTCATGCTCCTTTCAATTTGCAGGGCGTGCCGCACCGTCAGCACCCCTGCTCTGCAGGTATTAACTGGATGTCAGCCACTATACTTAGAAGTGGTTAAAAGAGGACTTTTTTATCACTTAAGGAAGGGAGTTCCAACCCAACTGCTAAATTTTCAACTTGACACCACAAACGGCACCAGGCAGGAAAGACAACGGATAACCCAACATCTACAAGAGATATGGCAACATGACTGGGACACTACAACAAAAGGGGCCATCACAAAACGATTCCTTCCATCCATAAGCTCAACTCACCCAGAACCTCCACCCTGGTTTTCGCCTGGCCTCCATGTGACCTTTATCATCACCGGCCATGGATCCTTCCAACAAAAACTGACCGCCATGGGAATCGAGAATGATCCACGTTGCCACTGCGGCGAAGAGGAGTCCTGGGGGCACCTCATGTATGAGTGCCCCAGCTACGACAACATTAGGCTTAAATTCCTCACCACGATACAGAGAAACCCTCGTAATCAAGAATCCACTCTGCTACTCGAGGAACATACCTATAAGGCATTAACCACCTACGCGCAGGAAACATTTGCTCTTAGGCGAGCTAAGATTGCAGAACTCAGAGCCCAAGAACTAAACCGGACCGGCGTGGGATAACTCTCTATTCCCCCGGAAAACGCAGACATAATCATGCAAACCCTAATAGGGTAGGATCTATTGCAGGCACCATCCAAGGAGCGGGATGCTGGCACTCCTTGGAGTGCGGGATTTAAGTCATCGCAAACCCGAAATGGGTAGGATATACTGCTGGCACCGATCTAGGTGCGGGATTGCTGGCACTGACCTCAGTGCGGGATCTACAGGCACTATGCCATTGACAATTACACAGGGGCACCTGTCCCCTGTGACTTTTTAAACCCACACTCTTTCCTATACTTCGCCCAATTAGGGTGGATTTATTCTCCACTGTCAACCCACCCAAATTCATTCCCCCTCAAATCCTCTATTCTTCTATGCCCCTCTCTCTCTCCCCTTTTTTTTTTTTTTTTAATCTATTACTTTTTTACTTATTTTATTAATTTATTTTTATTTTATATATATATATATATATATATATATATTTTTTTTTTTTTTTTATTATTATACAGTATATATATATATATTTTTTTTTTTTTTTTTTTTTTTTTTTTTGGTCTCCGTCAGGAAGCTCAGGCAACCCTGGCGGAGGCCAGCCAGAGTATAATGGGCAGCCTGGCTCACCTCCCAGAGGTGGTGGCGGGCAACGTGGGGTTCCCTTAGGGGCCTTGCGGCTAAGCAGCCAGAGACAGAACAACAGACCACAGCACAACTCTGTCACAAACCAGACACCACACTTTTTCTGGCTTTTACAGAGATTCTGTAAATCCTTCACAGAGTACTATGGTGCAGATGTGGGAAACCACCGGTGGCGCCTTCCACAAAACACTATGCCACTATGCCACTATGTCAGTGTAGTAGCACAGCGTTGACACGTTGCTCTGGGGTTGCTGTTTCCCAAGTGTAGTACTTTACATTTGTCAATGTTAAACTTCATTTGCCACCTCTCAGCCCATCTGCTCAACCTTTCCAGATCCTGTTGCAGCAGCATAGTGTCAGTAGTATCCTTGACAACCATGCCTACCTTTGTATCGTCTGCAAACTTCGACATTAAGCTTGATATACCCTCATCAATATCATTTATGAATACAGAAAACAATAATGGACCCAACACTGAGCCCTGAGGGACTCCACTAATAACATTAGTCCATGACGAGCAGTGTCCATTGATTACCACTCTCAGTCTTCTCCCCTTCAGCCACCCCTTTATCCACAGCAGCAATTTGCCTCCAATGCCACACTGCTCCAATTTGTGCAGCAGTCTTCCATGTGCAACAGTATCAAAAGCCTTTTTAAGATCCAAGTATATAATATCAAAGTTATTCCCTGCATCCAGTTCCTTTGTGACTGCATCATAGTATCCAATCAAACTGGTCAGGCAAGACTTCCCCTTAACAAAACCATGCTGCGTCTGAGCTATAGCTGAAGTCTTGTCTAAATGATCCTGCAGTGCTTCTTTAACCAGTGCCTCCATTAATTTTTCTGGAACAGAAGTTAAACTCACAGGTTTATAATTACTTGTGTCAGCCTTTGATCCTCCTTTGTGAATTGGGGTCACATTTGCACATCTCCAGTCTGTGGGTACCTCCCCTGAGTCCAAGGAAGCTCTCATAATTATGACCAAGGGTTTGCTTACTTCCTTTGCTGCCTCCTTTAATATAACTGGATAGATCCCATCCACCCCGGGTACCTTTCTTGTGTTTATCTTCAACAATTTCTACTCCACTTTACTCTCAGTTATTACAAGATTCTCTAGCTTACTGCTAGAGTTGAACACCTCTGGCTTTCCCCTCGCTAAATAACTCCTCATGTGTGAATGTCGATGCAAAATAATCATTTAGTTTGTTAGCTACCTGCGCAGGATCATCAACAGTTGACCCATCGATATCAAGTGGACCAATCTGATTCATCCCCTTCCTTCTAGAGTTTACATAAGTAAAGAACTCCTTGCTGTTTTTCTTTCCATCCCTTGCCAAAGATTTCTCGTAATCTGCCTACGCCTGCCTAACCTCCTTTGTAACTTGGTTACAGATCAACTTGTATCTATCATAGGCTTCTGCGTCACGTGTTAATTTGTATGTTTCCCATGCATTTTTCTTCTCTGCTGTATGCCTCATTAGTTCATCTGACATCCATTTTGGGCTAAACCTTGAACAATATTTCTTAGTTGGTATGTAAAGCCTACTAGCTTCCAAGATAAGTTCTTTGAATGCTTCCCATTTTGAATTTGCTGTTGGTAACATCATCAGTTGGTCCCACTGTATAGAGTTTAAATACTGTCTCGGTCCATCGTAGTCGCCTTTACGGAAGCAATAACCCTTCCCTTTACCCCTAATGGTAGTTACCTCTTTGAGTAAATCCCACTTCAGCACACTGTGAACACTGCCACCTAGTGGTTCATTTATCTTCAGATTCTTAATGCATGAAGAATCACTACTGATAATCAAATCAAGAGTATTCCTCCCACTAGTTGCGTCCCAAACATGCTGATGTAGAAAACAATCATCCAATAAATCCACAAAAGCGTTGCTAGTGTGTGAGTGACCAGCCCCCAAATTCCAGTCAATATCTGGGAAATTAAAATCTCCCATTATAAGACTCTCTGATTTACTGGCCCACTCTATTTCCCTGTACAGTTCCTTATTATACTCATCAGAGTCATTAAGCCTATAGCACACTCCTACTCTCAATTTTAATCTCCCAATGCTTATGTCACACGAAACTGACTCGACACTGCACTGTCCAGCGATGTCCACTGGCTTCACTTCCTTGGATTTTATGTATTTCTTAACTAATAGCATAACCCCTCCTCCCTTCCTATCTTGTCTATCCTTTCTGTAGACGTTGTACTCCCCAAATTGCAGTTCTGCATGCCTTATATCTGTGTGACACCAAGTCTCTGATATCCCAACAATATCTTCCTTTGAAGTTTTGAGCAAAACCTCAAATTCATCAAATTTATTTACTAAACTGCTAGCATTGGTGTACACGCAAATATACATGCACCTATTTCTATTCTTAGCTACCCTAACACAACCCATGTGTTTACTTGTACGGCAATGACTCCCAGCAGTCTCTGAAATATCCTGCATCTTGTTTTTCAGGCTTCTGCTCATTCCAATAGAAGCAGTGCAAGAATCTCTTTCACCTCTGCCAGTGGCTACTGTTAATCTATTCGTCTTTGTCTCCCCCCAAGCTAGCAGTTTTCCGACCCACCTAACACTGCCTCGATAGCATCAGCAAATGTTCTTGCACCCTTTCTATTTAAGTGTATCCCATCCCTGTAGAAGCAATCTCTCCTGTTAACAAGTACAGTCCAGGCTGAAAAAAATTCTACCCCATCAGCCTTGCACAATCTTTCCAGGGCCGAATTGATGGACAAGGCTCTCATCATATACTCCCTCCTATCGTGTCTGTGCAGAATTACAGACACTTTCAAATTCAACCCTATTTCACGGCTTTTTTTAAACAGTGACCTGTACTTGTTAAGCAATTCTTCCGGTCTCCTACTCTTGATATCATTAGTGCCAACGTGTACAACTATATCACCTTTTGTGCCCTTAAAAGATGATATCTGCTCTACAACCTCATCAACCTTTGCCGCTGGCAGACATACCCTGGTCCTGTTCCACCTATCCTTTTTACAAAGCATATTCCCCGTTTCCCTGACAATAGAGTCACCAACAACTACTAGTTCCTCTGGGACGAGCACATTCTGCCTTGGGGGTTGCCTCTGTGTTGCGCGACGACCAAGTGCAAGCTGTGGCGTTGATGTGGGCAGCTGAGAGCTTGATGGGCCCCTCAATTTAGTTCCTTCGATGGCATCCACCCTGTCCTTCAAGGTCTGATATAGGCCCATAAGAACGCTGGGTTGTTGCCTGATTTCGATACACTCCTTGCATCGCGCACATACAAAGACTTCCCCCATGGCAACATCATGTCCCGTACCTGAATGCTCCACAAACATCAAGCAAACAGTGCATCTTAAAAGGCTGTGATTCAGAGGGCAACTACCCCCCTCAGTTCTCCTCTGAGCCACAGCACTTCTATTAACTTGAGCCTTTTGTTTTGCTGCTCTGGTCTGAGTCATGATTTCTTTTAAGTTAAATAAGATTTCAATTTCAGTTTATACCTCTAAGTTATCTCCCAACACAGTTATAACGGGATATATATATTTTTAGTGTCAAGTATTATTTATCTCCGAGTTCCCTTTATATAACTTCCGTATGAGTTATGTATTAATTAATTATGTTACGTTTGTAATCTAAGTCAGCATATGTATTTAGTTAAAAGTACAATTTAAATGCCAATGAAGTTCAACAAGTTTAATAGATTTTACCAATCACTGAAAATATTATAACCTATACTATACTAACGCTATCTAGGTTCGATATATAACGATCGTATGACAAAGACAAAGGCGGGAAGTTACGAACGGTAACTCTACGGACACTTAAGTATTAATTAACTTTCAAATCTCGCTGTCTCAATTCAGAATAAACTAACGATCCTTACCAGGTCTATAAGCTACTTATAAAAAAATAATTTGATGTAAAAAATATTCAATAAGCGGCTAAATATGGCAAAAAAACTTCTCGTTCAGCGGAGTTGCGACTTGTAACACGTGGATACCCTTACCGATACTTTTATGCAATTACAAGGCCGAGTAAAGAATAAATACACCAAATTAATCAGAAAATCACAAAATAATGCTATACTACTAAATTTAAATCAAATGTTTTAGAAAAACAATAATTTCAAATCAATAAATAAGAAAAATCCACTTAGCGGCTTTGAACACGTCTGGCCCCTACTAGCCTCGTCACTCTAATAATATATTGGAGTCTGCTGACGAGGTTAGTAGGGGCCAGACTCCAATAATATCACCATAATAGTTTCAGAACTAATCAAGCCGGCACCAAACTTACACAACAAGTGCACTCTCACAACCACAATCCCTCTAATCGATTCAGCCATCGCAATTATTAAATTAGGATCTAGTTACAAAATCTTCCAACACGAGGCGTTGTCATAGAATGGTGTCGCCATAACACTAAATTTAGGATTCTAAAGTCGAAACTGCCAACGAACCTTTCACCTGTCTGGAACCTTACATACGTAAAGTTTCCACGTGTCTCGAAATGCATTATAGGAACATAGGAATCCTTTAAATACATAATTCCTTTTCTCCTATCATTGCCAACCGAAGACTTTTTTTCACGCAAGTCGCTCGTTGTGACTGTTGGCTTCACCTTGTTCTCATATTAATATTTTATAAATGACAGCCAGGGACGAGGTAGTAGGTTTCTTCTTCTTCTTCCTTGAGCAAATTTTAATTACATGTTTTTAACAATTCGGTCTTTATTTATTTTAACTTATTTTAAACTTCATTCCACTTCAATACCATGCAACTAAGCAGATCAATTGAGGTGAGTACCGTCAATTAAGCTCTTATTGCTATTATTATTATTAAATAACTTGTACGCTAAAATAATGTCCTCAAATAAAGTACCTCTGGCATCCATACAACCACTGTGCCAGAACAGGGATTTTGCATTTAGATCTTCTTTGATTACAAGATGGTTTGTGCGAATTTAGAACAGATTTTGTCAAGTTAATGTATAGGATTTTCTTTGTTTTCTGAAAGCGAGCAGTATATACAGTGATATAATAAATTTAAATTGTAGTGACTATTTCTATTTTATGTTAATGGATTAGTGATTATTTTTTATTTTATAGAACATTTTAAATAAGATAACTGCTAATTAGCCATACCCACGAATTGCCCACAATGTCTGAAACTTGTTCCGCACAGAGAAAGATGAGTAAACGGTGGTATACTCAAAATTTTAGAAATGAATTGTTAGAAGATCCGGAATTAAAGGATTGGTTGAAAGAAGACAATAATGAAAAAGGTGCATCTTACTGTATTTGTTGTGAAATGAAATTAAAGAATGCCTACTATATAGATCGACGTAACTAAAAATACAGTTAAACATAAAAAAAGTGCAAATATTGCTAAGACAAGTTCAACGTTAGACACGTTCTTCACAAAACGTAAACCTACGGAGAATGAAGAAGTAGCAAAGGCAGAGTTAACAATTGCTGCACTCATTTCTGAGCATAATATTCCATTTGCGCAATGTGATCACCTTATAGAAGCATGTAAGAAAGCATTTCATGATAGCAATATTGCAAAACAAGTTCAGATGAAGGCGACTAAAGTCTCTTATCTTATACAAGATGGCATAGCCTATCATGAAAAAATATACATTTCTAACATATGCAGAAACAAGTTTTCAATGATAATAGATGAAAGTACAGATTTATCTTTATCGCAAGTTCTAGCTGTTGTTGTTAGATATTTTGATATTCAAAAACTTGATGTTGTAGATGTGTTACTTGACACTGTTTGTGTCGAAAATGGTACTTCAGAAGGGCTTTATCAAGCTGTAAAAGATCTTTTCATAGAAAAAAACATTCAAATAAGTAATCTCGTTGGCTTTGGAAGTGATAATTGTGCCACTATGATGGGTACTAAGAGTGGGTTCCAGTCATTGCTAAAAAAGGATGTACCATCAGTATTTATAATGGGATGTGTTTGCCATTCTTTTGCATTATGTGCTAGTCATTCAGTCAAGGTACTACCATCATATCTAGAAATATTTATAAAAGATATCTCTTGTTATTTTTCCCGTAGTAGTAAAAGATTAAACGAGTTCAAAATGATTCAAGATGTTGTAGATACTGCTAAGCATAAAATCCCCAAATTAGCACAAACACGTTGGTTATCCCGTGGTAACGTAATAAAAATTATTATTGAGCAGAGGGATGCGTTAGTTCTTTATTTTCAGTCTCAATCAAAAATTGACAAAATCGATGGTGCAGGGAATATTTACAATACTATGATCACCAAAGGAACTAAGCATATGTTGTTGTTTTTAGGATATGTACTGGAGAAAATAAACTGCCTGAATATTGAATTTCAATCTGAGCACATTTCAGATTGCACTTACTTCATTCAATGGTTTCAATTGAGTATAAAAATATTCTTAGTTTTTTCATAAAAGAAGAAGTCATTACTTCGTGCAAGCTGGTTGAAAGTGATCCAAGCAATGCAATAAATCATAAGCCTCTGAATAAAATATATTTGGGAGGCCGTTGTATGGCCTTATTAAATTCAACACCACTTGGTGACAGTGAAAGCAGGTTTAAAAATAATGGTTTAAAATTTCTTGTTGAACTTTGTATGGAAATCAGAAAAAGATTTCCTCTAAATGATGATGGAATTATCGCCAGTCTCAATGTTCTTGACCCAGCAGTGATACATGATCGTGCCAATTCGCCATCCTCAATTTTCCATTTAGCAATGCAGTTCCCTCACCTTGTTTCTGAAGACAAACTAGATCTTCTAGATGATGAATGGAGATCATTTCGTTTAAATCAAGATTTAGATTTCTCTTACAAAACCATCCTTGAGTTTTGGTATCTGTTACGTAATGTAAAAGATAGCTTTAATAAATCTAAATATGAGATTTTATCTAACTTTATGACCAGTCTAACTATTTTACCTCACTCTTCGGCAAGCGTAGATAGAATCTTCTCCCAAGTAAACCATATAAAAACAAAAGCCACAAACTCCCTTAAATCAGAAACTGTGAAAAATCGACTAATGGCAAAACAGGCGATAAATAGATCTAATCAAAATTGCTATTCATGGAAACCTAAATCAGAATTGGTAAAAGAAGTCATACAAGGAACTTGTCATAAAAGATACGAAGAACGTTTGAAAAAAATGAAAGAACTTCAAAAAATAAATGTGGAGGGAACTGAATGGGATGAAAATTCTGATTACAATTAAATAAAAGATATTTTTGCATGGTAAGTTTTATCTTATTTGTGTTGCTATACTATATGATGAAAACTAGGTTTTTTTGGGTTTATT
Organism: Mastigoproctus giganteus; assembly: GCF_048544385.1. Taxonomy (NCBI): domain Eukaryota; kingdom Metazoa; phylum Arthropoda; class Arachnida; order Uropygi; family Thelyphonidae; genus Mastigoproctus; species Mastigoproctus giganteus. The sequence goes on from NC_143580.1 coordinate 2,136,274, forward strand.
TAAGTTGCAATCTAAGTTTTTTTAAAATTTGTGAGTGGGAGCCTGGGTACATGGCATGGATTACGTTCCTGGTCATTAGGCTCTCCTATCATCATCTTCTTAATAATAACTAACACATTCCTACGATCAGTTTCACCTAACTCTTTCTTAAATACAATTGACATTTTTTATTTATTAATCATACTTATCTAGCACAATCCTACATTCTTCTTCATGGTTAACACAATTCTTCTTCTGGAATTTAATGTCCACTTTACACATTATTCTATTCTATTCTATTCTCACCCTAACACATTAAAATTACATGTTAATGAAATATACATTGGTTTATTTATTTCTTCATCCTCTCAGGTAAACTCCAGCATTTGGCGACTAATTTCTCTACTTCAGTAACATTATATAAATAACATACAACTGTACCTGCTCTATAGGCTAGCCCATCCAAAATTATTACTTTTCCTCCATTAATTGATCGGTAAATAGACCACAACTGTAAACCATCCTTCATTAAACTATTTCTATGATATTTCCTTACTTATCTATACAACATGCATTGAATTAACTGTATGCTTCCCTAAATCTCACTTAATATTTATCTATCTTCCCTGCAGTCCTTTGCAATTACATAGAGGTAAATTCGTTGTTTAACCACTTACTTCTGGGGATTTGGATCTTACCGCTAATACAACGTGTGGCCTGTGACTTTCTGCTCTGCATCGGGTCCTCCATTGGTTTGGGAACGTTCATTTGGAATGCTAAACTTTGCCAGGGACACTTTTCGCTTTGCCGATTATCCTGGTGTCGCATCCTTCTTTGCTGTGCCGGATCATTCAGTAGGAGTCGCTTCCCATCACTTTATTTCCACAGGACGGTACGGTGTTCTTCTGTTAGCATTATCTCGCTGCCCTCCTTTCAAATATATTTCTCGGAGGACGCTTTCGGACTTCTATGTTCCATCTCGAGAAAGTTCCCCTTTCCGTAACTTATCTACACTTTGTTAAAGCTATCAGAATTTAGTGAACTCACCATAACTGGTTCTACTGGTGGATCGCTTCCGTGGACTGTTTCCTGGGCCTATCTTTCCAAAAACACCGTTTTCGCCCTCCAAAGAAACTTCATCACTCCTGAAAAAAATTTTATCACCTTCCGAAAAACTTTATCATCTCAACAAAAACTTTATCACATATCGAAAAACTTTATTATCTCCGAAAAAAACTTTATCACATATCTCTTTTGCGCGTGCAAAAAACAAAAATCACAAAAATCATCGTCCCCATTCTCATTTGCCTATGACACATGACAGGAAGGCCGAGTTCCTTCCGGTGTAGAAAGAACTTCCGTTTCTAGAGAATTCTCGAATGTTCTGGAAAAGACCAGAATTTCGGAGCTCAGACTCCATCCGGAAAACATCTGCATCCATTTACTTGATTCGTCTCGCATTATTATAAAATGACCACACCTGCTCTGTTTGCAGTAAACAAAACGCTTACACCTGTTACCCCTATTGTAATCTCTGGAGCACTCCGTCCCTTTTGCCATGCCATCAATTAACCCCCCACTGTTCCGTCTCGTATCTTCACTTGCTGCTTCAGGTAGTGGGCGCTGATCGTATATCTGTTTCTAATGTTTATCTTCAAGGTATATTTGCTTGTACATTAAATTTAACCTTTCCTTAAATTAATTCCATTAGCGCGAAACCCATTATCTTAAACAATATTTGTGACTTTAAGTGTTTTCTTGTAACGTTTACAATATCACTCTATCTAGCATTCTATCATTAATTATATAGACATTTAATTTAATTTGTAAGACTTTGTGTCTTACACAGTTTAAATTTTATTTTAATTTTTTTCTGGGTTTCTCTTAGTCGCATTCCTAACCCTGTGTATTAAAATAGCTACTGGAAATTACATGCTCCATCACCACGTCAAGGTGGAAACCTGTCAATGAAGTTTTTTTTTTCTTCTTGTTTTTAATTTTAAATTTATTTTTATATTTTTTAAAACCTTTAATTCGTTTGAAATTTGTTCCAAATATTAAGAAAATACCTACGAACAACTTTAAGAAACGTTTTTTTTACAAAACTTATAAAAGTGGTTTTCGACATTTCAAAGTGACAAACTCGTGGATGACATCATCATCAGATGTCCCAATGAGCCATATGAAATAAATAAGACCAAAGTAGCGCAAGGAGCCACTGATCTTATGAAGTCAACGTAAGATGATAGTCTATAACCCTTTTACTCTTCTTTCCTCAAGTTCAAGCAGAACTAATCTTTTCTGTAACAATTTCTTGGAAAAATTTTGGAAAGGCTGAAAATCTTCCTAAGTCTTAATTAATTGAGCTATTCGGCCTCAGTCAAGTCAGCAAGATTTGGACTAGCAAATAAAAATTCATTTCTGAGATACAAGCACTCGTCACAATAATATAAAGCATGGCCTCATGTCTCCAGAGCCTTGCAGTGATACTGAGACCTTTCCAAAACACCCAGCTGATTCAGCTTTGCTAAAAATGGGCCATGACCGGTTAATAAGTCAAGGTTACCTTTGCAACCCTCTCAAGAGTTTTTATGTAGCTGCTAAGCAGACACTGATGGCTACGTATGTGATGTTTTAAGCCATTACTAGGGACACAAGATTTAGACAAATTCAAAGGGCGTTTCAGTATAGCAATCAATAAAAGAACACTTAGTCCTAGCTGTCAATAGTAAGGTCACGATTGGTACCAATGAAATAAATAAATAATAAGTAAATATTCGTTTATCTCAAATACAGCAAGTCCATCGCAGCTCGTGGCTAGGGGCAGATAATACGATACAAAGGAAATAAAATAAAATAATCGAATGCATAGCAGATTTTATATATAAACATTAAAAATGACTAGGAATTATAGTATGAATTAAAATAGAATTTGCAGAGCAGGACATTTGGCTTTCAGTTGCAGTTACTGGGTTGGAGGCAGGCTGCTGTTCTTATTTTTCTTCATTTTATCGATTTCAGAGTTGAATAACCTGTTGCAATCAATGTTGTGATGATTTATGAGGTGAAGGGATGCATTGGAGAAACTTCTGTCCATTTGTTTCAGCCTGGAGAGGTTGGATTTTATTTGTTAGTTTCTTGAATTTTCCCTGTTGGGAGCAGCTATTAATATTGGCTAAGTTTGGTGAATCGAAATCAGAAATAATTAACTTTGCAAGAAGCATGACTCCAGACTCGTTGATCATCTGTTGCAGAGGCTTTGTTTTTAGGTTTTCATAAAGCGTATGGGGAAAACGAATCTTACTATTGAACTATCTAATAACACAATATTCTAGGGCAAGGAATTGCTTGACGGTTACTTGAGCAGCAGCAGATCAGATTTCGGAAGTCTAAGACAGAAATGGAAAAGATGGAAAAATGGAAAAGATTTTTTTTTTCTTTAGTCTTGAATTGCTGCCGTTTCTTGTTTGAATAGCGAAATCGAATTCTTAAATTTGGACAACTAACTGTGACATCAGATTTATCAAAAACAAATTGGCATCATCCAGAAATAAGGAAAGATAAGGTGCACTATATGTATATCTATAACTTATTTAGCAAATGTAATATTAATATTAAAACAGCAAAAAAATAAAAACTTTTTATATTAGGATCACCTGGAAAGTTACTTTCAACTAACGTTGTATATTGTGTCTGTAGTTTTACGTGTTGTCTTGTCGATTTATTTATTTTCCTCTACGAAAAACCTGCGGTTCTCTGGTAAAAACCTTCCTATCTACACCTGAGACCGACGAGGAGTTTCTCAAGACATCAAAGGCGGATATTGTTGGGATATCACAGACGTGGTGTCACACTGATATTAGGAATGCAGAATTGGAATTTGGGGAGTACAATGTGTACAGAAAGGACACACAGGATAGAAAGGGAGAAGGTGTTATGCTGTTAATTAATAAAAACATAAAATCAAAAGAAGTGCACCCAGTTTATATAGATGAACAGTGCACTGTTGGGTCAGTTTGGTGTGACATAAGCACTGCAAAAGCAAAGATAAGAGTAGGAGTGTGTTATAGGCCTAATGACTCGAATGAGTACAATGAACAATTGTACAGGGAAATAGAGTGGGCCAGTAAATCAGAGAGTCTTATAATGGGGGCTTTTAATTTCCCAGATATTGACTGGAATTTGTGGGTTGGTCACTCGCACACTAGCAAGGCATTTGTGGATTTATTGGATGATAGTTTTCTGCAGCAGCATGTTCGAGAGGCAACCAGAGAAAGTAACACTCTTGATCTGGTTATCAGCAGTGATCATTCGTGTATTAAGAATTTGCAGATAAAGGAACCACTAGGTGGCAGTGATCACAGTGTGCTGAAGTGGGATTTACTCAAAGAGGTCACTACCGTCAGGGGTAAAGGAAAGGGTTTTTTCTTCCGTAAAGGCGACTACAATGGACTGAGACAGTATTTAAATTCTGTACAGTGGGATCAACTGACGATGTTACCAACAGTAAATTCTAAGTGGGAAGCATTCAAGGAATTAATCGTGGAAGCTACTAGACTTTATATACAGATTAAGAAATAGTGTTCAAGGGTTAGGCCTAAATGGTTATCAAATGAACTAATGAGACTCGTGACAGAGAAGAAAAATGCATGGGATGCATATAAATTATCAGGTGACGCAGAAGCCTGTGGCAGAGATAAGCTAGTCTGTAATCAGGTCACAAAGGAGGTTCGGCAGGCGAAGGCGGATTACGAGAAATCTTTGGCAAAGGATGCTAAGAAAAACAGCAAGGATTTCTTTACTTATATAAACTCTAAAAGGAAGGGGATGAATATGATTGGTCCACTTGACATCGATCGTTCGACTGTTGATGATCCTGCTCAGATAGCAAACAAACGGAAGACTATTGTACAAATTGGAGCAGAATGGTATTAAGGGTAAGTTGCTACAATGAATAAAAGAATGGTTAAGTGGGAGAAGACAGAAGGTGGTAATCAATGGGTGCTGCTCTTCGTGGACTAATGTTTTTAGTGGAGTCCTACAGAGTTCGGTGTTGGGTCCTCTGTTGTTTTGTATATTTATCAATGATATTGATAAAGGTATATCAGGCTTAGTGTCGACGTTTGCAGATGATATAAAGGTTAGCAGGGTTGTTAATGGCAGTGTGCTACTGCAACAGGATCTAGATAATTTGGCCAGATGGGCTAAGAAGTGGCAACTGAAGTTTAACCTTGACAAATGCAAAATACTGCAAATGGGTAGAAGTAATACCTGAGAGAAACGTACCAACAACTATGTGGTACTACACTTAAGGTGGTTGAAAATAAAAAAGACCTGGGAGTAATTGTGCAGTCAGATATGAAGTTTTCTGAGCAATGCAGACAGGCTGCCACGGCAGGTCATGTGATTTTGTCAATTATATATAGGAATTTTGCTAGCAGAGAAAAAGGAGGTGATTGTCCCTCTGTATAAAGCAATGGTCAGATCAGAATGCGTACAGGTCTGGAGGCCTCATTTTAGGAAGGATGTAGATTTGCTTGAGCGTGTACAGAGAAGAGCGACAAGATTGGTGAGGGGAATGAAGGGATCCTGTTACCAAGAGAGGCTTAAATTGTAGAAATTGCAGTGGCTGGAGACTAGGCATCTGCGTGGTGATCTGATTGAGGTGTATAAGGCCTTGAATGGGTTGAGCACGCTGAATTCTAATGGGATCCTTCCAGTTGTTCAGATTACGAACCTAAGGGGGCATAAATTCAAATTAAGAAAAGACAGATGTAGAATAGATGTGCGGAAATTTGTCTTTAGCCAGCGGGTGTTTAATTGCTGGAACAAACTTCCGTCTGTCGTTGTGGAAATTGATAGGTTAAATAAATTTAAGGAGGAACTGGACAGGCATTTGGAGGGTATGGTGTGATTTTTGTTTTTTTTTTTTTTTTTGGCTGATGCTGCATAAGCTCATACACTTGCTTTCTTGCATCACATGCCACTACTATTGCTGCTACTACTAACTCAGCCATGGAATGAAAAATGCCCATAAACTTTCCTCGTGTCATCGATGGGATTCGAAACCGGACCTTTTCTACTCAGTGTGAGGAGAACGATGACGATACGACTGTGCTAAACGCGCAGAGAATTGGAACAGCTAAGTGGACCTTTTCAGCAAAAAAAAAAAAAAAAAAAAAGTTAAAATATTTCCACGTTCATTTTCCGTTCATTATCCCTAAAAAGTGATTACCTAATGTCACCTTCCACTGTACCAAACCTCTCAACCACCACTGACAGATATTTTATTCCAGTGAACTACAAAAATTCGCCAGAAATAAAGTTCATGAGATCTAGCCAGCCTCCCGTTACTTTCTAAGTGTTAATAGTCAAAGTACATGTCGCCATTTAACTTTACCGATCCTTTAGGATCAAATACGTACAAAATGCTTGTCAAAATACATCTCGCCTACCGACCGGGCTAGCCGGGTTCGTAAAGTGTCTGTATCGCAACATAAAGGTCAAGGGTTCGAATCCCGCCTCTGGTTGGGATCAGAGTAGAAAATGCAAAAGCAATTTTGGAGGTGCAATAGGGCCACAGAAGCCGATTTGCCAACGACATCTTACCTGTTAACTTTACCGTTCCCTCGCAGGATCAATCATGTACAATTCCTTTATTTCTAATCATCGTACATGTTCATCTTAAAATTTCATTTTTAAGCGTGTTATTCTCCTTTTCTTCGATATCTTGACTCGCTTTTAACTTGCAGTTATCTGAAATTCTCAAAACGATTACGCTTTTGTTTGTACGAGATTTTGAGGATCAACTCGGGATTCCCTCTCCGAAGGGTGAACTTGTTTACGGACAAAAGAAAAAAACATGGGCATAGAATGGATGGTTGGATCCCTCTACAAGAGCAGTAAAAATACCACACAGATCATTCATTCCAAATTTTCAACTTTCCATTTTTGTCAATCCAAGGAATGATTATCATTGTTCAGCAATGCAGAAACCTTCACTTGTCCAAAGAATTCATTTTTGTTTCGGGTGACTTCGTTTGCCCCACTTGTGAGAAAATCTGTTGCTTACATTTTCAAATTTAAAACTGAAATGAAGGTGTTATATAATTTTTCCAGCACTGAACCTCATACTAATATGATTAAAGAGGCCTGTGCACTATGGATTCATTATTAATATCGAATTACTGTGGACACAGAGCGAAAAGGAGACAGAATAAATTATGACAAGTTTAATAATAGGAAAAACACACACATATATTAGATTAGATACATATAATATCGGTGTTTAGATACACCATAGATAACTCTTAATTGATGTATCTAAACACCGATATTATATAGATACCAAACTCTTAAAGTATTATGCCTTGTGCATTTATTTATTTTAAATTAGATTAGATACACACAAAAGCTTTCGGTTAATTTGTTAACCTTCCTCAGTCAAGCTGACAGTTAAGAGTGGAACATGAGGGTGATTACTGCCAATCATGTACACGAACTGCGTGATTAAATGTTGGCTCTCGAAGCCTCTCTCTTGCAACGTCCACATGTGATGCGTGTGGACGCTGCCAACGTTTGTCATTAATCAAAATGGTTGTTTCGATGATAGGGTGGACACGACATTCCACTGCTCCTAATATATTTATAATTATTTATTCATTTTTACCTGCCAATATCGAAACAGGTCCAATTCTATGTAATTTTAAAGAAAAATTAAGCTCTGTTACTTCTCCTCTGAACATTGGTTGTACCCTGTAGATTTGACTTTCGTTTCCACTCCCCCATCGTTCTGCTATCTATATTTATGCCTTTGGAATCTGTGTACTCTGTTTAATAATAAAGGAATAATAGATTAAAGAAATTGAAGCCTACATTTGCGAAAAAGGACATCTATTCCCACCACCACTGCCGACACGAAAGAGAGGGGATTTCCAGAATCAAACTTCTTAAGTTTCAGTGATCCCTTTCATTAATAATAAGAAGGAACGATAGAGGAATTTAAAATGTAATGTTAAAATGTTTGAGTGAGAGAGAGAGAGAGAGAGAGAGACCCATGAATCGCAAGACTCACACGCAGTTGTTCTTTTCTTTCAGGCAGTAGCGCCATTGGTAGCAAAGTTCTGCGGCAAGTAGCCGTTCCTTCGATTTCAAATAAAAAATGTAACGAATCTTACTGTGACAAATCTTCCTTCCGTAAGATTTTACCACAGGGTATTGTAGGCCACCAACTCTGCGCGGGGTACGCAAAAGGAGGAAAAGATGCCTGCCATGTAAGAAAATAAGTTTATTTCTATGTTCAATATTCTTATACATCGCTGCCTTTCAATTAAAAGGCAGAGATATCCGTCCCCGTTATTTCGGCTGGTCTTCTGGAACTTTAAGTCATATCTGGGATGAAATTTTTCAATTTCAAAAATTAAAATTTTGAAAAGAACGTAAATCGCTTTTTTCAGAAGCATTGATAATATTTTTAAGTAAACCGAGGACGGGGAACAACTTTCCCGTTTCAAAAAAAGTAGTTGATTCGGCAAAGTTTTAATTTAGAAATCGTAAAATCTAAATGGTAATCGTAGTCCAATGATAATATGAAATTCAAAATTCTCAGACCAAATATGATAAAATAAGTCGATAAAAACCTCGTATAATTGATGCAATAAACTAAGTAAGGTGAGACCTATATTAAATGTAACTAAAATATCGTTTTATTTAAAAATAATCTTTAGTGAAACCGCATTGTTATTGCAAATCTGATATTTGGTTGTTCCGTAATTTTAGGGGATATTCGACAGAACAGAGAATTTAATGTTCGCTCAACCCACACAATCATTAAATTTTGAAACAGAAAGACTCGTGAAATAAATATGAAAACCGGAGTACGTTGATTTAGGTGCCCATCCGATAAAACAGTTCTTTCTAATGCATTAATGGCTTGACTTGCCTTTTTCATAAAATTCAGGTCTGTGCCATAAACTGCTAGTCTGTGCCAGTTTATCAACACAGCACACAGTACCCCGACAAGACACAGAGGACAGGACAGTTGATCGACAATATTATCCGTCCCCTAATAATATTGTCGTAAACTCTCGAGCATAAGAACAGTTAATGATGTCAAGGTGGAAAACAATCACTACAAATAGTTAAATAAACTAACACATTATTTCACCCACCTGCTTTTCCATATATTTATTGAAATAGAACAGACCGACTGCATTTCAACACTGTTAAATCCCCTCTTAGAATGCAATAGCCACAGCTAAAAGGTTACGATGCTATTTATATTCCAGGGAGTATACGCTCATGAGCCAAAATATTATGACCACCTACCTATTAGCATGTTGGGCTACCGTTCGCCGTGACCAGATTCAAACCGAGGTGATATCGACTCCAAGAGACCGCTGAAAGAATCTTAGAGTCCCGGGTATCCTGTTCCACCGCATCCCTCAAATATTCAATGGGATTGGTGTCGGGGGAATTTTGTGGCCAGTGGAGCGCACGAAATGGTTGGACATAATCGTCCAGCTATTACTGGACAGTGCAGAACTGGTGATACGAACTGTTCTCTTGTTGAAACAATCTAGTGCCATTTGGATCCACAGCCATTATGAAGGGCAAAACAAAGTCCGTAATAATGCGGAAGTAGACATGTTGTTATGTTGTTATTTGGTTTTTAGGAGCATTAGCAACTAAGGCCATATTGCTCCGGGATATGCGGTGGTCATTCCCTGAATGACCTTTCCGCATCCTCCGTATTTGGTGGTGACGGGCTCGAACCCCGGTCTAATCAAGAAGCGTGTGCTACGCACTGCTGCTCCTTCCCACCTGGCTACGGAGGCGCCTAAGTAGACATGTATATTATCTTATGTAAGACGGCTCCAGAACTTTTTTTTTTTTTTTAGTTCAACTCCTCCGTGGAACACTGCGACGAAAACTGAACTCTGTAAAACTCCAGAAATGTATGTCCGCAATACTACGTTTGTGCACAAATGAAAATGAATGCGTTTGTACAGGGTAAATGTTGTTGTGTTGTTTAGATGTTTCTCGCCACTTAGCCACCAGGAACGCAATCATCTGGAAAGCCTGTCCAGTGCCAGTGAACACCACTAGGAGGTAGGCCAAAACTATGTATGTACCGTAGCCCTATGTTGTACCTTTCAATGTTGTACCCAATGCCTAAGCCCTCGCAAGAAACTGAAATACACACACACACACACACACACACACACACACACACACACACACACACACACACACACACACACACACACACACACACACCTAATAGGACAGATGAAACTGAATTATGTTTGTTTGTTTGTTTGTTTGTTTGTTATTTGGAGCATTAGCAACTAAGGCCATATTGCTCCGAAGATATGCGGTGGTCATTCCCTGACCTTTCCGCATCCTCCGTATTTGGTGGTGACGGGGGCTCGAACCCTGGTCTAATCAAGAAGCGTGTGCTACACACTGTTGCTCATTCCCACCTGGCTACGGAGGCGCCTAGATGAAACTGAAATGATGACAAGTTCGAAAAACAAAACGACGAGGAGGAATCCCGTACTAGCGAGCCTGTGCCAGTATAACCCTGCCTCGAAGCCAGTCCAAGACCAGCAGTGATGGTGGTGAGAAGGTCCAGAAAGGATTCATTAATATTCATTCAGCACAACAAGTTGTAGCTCCGCAGCACACAGCAGTGTAGATTTCAGTTCAGGTAATAATTTCTTCAGCTTAGACCATCAGGAAAGATAGAAGCCGGAGCAATGGAATCACTGGAGTCTCGAGAAACCGTAATCTCTTTAAGGCCATTGAATGTCGTGTAAGCAAAGTCCTGAAGAAGGTTAAATATTTCCATTGATATCAGAAGACATTCGTTCCTAAGAGAAAATTAATTGCAAAAGATGAGAAGAGGCTGACAAACATTACTATGAAGCGGAGAATTAAAGAGGATATGCTCCCAATCCTCAGTTACCACAAAAACATAAAGGTGAATCAGATAGATTAAAGGTCATATGTTTAGCTTGAAGTAAGCCATGCCCACCTCGTAAGAAAAGTATATTTAAACCTGAGAAAAAATATTATCACATTTTTTTGCAAAGCAAATAAGTAATCAATGGAATAATTTTTTGTGATCGGACCTTCGGAAGTACTGGACCATCGATCGTGCCAAAGTAGGACAAGGTAATCCCAGCAGTGTTTCATTTCAATTTTAGTGTCGTACTGAGTATTTAAAGTGTATCCAAAAAGGGTAATTGTTCTTTAGTGACGAAGATAGAAACAAAATCCAAGAAGATTATCTGTAGTAGAGTGCCTTTGAGAATAGAAGCTTGGTTTTTTCTTAGAAAATAGAAAATTTATTGGAGGCAGCTCAAGAACACGGATATGCCATATTTTTCTAGCAGATATTTCTAGCTAGAAACGGCAGTAAGATTGTCTGTGCATGCGACTCTTGAAGTATTGGGAATAGAGCAAAAAAGCCATACGACCAGGACAAATCCCAGATGAGTGTGTCGAGATCAGAACCTTCGGGGCATCTTCTTGAAACAGAACGGCAGATATTTCTGAGTACGAGAAATAATTTGAACTGACCAATGACAAAAGTACCTGAGGGTGAGATTGTAGAAATGTGACTAAGAGTTAAGAGCCCTAAAGAGAGAACATAAACTGCCCTGCCACAGGGCAGTAAATAGCCCAGAGAAATAAATAAATATACCCATTACGTTCGACCAGACCTTCTTCAGGAGCGCGATCTATACAGAACCCAAGCTGATCTGGTGAGATTTTAATGAGAAGTCTATAAAAGTCTCTCTTTATAGAGATTCGCAAACAGCAATAAGACCTTCTAAAGTTTTCTGAACCGAGTCCTGACAATAAAGCAATTGAACGATAAGCTTTTGTGGTAAGGGAGAACCTGGTTTTGGGACCGGTTTCAATAGAGATGTTTTACAAACGCCCGGAGAGACTGATCAGATAAGCACTTGTTAAAGAGATCTACGAGAAGGGAAGGAAAGAGTTTGTGCATTCTTTTAACAAAAATAACTTTAACGTTTTCTAAACCAGGACAGCTGTCACTCTTGATTTAGGAAATTACAAAGTCCTTAGAGTGAGGGCAGATCTGGGCACATCTGAGTCGGACGTATAGCAGCTGCTGCTTTGATATCCACGAATAATGAGATTGAATTGAAATAAGGCAACATATGAAGAAATGGAAGTGAAAAAGAATATTATTGACACTATCGAAGAAAAGCGTTTAACATGGTATTGACTGCAAAGCAGATGCAAGAAACCAGATAACCAAAAGCTATCCTGGAATTGATACCTCCAGGAAGAAGGAAAAGAGGAAGACCTAGGAGGACATGGATGGATGGAGTACGGGAGCGCATGATAGCCCGACGTGTAACTGACCAAGACATCTTAAACCGCACTTTATGGCGGGAAAAATTCCTACCAAAAAAAAAAACAAAAAAAAAAACTTGTAGGCTGAGGAAACCCATTGTAAATGGAAACACTCCTCTTGGATAAGAAGATGGACACTGGAGTTGTCTTGCCTTAGGAGAGAAGTACATCAAGCAAGAAAACGACATCAAACTCATAGGGATTGGCCGGCCCCAGAAGTTGAAAGACTCCACAGAGAATATTTAAGAACAAAAAATCAGTACACCATGGCAATATCTAAGAGAAAATAAGAAACTTGGACCTCTTTTGTGAAAGAATCAGGCAATGCTAACCCCTGGGATCTTCTCTACAAGATCGCTAGAGCTAAAAGCTTTACTCCAGATGTATTCGGTACAGTCCAAACGGATGCTTCTGAAACCACCTGTTGGGCTGATACAATTAATACAATTCTGGACAAACTCTTTCCCCATGACGATCCCTCAGAAGACCTGCCAGAACATCAGACTGTTAGGCGACAGAACGCTGCATACAAGCCACCAGACAATGCTGATCCATTTAAGATGATTGAACTAGAGACAGTGTTCAGAAAGATAAATAATAAAAAATGTCCTGGAATTGACTGTATTGAATATGTCTTCATTCAACGAGTCTTTAGATTAAAACCTGACCTCCTTCTACTTCTGTTTAACAAATGCCTCTCCTCCTCCCAGTTCCCTAAGGCTTGGAAAGTGGCCCTTCTTCATTTCATCGCCAAGCCCAACAAACCACTGACTGAACCCAAGTCCTTCAGGCCCATTGCCCTGCTGGTCAACCTTGGGAAAATCCTTGAGAGACTGATGTCCTACAGGGTTACAAACCTCCTATTGTTAAAAGACTTGATAATCCCCTTCACAATATGGCTTCACCCCTGGTCGATCCGGTGAGAAGGCCCTTTCTGACCTAGTCCTCATCTGTAAACTTCCCAGTCCAGATATGAGCTGGCCATGTTCATCGACTTTGAGGGCGCCTTCAATAGATTATGATGGGAGAGTGCCCTTCAATGCCTCCGTCAAGCAGATTGTCTGGCCAATCTATACAAGCTTTTTAGAAATTACTTTACTGAATGTACCATTATTGTCAAATCCAAGCATCAACAGGTCTCCAGGCCAGTTCACAGGGAAAGACCACTGAGTTCCGTCTTGGGCCCCCTAATTTGGAACATGATTCTACAAAGTTGGCTCAGCAATACATTTGAAAACACAAAAATAATAGCCTTCGCAGATGACCTCACAATCACTATTTCTGGTCGATCTCGCTCAGTAATTGAGATAAATGCTCAGCGGGTCCTCGACCATCTGTCTTCCTGGGCGAGACTGCACAAACTCCATATTAATCCAGAAAAATCTAATATGATCATCTTTAAAACGAAGCTTGAAATCAGAAGGCCCCCTCAGGTCAGGATCGATGGCACTCAGTTACCACTGGTCCTGCAAACTAAAGTCCTAGGAGTAGTTATAGACCACAAGTTGTCATTTCTTCCCCATCTCCAGCACTTGAGTACAAAAGTCAAGAAATTCACCGCATCCATAGTTAGAATTTCAAGATGTGAGTGGGGACTGTCTCGCAGGACACTCCTCTTATACTATAAAGCTGTATTCTTGCCGATTGTAACTTACGCTGACCTCCTTACAACAGTCACTCGGTGAAACACTAGTGACTGTTGTAAAAATGCGAGAGAAACGCCAATCAATACAAAGAAGTATGATCCTTGCCACCCATCGTTTCTGCCGCACTGTGTCCTCGGCGGCCATCCATGTCATCGCGGGGACAATCCCACTGGATTTGGCTGTGATCTTCCGAGGCCTCTGCTTTCGACTAAAGAAAATAATCCCAACTTCCATTCTTGACATAAAGCTGAACCTCGATAATGAAATCAACCGAGAAAAGACTAGATGTTACAATGAACTTATCAATCTGTGGCAGACCAGATGGGACACCTCTACCACTGGAGCAGTAACTAAAACATTCCTCCGCATGGTAACCTTTGCAACGTCTAAAACCACCATCTCATGGTTTTCAATGAGTCTAGAAACTACAAAGATTGTCATCGGCCACGGTTCTCTTAATGATAAACTCCACCAACTGGGATTGTTCAATACAGATCTTTGCATCTGTGGCAACAAAGAAAGCTGGTTCCTTATCCTTTTCGAATGTGATCTCTATGAAGAACAACGTGAACAACTAAAGACAACTGTCTCTAACTTTGCAACTGAACAACTGGAGCAACTCATCCAGTACCCTGAGAACCTCCGCTCCTTCCAAGAGTTTTCCAAGGCTGTCTTTTCAAGGCGTCGAACCCTGCTGGCCAACGCTAACCCAGCACCTGAACCCAGAAATAATTAATACCATAATCTCATTATTATTATTATTATTATTATTATTAGTCTTTTTTCTTTTTCATTTTAACATTAATATTATTTTCCCTTCTCCTCTCTCCGCGCTCTGCTCTGACTGAGGGCTGTCCTCTGAGTCGGAGTAGCTCTTCTCTGCACTCCTTTCTTTTTCTCTTCTAGTCCCATGCTGGATGAAAAAAATTTTTAATATTTTTCTTTCTTCCTCGCCTTCTGCTTCTCTGAACAGAGCTCCCCCCTCCCCAGGGCAGGGCAGCCCTCTTTCTCAAAAAAAAAAAAAAATAATAAAATAAAATTATTAATTATTATTATTTATTTATTTAATTTATTAATTTTTCTCCTCCTCTCTCTCTCTTTCTCTCATTCTACCCTGGATTGGGACTTCCCTGGGCTAGAGAAGTTTCTCTCCTTTCTTCCCCCTTCCCCCTCTTCATCTTTAGATAGTCCTATTTCTTCCCTGGGAAACCCGTTCCTAAAGGGGGGGAGGGTGAGCAGATAGTAGGGAGGCCTGCCTTCCTGCAGCTAGGGACGAGTGCCTGGAAGCGGCCATCCTGTTAATGGCTGCTTTCAGGTAGCCAAGTTTTCTTTCTTCCTCGCCTTCTGCTTCTCTGAACAGAGCTCCCCCCTCCCCAGGGCAGGGCAGCCCTCTTTCTCAAAAAAAAAAAAAAATAAATAAAATAAAATTATTAATTATTATTATTTATTTATTTAATTTATTAATTTTTCTCCTCCTCTCTCTCTCTCTCTTTCTCTCATTCTACCCTGGATTGGGACTTCCCTGGGCTAGGGAAGTTTCTCTCCTTTCTTCCCCCTTCCCCGTCTTCATCTTTAGATAGTCCTATTTCTTCCCTGGGAAACCCGTTCCTAAGGGGGGGGAGGGTGAGCAGATAGTAGGGAGGCCTGCCTTCCTGCAGCTAGGGACGAGTGCCTGGAAGCGGCCATCCTGTTAATGGCTGCTTTCAGGTAGCCAAGAGGCCAATACACAACACAGTATAACAAGACACACACACACACACACAGTATTTGTTTTCTTTCCTGTCCTTCTGTGCGGGATGAACTTTTTTTTTTTTTCTTCACTACTCACACACGGGTCTTACCTTCACAATCTGTTTAAAAAAAAAAAAAAAAAAAATGTAAAAAGTAACCAGGCGGAGTTGAACTTATGTTCTAGGAGCCACCCACGCATATAATACATACATACATAAGAAGATGGATAAGGGAAATATTTTCCTACCAGTCAACCACAAAATATTCCCCAGGGAAACGAACACACTTCTTACAGCGTTCACACAATCCAACTGGGTTGGGTTTGCGGGAATGCCAAAGCCACATTTCTACGCTTCTCTAGCACCTTCATGTAGAGGGATACTTGGGCTAGATTTATTATTCTTCTTTCGCTCAGTATCGTTACCATTTACCTTACTGTGTAGAACAACAACTTCGAAGGAACATTCGCTGGTGCGTAGACGAAATGTATTATTACCTCTATTTGAGGAAGAGCCAAGTTTTCAACGTTTTGTATCTTTGCAGGGTGATTCCGGTGGACCGCTGATGCTGAAAGAAGGAGGTAGTTGGTATTTGACGGGAATCGTTTCTTTTGGAGTCGGATGCGCCTTACCCGGCTTTCCTGGAGTGTATACAAGGGTGACCTCGTTCTTGAAATGGATAAAAATAAACACCCGCTCTTAATACATTTCCAATGAATGAAGAGAGAGGAGGACAAGGCGGCAGAAAATGGATGGGAGAGCAACTGCTAAACATCTCAATATATCGAATAACTCTCTCGATAGTGGCAAAAACACTGCTTGACTCTTTCATAATATCGTAAAACCGCTCTTTGATTAAGAGATTTTTGAATGGATGGTACTTCATTTATTGTATTCATTCATGGAAATATATAAATGAATAAATAGCACTTGGTGAAAGCCCTGCATTTCAGTGTTTGACGTTTAATTAAACTAATCAAATTTTGTTTCTAGCGACACTCCAATGCAGCTTGTTGTGTAGCCATACTCGTTCCTTAGTCACAAACACGATGTAAGAACTCCATATGGACACTTCCTTTTTGAAGATTGTTGTTGCCCTTTGCAGATTCTATAATTGCGAAGATGACGTACATGAATCTGTTCACTTCAATCCCAAATTGCCTTTATTAAGCTTACAACATACGTTCCAGGAATGGCATCGCGGGAAACGCATTGTTTATATCCATCCTCCACCAGAACATGCCTAATGGCAGAGACATTAGGCTTCTGACATTAGGCATGCAATCGGGTACGGGACATGATACTGCCATGGGGGATGTCTTTGTGTGTGCGCGATGCAAGGAGTTTATCGATATCAGGCAACAACTCGGCGTTCTTGTGTGCCTATATGAGAGCTTGAAGGAGAGGGTGGATGCCCTCGAGGAAACTAAATTGAGGGGCCCATCAAGCTCTCAGCTGCCCACATCAACGCCAGAGCTTGCACTTGGGCATCACGTGACACAGAGGCAACCCCCAAGGCAGAATGCGCTGGTCCCGAAGGAACTAGTAGTTGTTGGTGACTCTATTGTCAAGGAAACGGGGAACATGCTTTGTAAAAAGGATAGGTGGAACAGGACCAGGGTATGTCTGCCAGGGGCAAAGGTTGATGACGTTGTAGAGCGAATATCATCTTTTAAGGGCACAAAAGGTGATATAGTTGTACACGTTGGCACTAATAATATTAAGAGTAGGAGACCGGCAGAATTACTTAACAAGTACAGGTCACTGTTGAAAAAAAGCCGTGGATTAAGGTTGAATTTGAAAGTGTCTGCAATTCTGCCCAGGCACGATAGGAGGGAGTATATGATGAGAGCCTTGTCGATCAATTCGGCCCTGGAAAGATTGTGCAAGGCTCAAGGGGTAGAATTTTTTTCAGCCTGGTCTGTACTTGTTAACAGGAGAGATTGCTTCTACAGGGATGGGATACACTTAAATAGAAAGGATGCAAGAATATTTGCTGATGCTATCGAGGCAGTGTTAGGTGGGTCGGAAAACTGCTAGCTTGGGGGGAGACAAAGACCAATAGATTGATAGTAGCCACTGGCAGAAGTGAAAGAGATTCTTGCACTGCTTCTATTGGAATGAGCAGAAGCCTGAAAAACAAGATGCATGGTATTTCAGAGACTGCTGGGAGCCATTGCGGTACAAGTAAACACATGGGTTGTGTTAGGGTAGCTAAGAAAAAGAACAGGAGTTTAGTAAATAAATTTGATGAATTTGAGGTATTGCTCAAAACATCAAAGGCACATATTGTTGGGATATCAGAGACGTGGTGTCACACAGATATAAGGGATGCAGAACTGCAATTTGGGGAGTACAACGTCTACAGAAAGGAAAGACTGGATAGGAAGGGGGGAGGGGTTATGCTATTAGTTAAGAAACACATAAAAACCAAGGAAGTGAAGCCAGTCGACATCGCTGGACAGTGCAGTGTTGAGTCAGTTTGGTGTGACATAAGCATTGGGAGATCAAAATTGAGAGTAGGAGTGTGCTATAGGCCTAATGACTCTGATGAGCATAATAAGATACTGTACGGAGAAATAGAGTGGGCCAGTAAATCAGAGAGTCTTATAATGGGGGATTTTAATTTCCCAGATATTGACTGGAATTTGGGGGCTGGTCACTCACACACTAGCAGGGCTTTTGTGGATTTATTGGATGATTGTTTTCTACATCAGCATGTTCGGGAGGCAACTAGAGGGAGGAATACTCTTCATTCGATTATCAGCAGTGATTCTTCATGCATTAGGAATCTGCAGATAAATGAACCACTAGGTGGCAGTGATCACAGTGTGCTGAAGTGGGATTTACTCAACGAGGTAACTACCATCAGGGGTAAAGGGAAGGGTTATTGCTTTCGTAAAGGCGACTACGATGGACTGAGACAGCATTTAAATTCTATACAGTGGGACCAACTGATGATGTTACCAACAGTAAATTCAAAATGGGAAGCATTCAAAGAACTTATCTTGGAAGCTACAAGGCTTTACATACCAACTAAGAAATACTGTTAAAGGTTTAGGCCTAAATGGATGTCAGATGAACTAATGAGGCATATGGCAGAGAAGAAAAATGCATGGGATACATACAAATTAACACATGACACAGAAGCCTATGATAGATACAAGTTGATATGCAACCAAGTTACAAAGGAGGTTAGGCAGGCGAAGGCAGATTACGAGAAATCCTTGGCAAGGGATGCAAAGAAAAACAGCAAAGAGTTCTTTACTTATGTAAACTCTAGAAGGAAGGGGATGAATCAGATTGGTCCACTTGATATTGATGGGTCAACTGTTGATGATCCTGCTCAGGTAGCTAACAAACTAAATGAATATTTTGCATCGACATTCACACATGAAGAGTTATTCAGCGAGGGGAATGCCAGAGGTGTATTCAACTCTAGCAGTAAGCTACAGAATCTTGAAATAACTGGGAGTAAAGTGGAGGAGAAACTGTTGAAGATAAACACAAGAAAGGCACCCGGGGTGGATGGGATCTATCCAGTTATATTAAAGGAGGCAGCAAAGGAAGTAAGCAAACCCTTAGCCATAATTATGGGAGCTTCCTTGGACTCAGGGGAGGTACCCATAGACTGGAAATGTGCAAATGTGACCCCAATTCACAAAGGAGGATCAAAGGCTGACACAAGTAATTATAGACCTGTGAGCTTAACTTCTGTTCCAGGAAAATTATTGGAGGCACTGGTTAAAGACGCACTGCAGCATCATTTAGACAAGACTTCAGTTATAGCTCAGACACAGCATGGTTTTGTTAAGGGGAAGTCTTGCCTGACCAATTTGACTGGATACTATGATGCAGTCACAAAAGAACTGGATGCAGGGAATAGCTTTGATATTATATACGTGGATCTTAGAAAGGCTTTTGATACTGTTGCATATGGAAGACTGCTATACAAATTGGAGCACTGTGACATTGGCGGCAAATTGCTGCTATGGATAAAGGGGTGGTTGAGGGGGAGAAGACAGAGAGTGGTAATCAATGGACACTGCTCATCGTGGATTAATGTTATTAGTGGAATCCCTCAGGCCTCAGTGTTGGGTCCATTATTGTTTTCTGTATTTATAAATGATACTGATGATGGTATATCAAGCTTAATGTCCAAGTTTGCAGACGATACAAAGGTTGGCAGGGTTGTCAAGGACACTACTGACACTATGCTGCTGCAACAGGATCTGGAAAGGTTGCGCAGATGGGCTGAGAGGTAGCAAATGAAGTTTAACATTGACAAATGTAAAGTACTACACATGGGAAAGAGCAACCTCAGAGCAACGTATCAACTCTGTGGTACTACACTGACAGTGATAGAGAATGAAAGGATGAAAGGGACTTGGGGGTGGTTGTGCAGGCAGATATGAAGTTCTCTGAGCAGTGCAGACGTGCTGCAAGAGTAGCTCATGGAGTATTGTCAATGATATACAGGAATTTTTTCCAGCAGGGATAAGGAGGTGATTATTCCCTTGTATAAGGCAATGGTCAGGCCACACCTAGAGTACTGTATACAGCTCTGGAGGCCTCATTTCAAGAAGGATGTAGCTGCTGGAACGAGTACAGAGAAGGGCAACAAGATTCGTGAATGGAACAAAGGGGTGCTCTTACGAAGAAAAGGCTTAAGTTTTGCAAATTACAGTGTTTGGAGACTAGGCACCAGCGAGGTGATCTGATAGAGGTGTACAAAGCCTTAAATGGTTTGAGCATGCTCAATGCTGATGGGATTCTTCCTCTTGCTCAGAATAATCACCTGAGAGGGCATAAGTTCAAATTGAGGAAAGACAGATGTAGGATAGACGTGCGGAAATTTGCCTTTAGCCAGCGGGTGGTTGGTTGGTGGAACAGACTTCCATCCCTTGTGGTGGAGGTTGATAGCCTAAATAAGTTTAAGGCTCAGCTGGACAGGTATTTTGAACGAACAGAGGGGTGAAGTGGAAGTGGGTTTTTTTTTTTTTTTTGGCTGATGCTGCATAAGCTTGCTTTCTTGCATCAAATGCCTCTACTAATGCTAATGCTAATGCTAAAGATCAACCGAACGAAATCGAATAAAATCATTACACTTCAAATTACCAATAAATTCCATTCTTCCTTGATGCCACCACTTTTATATCGCAGTGGGTCCGCTATATCCTCTTCAAAACATAATGCCCGCAGCATTTTTACAGGAACGGATTGCGATATCTCAAAAAGTTCTAGAAGTCCAGGTCAATATAATAGACCATAAACAACGACAAGATAAGGTCGCTACTGCGCTTGCCTCGTCCTCATTGGCGCTTGAACTCCACCGAGATAATCAGATTGCAACGACACTGACACTGGTATCATCCCAAATTATCTTCAATATATGGACTGCACAGACATGGACAGCGCCAGAGGGCATGTGGTGTGTATTTCGTCGATTGTTTTTTGGTTTTTAGGAGCATTAGCAACCATTGCTCCGGGGATATGCGGTGGTCATTCCCTGACCTTTCCGCATCCTCCGTATTTGTTGGACGGGCTCGAACCCGGTCTAATCAAGAAGCGTGTGCTACGCACTGCTGCTCCTTCCCACCTGGCTACGGAGACGCCAAGTATTTCGTTGAGAAGCCGACAATGTAGTGGAAGAAGAAGAAGAATGTACGCGCACCCGAAAATCGTATTTGGACTGACGAGAAATGGGGTAGTATATATGAGCCTCACAGATCAGTCCACGTAGAACCCGATGGAAAATTCTCTTCAGATCCTAATGTGCCATCAAAGATGAATCCAGAACAAGCCTCCATAATTGCGGGGTTTTTCTCGATTCCTCGTACGGCGGTTGGAAGAAACGTTGGGGAGTTTGCCCCCAATCGTAAACTTTCTCGCCAAAGTTCTTTTGTCAGGCAGGGAGAAGCAATGGCAACCTATATATAACATATTTTAAGTAAAATGCTTAAATTCAGTACAAAATTACCGAGTAAATCTATAAACGTAGTCGCGTTTAAATAAATATAGTTTATAGAAAGCAGAGATTATTTAGTGTAAAGAAACATCTTTGTTCCTGAATTTTAAACAGGAAAAGACAAGTTATTCAATAAATTTAGAAGCCAGGATTTTAGTTATTTATTTAGTTACCGTTCTATATGCAGTGCTGGCCCAGTTAAATAAGACTTTTTTTCTCAAAATATAAAATTATCAGTTCATCACCAACGCCGAGTTCAAGTGATACCAAAATTTCTCGAAATTTTCCAATTTAGTGGTGGTGAATTAAAAATGGCGCTGGAAGAAAGGGATTTGGGAATTGTGATACTGGTGAACATGAAGTTCTCTGAACAGGGCGAGAAGGCGCAACAATGACGCATGGTGTACAATTAATTATTTATCGATCATTTATTGAAGAGATTGGGGGATCAAAATCCGACCGTATAAAGCAACTGTAAGGCGGCACTTGGAACGCTGTGGTCAAATGTTGAGACTGCACTCGAAGGTGGATAATCCGAATGGTGAGATCAGCAAAAGGAACCTTTAGAGCTGGACAATAAAAGAACATTAAGGAACTCTACTGACCACATCCAATTTTTCAGGTTTCAACCTTCCTTTCGATATCCACGTTTGATCGGTGACTGCGGGAATATTATCTGCTTCCCTCTTACAAAGGACCTTTTATGGTTTTTAAAAAAAGCCAATAGATTAACAATGACTGCAGGGTGAGGCGAATGTAATTCTTGCACTGCTTCTATTGGAATGAGCAGAAGCTTGGGAAACAAGGTGCTGGTGATTTATAGAACTGTTAGGAGTAATCAGGGATCAAGTAAATACAGTATATATTGTGTGTGTAAATAAATGAAAAATGAAATGGACGGAAAAGCCGAGTTTCTGGAAGAAAAAAACATGCTGTTGTCGACTGAGACCGACTAATTGAGCCACGTTGTGTAAAATGGCCCATAAAAATTACCCGTGTCTTTGTCTGGATTCGAACTCAGGTCTTTTGCATCCAGTGATTACACCATCTGTGCTTCCTGCAGGGAGTAATCCGTACCTAGTAGGCATTATCTCTTGCAGGTCGGAACATGTGCTGCAACCATTCAGCGTCCTTTAATTTTCCAAATGCAAATTCATAGACCAACCTTTTCTTCTTCCTCCTATATATCTTTTAATACTGTTCTCTGGAACATCTTTTTGGTACTGTTCTTCACAGATATAAGAGGCGGAGTTGAACTGACGTTCTAGGAGCCTCCGGTTACAGAAAGACATCAGCTATCTAATCTGAAAAAGGATCTTCTGGCACACTTGAGATGTGCTGACCACATATCCATGTCCACATATCTATGTGTTCCTTAAATTATTTCCCGAAAATTGCACTCTGCAGAAGCATAAGTCTAATGCGAATAAGAATCTTCTGTATTTTCATCATTCAACCTATGCATGCAAGGCTAATCCCATTTTATCCATTTGGCGTGCGCGGTTCCAAAAAAAAGCGATATGAAGCAGGCTTGTTGTTGTTGTTGTAATAGGGTTTTAGGAGCATCAGCGACTAAGCCCATATTGCTCCGATTATACTGTTTGTATATTGCGTATCGTTTCTCGTCCTGTTTTCTGGATGAAAAACAGTGTTTCCGGGAGAAAAAAAAAACCCTGCTTCCGTCGCTGAGATCGACTAACTCAGCCATGTTGTGAAAAAGATCCATATGTACTCTTCAGATGACTGGCAGGATTCGAACTCAGGTCTATACCAGACCGTGTGGGGAGAACGGTAATTTCACCAACTGTGCTACTCACGAGGGCAAGCGATGTCGCCATTTCCATATAACAGTGAAGTATTATGGAGTTCGATTGAGATTTTGTGATAAATGCTGAGATAGTTCCGTTACAAAGCTTCTGACAAAGCGAAAGTTGCTTTGATAAATTCCATAAACACTAGACCTCCCCCAGTATTTATATATTGTCTGTATTTCAAGTTTAAAACGCTCTTAAATCATTGCTGCCGCGAAATTGAAACTTTTGAACTAATTTCAACAATTAAACAATATCAATCTTAAAACGAAAAACAATATGAGTTTTTATTTTGTTTTAAGAGGTTTAAGATGTCTTTGAAGCCTTAAACACAAACCTTAACCAAAACCTTAAACCTTAATTTATTTAAGTTTTTTATCCGTCGTGATTCTGAAGATCCGCTGATGAAGCAAGGGTGCCCGAAAATTCCCCTATTCTGTGAAACGCATCATATACGTTGTCCTCTATTCTCTTAATGTTCTTGAACGACTGTGATCCCCCTCTTTATTTATTTGTATAAGGGCTAGCAGCCAATTGCAGCAGGCGCTGTTATTTTATATAGAAATTATATTTTTTAAGCTCCTGGCTGGATAAAGCCAATATTTTCTTCTTTCCTTGCGTTAAAGTTATTGGAAATTCTATAAAAATATGTGAGAACATAAAAGTACATTTGAGAATAACATGTTATATGCAATGGACTTTAGGACCACCCCCAACAAGAGAGCAAGAAATCGGACCGCACCTGAAACGGCGATCACTAAGCAACCCGACACTCCGACTGCGACAAAAGGGCAGCTTACTTATAAAGGTGCGGATAATAGTAGGAGCAGAAAACGTCTTTTAGAGATAGTGTGTCAATGATGGGGTTTCATCGAGCGAGTAGGTGGCGCCGCGCCTTGCCTTCTTTAGACTTTTGTTTCATGCTCCTTTTTTCTGATAGATATTCTTGTGGATAGATATATTTGAGCTGTACACGAAGAACGAAGGTCATAGTGTGTCCATATATACTTGAGAATATGGTGAGTGTCCTTTCAAAATCTTCCGATAAGCAATTGGAATTTCTTGAAGTTATGGCTATTTAAATTTTCCAATCATCGCGCGACTGCTGCCAACTCAGCGAATCATATACAGATAAAAAACGGCTGATCACTCGCTCTTTATAAACCAGTAAAATTAAAATTAGTGTAAAATATAGTGGATCATATGAAGTAGTTACTCCACATGGATCATATGGAGTAATTATTTTGAACTTTCCTCTAGTTAATCACGATTTCAAAAGAAAATTTGTAAATACACTTAAAAAGGCTTAAAGGAAGTTAGTCGTTGGAATGATTAAATGAGGCTCCTTCCTAGGAGACTAACTCTAAAGATGATATCAGTTCCATCACTTCAGTGATGGAACTGATATCATCTCACTACATCTGCAGCCTCTTGGACGCCTTTTAGAGAATTTTACATTTGCTCACCAGCTGAAAGTACTAAAACTCTCTCCACCTTTAATAGCTCTTGAGGACAGTCACATATGGATGTGTCATTAGCTTTTGAACAATTCGGTTTCAATAATTCATGATTGGACGGTACATTCTGATATAAGAACTTCACACCACAGAGCCATCTCCTGCTCTCTGCACTCTATGAAAACTATTACTGCTACCTCATCTATGGATTCGATGCAATAGTTTCTCTTTTACTGATTTTATCTGTGAGGAATTAAGATTATATGTACAGTACAACAAATAACAAAAAACAATATTCAAATAAAAGCACAATAAAATTTCATCCCCTTCATTTTCAAATGAAGTAGTAGTAGTAGTGGCATGTGATGCAAGAAAGCAACCGTATCAGCTTATGAAGTATCAGCCAAAAAAAAAAATACAAAATAACCCCATCTAAATATTTGTCTAGTTCCTCCTTAAATTTATTTAAATTATCAATTTAAATAAATTGATAATTTAAATAAACCTCACAACGACAGATGGAAGTTTGTTCCAGCAATTAACCATCCACTGGCTAAAGGCAAATTTCCGCACATCTATTCTACATCTGTCCTTCCTCAATTTCAATTTATGCCCCCCTTAGGTTCGTAATCTGAACAAGTGGAAGAATCCCATCAGAATTCAACGTGCTCAACCCATTCAAGGCCTCATACACCTCAATCAGATCACCTCGCAAGTGCCTAGTCTCCAGCTGTTGCAATTTGCAGAACTTAAGCCTCTCCTGGTAAGAGGATCCCTTCATTCCCCTCACCAATCTTGTTGCCCTTCTGTGTACACGCTCAAGCAAATCTACATCCTTCCTAAAATGAGACCTCCAGACCTATATGCAGTACTCAAGGCGTGGCCTGACCATTGCCTTATACAGAGGGACAATCACCTCCTTTTTCCTGCTAACAAAATTCCTGTATATCATTGACAACACCCCATGACCTGCCCTGGCAGCTTGTGCGCATTGCTCAGAAAACTTCATATCTGACTGCACAGCTGTGGGTTCCTTAAGATATTTGAAAAAGCAATTCAGCCCTGAATTGAAGTGTTCGTTTGAAAAGGATGAAGGTTCGTTTGAAAAGGATGAAGGAAGAAGAAGAGGAATATATCACGAATACAAAACCATCAAGAAAGAATATTTTAAAACCATAAATAGCAATAAATTAAAGTCAGATCAATGCTTGGTGGCTACTAAACACGATTAAAGTTTGTATTGACGATTTATTGCAAACTCCATTGAACTGGTGGTCGTGCCGGAGTATAAACAAGAAAATCTAGAACACGTACCTTGCCCGTCCAGTCCCTGAATACAGAGAACCGAAGCGGCCATAAGATTTCAGGCCTATTGCCATCAGCTGTGGGTTCCTTAAGATATTGGAAAAAGCAATTCAGCCCTGAATTGCTGACCTCTGTTTCAATCATAGGCCCCCGTACCTCCATACCCTGATTAAGGGGAGATCTACTAATAGTAACCTCATGGACAACCCTTATCAGAATCCAAAAAGCACTCAATGACAGGACACAGCTTGATGTTATTTTCTTTGATATGAAACAGGCCTATGACAAAATGGACATAACATCTTTAATTACCATTCTCCAGTATTACTTCACCATCACAGGAAATATTCTCAGCATCATTAAATCGATCCTGGAGCATAGACATCTCATCATCTCGCTTCGCAACTTTCGGACAACATGCATTACTAATAAGGGTGTCCCACAAGGGGGAATCCTATCATCAACCTTATTTGCTGCAGCGCTGGAGCCTTTCCTGGCATCCAAAACTGACTTCCAGTCATACACTGATGACCTGAAACTTTACATCACTTCTTTTGACCAAAATAAGGTTCTTAGTACTACTCTGCTAGCAAATGAAAAGATACACCAAGTTGAAAAATATCTGGCCTCAATCGGATTACAGATTAACTAAGCAAATACATCTCAAATGTATTTCACCTAGAAGAAGTCACGCAATGAAGTCACTCAATCACTGTATGACCAAAAAGTTAAAGCACACAAGGATCTCGGGTTAGTATGAGATGAAAGGCTGACATTCCAGTCTCATCTCCTGAACACGGAAACAAAAAATGTATTCTTCTTGTATGTGGGTGAACCGCCAGGAACTAACGGGGATTCATGATGCTGAATCGATAAAGAAATACGTTCTTCGATGTCTCTGTTCCATACCCCTTTATGCAGGAATATTTGGTCCTCTGCCCCTACAGCACACTTCAAGAAGTTCTTTAGCCTGGAATACTGATTCCTGAAAGGGCTCAACCGGCACAGTGGCAACCAATTATAGAGGCACAACTCTACATCAATCTCAAAGTCACCCCATGGAAACAACAGATTGTGGGAGCTAACCTTCTTGCACGGTTCAGACTAATCATAGGACGACTCATTGCCCCTGGCATCAGTGATCTGATGAAAACCACCCAACTTGCTGGAAGAAGTCAAGTGGCCCTAAGGCCCTCACTTAGAATCAGTTTGAACAACCTCAAAGGTCTAACACGCATATTTCCTGGAAACAAGATAGATCTGGTTAACAATCCATCGACCTCGATAAATTTTGTAAGCAGCATATATACAGACGCCAGAAGCTAATGGACCCTTTCACAAATCTATTATGATTATGATTATGATTATGAAATCTATTAGGGCCCCAAGAACACCACCGGAAGGAAAAGATGGACTGCCTGAACCAAAGAAATGCTTTATATTTTTGTGTATATATTTCATGTTATTGTTCAGCAGTTTTAGATAAAATAACATCTTTTTTATTTTGGGATACTTCGGTATTCTACAATTTTCAAGTATGCAAATAAAACATGTATGCCTCACCTTTCTGGTTAAGCCTACATGTTCTCCATGTAACCACGGACACAAGTCTTTGCCTTAACCAAGCAGATACATCTCAAATGTATTTCATCCTTGAATGCTTGAAGTAATCTGCTTAACTCTAATGTGCACACCAAAAAAATAAAAAAAATAAAATAAAATAAAAATAATTGAGTAGGCTGTATGCCCCTCTATAGATCTGGATAACAGCAAAAAATGGTTTAAATTTGCATTTTTAAACCTAGTTTGTATTTTTACATGACATTGAATACAAGAATTAAAAAAAAAAAACATTTAGGAACAGCAGTCCTCTTAACCAATTACCTAACTTCTAACAAGAGTGTCACAAAACAAAGCCAAACTCTAAGTGAATAATAAAGGATGCCACACTCCACAAACGTGTAGAGTGGCATCCTTCTTCAGGCTGTATAGAATAGAATAGAATAGAATCTTTAATTGCAGCAATGATAGACATACAATTAGTCCCGTCACGGCATGGTGGTGCCAGGGGTTAACAAAACATATTTACAAAAGAGATACACATGAGAAAAAAAGATAAATCAGATTATTAACAAGGCGCAGTTTTACATTTTCAGTTCGACGAGGATACCCTTCCTGTATTTTTTATTATTGACCACTTCTTGGAGGTCCCCGTCGATGGCTTGCAGTGAGGGCAGCATTTGCTTTGGCAGGAATCTGTCGGTTAGTACAAGCCGGTTACGGTTTGCTAGCAGCTGTGCTGAAGACCGGAGATAAGTGGGAGGAATGCGCCAAGAGCAGTGATCCCAGAAGTTCGGCTCTGTAATTTTACCGGTGGCCATCTTGATGGTGAACAGCAGCCTTCTTTCTGCGATGTAGGACCGGAGCCTGCGTAGTTGAAGAGCTTCTGCTAACTGCGTTGATCTGAGAGCTGGGGGAAGGTGGAGTTTGCTGTTGGCCCATTTTAGAAGCCAGAATTCGGCAGAGAATATTCTTTTGATGTTGGATTCGGCGGCCGAGGCCCATATCTCTGAAGCATACAGTATTGTCGGGTAAAGGATTGATACGATGTATCTTTTTACCAGTTGTGGGTCGGTGGTGTGGAGCAGCTGTTGTTTGGCGACCCAGCGTAGTGAATTCAGCCTCGACTGTATGAGGTTTATGTGATCGTTGAAAGATAGTTTGGAGTCGAAAACGACACCCAGATCTTTGTGTGTTTGAACACTTGGAACTGAGGAGCCGTTAATCACAGGCTCCAACGTTGTTGGGCTGCCCTTTAGAGAGTAAGTTATTTGTGCTGATTTTAGGGGGTTGATTTGGAGGTTGAAGGTATTGAGGGAGTCAGCCATGTCCTGCAGTTTGCTAGTGATTTGCTGAGTGATTTCGGTTGCCGAGTTGGATGGCGATATTCTAGTAAGGAGCTTGACATCGTCAGCATATGTGATCCAATTGCACTTATTGGTCACAAATGGCACCATGATTGCTGAGAAGAGAATGCCAGACAGGACTCCCCCTTGAGGTACACCGGCAGTTATGTGGCGCGTGAAGGTCTTTGTTCCGATCTTTAGAACAAGGGTCCTCTTCGATAGGAGAGATTCTAGGAACCAGAGAACATCGCCGCGAAAATTGAAGTAGTTTTCTAAGAGAGGCAGGAGATTACGTATATAGATGGCATCAAATGCGGAATGGATGTCAAGATATATAACTGACAATTCATGTCTTTGTTCGAAGGCATCTAAGATGTGCAGAGTGGTTGTTACAAGGTTAGTTATAGTTGACCTTCCTGACATCCCATAGTGTATTTGCTGAGGACTGTCACGGAGAATTTGATGGGTGACAGACGGTAGCAATGCTTTCTCCAGAATTTTTAGCAATACAGAGGCGCAAGCGATGGGCCTATGTTGGCTTGGGAGCGTCGATTGTTGGTGCTTAGGAAGGGGCCAGACGGAGTACCTCTTCCACTGGGGTGGAAAGAAATGAACTTCGAGGCATCTGTTGTATAGGTTGAGGAGTGAGTCGATGATGAAGACACTTAAACATTTGATTATGAACTGGGGGATGCCATCGTCACCGGTGGTTGTTGTGAGAGGGAGAGTATTAATGGCCTGCATCAATTGTTGCTTGGAAATTCGGATCGTAGCGAGACTATCAGTGAGATGAGAGCGGTTGAGGAGTGGCCGATTAGGTAAAGCTGGAGGTTGATTAGAAAATCTGGCGACGTAGTTGAGCCAGTCAATTGGGTCGATGTTGCTGGAAGAACTAGCCTTTGTTCTGTAGAATGGTTTTCCCCTTTTTAGGGTTCTTTCGAGGTGCTTTTTAATTGCAGCTGATTTGTTTCTGTTGAATTCGGCCCTGGCTTTGGAGAATGAAATGCGGTCCTGGACATCGCCGGAAGCTTTCCACTTGGAGTGTAGTAATTGTTTGTAGTGGAAACTTTGGTTGAGCTGGGGAGTCCACCATGCTTTGGAGCGCGGAGTAATGGTGACTGTCTTGGTAGCGGTGTGAAGGGCTATGGTATTGATCCATTTGGTCATTAAATCGATTGCGAGGCTCAGTTCACATCCATCTAAGATGTTCCATGGGACTGTGGATGCGGCTTCAATGCAGAGTGCTGGATTCAGAAATTTTGGAGCGGTGACCTTTTTCACAGATTTGGTTTTGGGGGTATTGAAATATTTTTTGGGTAGAAGAGCTGTAAATATGATTGGTTGGTGGTCTGATTGAAACATGTCGGCTGTGGTTTCTTCGACTTGGCATGTTGCCGAGGAATAGACTATGTCCAGTAGGTTTCGGTCTCTCGTTGGCTGGTAGTTAACTTGGAATATTTGGATTGATTGGAGAGATTCTGTGAGACGACTTTTGAGGTGTTGGGTAGATGGCGGAAGATTGAAGTCCCCACATACGATGTGAGTGGCTGCTGGGTGGAGATTATTTATTAACCAGTTAGTGGCTGCATCAATGGCCATCATAGTTGGCGTTGGAGGAAGGTACAGGGATGCGACGTCTATAGTGGTACCTTGATGTTCCAGAGTTATCATTAAGGCTTCCACGTCTTGAGAGATATTTGAGACAGAGTGTATGATGGAGAACTTTGTCGTATTGAAAATTATAGCAACTCCACCCCCTCTGCGGTTATCGCGAGAGGCAGCCAGTACATGAAAGCCTGCAGGAATGGAGCAGCTGATATCTGTCTGGTTCGCCTCTAACCACGTTTCAGCGAGGCACAATATGTCTAGTGAGTTTGAGAGTAGAATCTCTTCCAGTGTATTAAGTTTATTTCTTAAGGACCTGATATTCTGGAACAATACGCGGATGGTAGGAGAGGTTGTAATGCTTATCCTCACAGGAGGGAGCCTTGCTTCCCGGCTGTGAACAAGTAGAGGCTCTCGATAATTAGAGATCAGGACAGGGATGAGGCGACCTCGGGTTCTCTCGCGTTGGAGGATGATATTACCAACCTTGGGCGGAGTTTGTTCCAGTATGTTGGTGTGGGAAGATTCTGGTGATGGCATCCTTTCTGGCAGGCAATTATACTCGCCAAGTCAGCTGGGACTGCGGTGGGAGTACTTTTGTCGGATCTGAGTAGTCGCTTTAGGTTTCGAGGTTGATTGATAGTGAACAAATGGCCTGATCCTCGTTCCGACAGGCCAAATGGCGACGCTTCCTATCAGGTCTACTTGCTGTCGGCTACAGTCAATTTTGAATGCAGCATATTGTTGACTCCTAGTTTGTAGTTTGTGTACAGCTGGCGTAGATTCACTTCTTCGTATATAACCTGTTTGACTAGTTTAGGGGTTGTGCATGGATCCAGTCGAGATACGAAAAGGCTGGTTGTACTGCTTCTGGTAGTGTCTTGAGTCCTGAAAGCTCGTAGCTTGGAGTTTATTGCTGTGCCGTACTTTACAGAGTTTCTCTGAGTGCGGGTTTCTTGTCTGATATTGCCGTTTAGTGAGGCTGCTACAGATTGGGCAGTGCTGTTATTGTGCTTGTCATTCGTCTGATTTTGAATTGTGTCGATTGAGCTCGCTTGGGCGTCGACGTGGCTTGATGAGGTTGTCGGTATATTTTCTTGACTGCGTTGGGAAGTCAGCGATGGGTTTAGGTCACTGTCAGGGATTGAAGTCTGGAGGGAACTGTGCGATTTTATCGCGGTGCATATTAGAGCTTGACCTTTGATGGTTTTGCCACTATTGCTCACCTCGGTGGCCAGGATTTCTGCGTATGACTTATCCCAGGGGGACTCTGAAGGTTGCGCATCATGGATGTTTCTTAGGACTGTGCAGCCATGTTGGGGTGATGCTGATGTATCAGCACATTTGCACGTCATGCTTTCCAGTGTGTGAGAGTTGGCTTGCGGACTGGCATTGATTTCGTGACTTGTTAGGCAACTAGTTATTTTCTCTATGAGGACTTCCACTATTTCGTTGATTTTGCTGTCAAAGATTTGCTTTAGGGATGACTTTAAGTATTGGATGTTAATTTCTGGTTCGGTTTGGCACCCTTCGTCCCTCCGCGCAGGTGCGCTTTGGCTATTTTCAGATATTGGCATTATATAAGGTGTTTGAAGGGTTGTTGAAGATGCATCGATGCTTGCATGCGATGTGGGCAGGTTCAGGTGGCCTGGTGTTGGTCTGTAGGAGGCGTCGGTATGAGTCGTTATATCTGTAGCGATGGTGTCAGTCTCGTAGGTATTATCGCTCATATTTTCTTGCAGCTTGGCATAGTGCTGAGTATTATCTAGTGGTGACGCGACTTCCGTGAAATCTACCTCACTGGGCTGTTTTTGCTTTGCGCTTTGGGCTGTGCATGGCGAGTTCTGTGAGTTATTGTTGGAAATTTTCGGGTTGTCCTTGTGGCCTAATGAGCGTAGCTTCTTGCAGCATGATCCCTTGAATTTCAGCCTGGCAGCCATGGAAAGTTTCTTCCAGCTGGATGGGGACAGGCCCGAACATCCGGGACAGATGGGGTTATCACAGCTAGTACAGAGGATGACGTCAACAGCCAAATGATAGCAAAGGGCACATTTCTGTGTCGAGTTTAGGGGTTTTCCGTTTCTGCTCATATTTGGGAGGAAAGCAGTGGGGGATATTCAATGGACGGGTGTTTGCGTAGTCTACGTGGATGTCTTGCTGTGAGTTGGCTTCGGGCTAGGGGTTGCGAACTTTCCGCACAGTCGAAATAGTACGGCAAGCAGAGTACGCGGGAAGCTGGGTGAAAAGAAAGGGCGCACTTCAGCCTAATGCTGTGATCAGAAAGTAAGCTTTTCAGCACCCAGTATATTTCATGCAACAACACAAGCACGTGTGTGTGTGGCGCCTCCGTAGCCAGGTGGGAAGGAGCAGCAGTGCATAGCACGCGCTTCTTGATTAGACTGGGGTTCGAACCCGTGCCCACCAGATACGAAGGATGCGGAAAGCTCAGCGAATGACCACCCCATATCCCGGAGCAATATGGCCTTAGTTGCTAATGCTCCTGAAAACTAAACAACACCAACAAGCACGTGTGTTTTTTACTATAATGAACGTGCTTCTAAGATTCTAAAATAATGAGTGGTGCAGATGGAAACACAAGAGAATAGTAAAGGATTACTAAACTTCAAACTGACATAATTCTAGCGGATATTTTAATTTTTAAATTTATTTTTCATTGCACTAGCACAAGGGCATCCAACCTACAGTCCACTGGACTGTATGTGACTTGCGGCCATGTAAGCAGCCACAGATGTTATAATGTTGCAGGTGCCATCGTGGGTTAAGAACTAGGGTACCACAAATTATACTTTTACACTGACTTTCAAAAATATCCGTTTTTAGTATATTCAGTTCTTCTATATTGCGTACTTACGGTTTATGTACAGCGCCTTCCTCAATATTTAAATTTGTTAAATTAGAAAAAAATTAAAGATAAAAATGGCTTCAATTTTGAAAACTGCTAAAAACCATGGTCGTTGGCATTTTAACTGTTTCGGTCCCTAGCCAAAAAAGGTTGGTCGTCCTTAAACCAGAACAGTTAGCATCCTTGCTGCATGATTAATAGATTGTCAGGACATCTAAGGATATTCCTTTGAATTCAGTTGTAGATGTTCATTAACATGCAGAGGACTGCGAATGTATTTTAACTTTACATGTACTTCTATAACACTTAAATAGTACTGTTACAGTATTTTTTTCTCTGACCTTTTCTTTCTGTTTCTAAAGCGTAAACTAATAATAACGAACTATTGGTTTTACTCCTATTACAATAAATCCTTTAAGCAGAGTTTCATTTCTAACCCATTTAGCACTTTTTTCATTTCTAACTGGAACAACTGTTAAAATTAAAATTGAATTTACATAACAGCGAAAATATTTCTTACACCTATTTAGTAATAATATCATAAATGCGATTAATTATTAGTGAATATTTTTTATTCTCTATAAATATGAAAAGACTGAATTATAAATAAATATTCTGTTATAGCTTGATTATGAAAACTGCTTCGATGTAAAATGTATATCGAATTCCATTTAACTCGCTCTACTGCTGATAAATACATGTACGACATTCTTCCCTTTGTAGCTAATTTAGAATAAACTAAGTTAATGAATATATATATATAAAAAATGGATTAGAATAGTGGCTCC
Source organism: Mastigoproctus giganteus (assembly GCF_048544385.1). Lineage (NCBI taxonomy): Eukaryota > Metazoa > Arthropoda > Arachnida > Uropygi > Thelyphonidae > Mastigoproctus > Mastigoproctus giganteus. The sequence goes on from NC_143580.1 coordinate 2,170,725, forward strand.
TGCGATGGTTGAACTGGGCCACGAGGAAGCCCTTCACAATCTCCAAAGCGGTACTCTTCTCTCAAATCTGAAGAGCGCACCTTGGAAATATCTCATAGTTAAACGGAATATTATAACCCTTAGGCAGCTGTTTATGCACACTTCGGATGCCACCGGCATTGACAACATCCTATGCAGCAGAAAAAGAAGAGACCAAAATTACAACTTTTACTATCTACAGAAACACACTTCAAAGACTAAAAAGTATTTCATACATGTTCTCCTCCAATACCATCAATTTCTTCAACATCCTTGAAATAGCCCTAAGGAAAATATGTTTTGAAAAGAAATACAGGAAACAAATCCTGGCTGAAACCTTCTCTGTGGTTCAATTCTGACGCAGCACGAGTGAATCTACGGTTGATTATCTCCACAAACCCCACGTCTGCTGCAAGGGCCAATTCGGATTGCAGTTTTCTTTCTGGGATGTGCCAATGGCCACTTTTTATGATGGAGTTCAAAATGGACCTCAGACGTTCTCCTACTAATCGCAGTGATCAAATTCTGTTAATTTTTATCAAATTAATTTAATCGAATTTACTCGTGTTGTTATTTTGTTTACTTCCACAAATATCCTATTTTATCATTGTTATACACTAATCATTTATCTCTTGAGTTTTGTAATCACTGTAATTACTGGCTTGTATTATTAATTACTGGCTTGTAGGTGGATTATTTTTTATTTTATTTTTAACATATAATATATACAACAGGCATGCGCCCAATTAAAGTGCATAACAGAGCAGAAAAAAAAAGATAACAGAACAGAGATTGCATAAAACATAAAAATAAATAGTAGAATAATACACTTCGTACAGAGTATTTCCGGGTCTAAAGGCACCAGGGATTCACCCCATTTCCGCGTATGTTCTTTGTATCGAGGAGCGTACGCTGTCAAGGCCAAGGGTTAAAAAGTGCGTGGGTCATGTGTTGTGTAATATGTTGTGCCCCTTGTTCATCTGGCTTGTTAGCCGCCAGGCCCCTGATATGGGACCTGACGTTTACGTACTCGGCCACGTGGAAGCCAGCCAGGTGTTCCCTTAAAGTTTGCTCTGGCAGGTCCTGTCACCTACTTTCCTGAGATTTCAGTGGCTAGGGCCTAAAAAAAAAAAAAAATTCTTCTTTTCTTTTGGGCACAGTTGGGATTATACGCTGTTTAGGGGGCTATAAGGGATATGCGCTGAAAGTGATAAGATTTCCTAATAGGTCGGTCGTGAATTTTGGTGTTTTAAATTTGGACGTGTGGGGCAGGCACTGTGCAAGGGGAAAGAGATGGGAGGGGACGCGGAAGACTGGGGAGCTGGAAATTGGAAGGGGTCGATAGGAAAGATGACTCCTGTTGAGATAGTGGGGTATGCCCATGCCTCACCAGAGGAGAAAGAGGGATGGCAGAAGGGGAAAGACAACAGGCCGTCCCCCCTGCCAGGGAAAAAGAAGTAAAAAGCAGGCTAGGCAGAGTGTCTAGCCGGGGCACCATATGGCTGTATGGCATCTTAGGATGCAATCTTCACCTTTGTTTTAGTCCAGTGGAGGTCCGAGTCCAAGTTGCAATCTTCATCTTTGCGTTAGTCCGGTTGAGGTCCAAGTCCAGAAGTTAGGTCTAGTTCATCGCATTTATGTGTTGTATCTACTTCAGGTGGTCACTAGTTCAGAGTTTTGCAGTCATTTCAGATAGTCACGTCTGTGTTTTCATACGTGAGTATGATATGGCACGGATCTTTGTCTTTCAAAAAGTTCGCGGGAAAAGACGGTGAAAGCCGGGTAATTATCTTTTTCTTGCAATATTATTTCTTCTCTGTTCCTTAGCAAGGAATTGATGAGTGTGTAGCTGACATCTGAGGTCCTCATGTTTGTCACAGTCGTGGATAAGATGTTCCCAGGTTTCCTCCTGCCTGCTGTAACAGCTCGGATTGTCGGAGGTTCCCAGCTCGTTGAGTTTCCCTCTGAAGGAGCCGTGTCCCGTAAGAAGGAAGGTGGTGTTCAAACCAGGGGAAAACCAGGACGGGAAGATAGGATATACCCTGCTGACATCGGGTATAATTTTTTTGGTGATTTGCCTTTTTGGTAAGATTCCATCTATTTTGCCAGATATATTGCAGATGATCCGTTAACCTCTTATTTTCTGAGGATCTGTTATGTGGTCTAGATATGTTTTGGTTCTTCCTTTCAAATGTTTGTGCAGCAGCCCACAGCGCACAATCTCCAAGTCCAGGGTAAGGAAGCGCACCAGAACCTGGAACGCATGGATCTCACTGTGAAGCAGGTTCTAGTTGTTGCCAATAGTATGAATCGGTGGAGCGACTCCACCTTTTTCGTGTTAACTGCTGTTTTTTTTCTGATACCAGCGCCTGCACCATAGACCAGGATAGGGATGAAGAGAGCTTTGTATAAAAGGGAGAGCGCCTCTTCTTACTTCCCAGTCTCTCTTGGTGATTTTGGTTATCAGGGCCGAGAACCTCATTGTTTTGATTCTGAGGTAACAGAGATGAGATCCGAAGTTCAAGTTTGGTCTAGTATTATTCCTAAATATTTTAGTACCTGTTTGAGTTTGATGGTCGCTCCATTTATTTTGATTAGTGGAGGTCTACCAGGGTCAAGAGCACCCCTGGGGAGTATTGAGTTTGTTTTTTCGGTTGAGATCGTTAGATTCCTCTTGGCCCAATCCTGTAGCATGTGTGTGTGTGTGGCATGATTGCCTATGGCCTCCAATTGAGCCCTGCTGGCTGCTTGAAGCATAATAATCAGATCATCAGCGTATGCCTGTGTAGTGATATTTGGAATATCCAGATTTAAAAACTCATCAAGCATCAGGTTCCACATGAGCGGCCCCAGGATAGATCCCTGGGGGCAGCCCCTGTAAACCGATCTGGATACATTTGTTTTCATTTTTTCATTTATTAACCCACAACTGTATATACATTCTCAAGATACATATTAATCAATTTATATACAAGATTTATACACAAAATTTATATGTTGTGTGTTGTTATTTGGTTTTTAGGAACATTAGCAACTAAGGCCATATTGCTCCGGGATATGCGGTGGTCATTCCCTGACCTTTCGGCATCCTCCGTAGTTGGTGGTCACGGGCTCGAACCCCGGTCTAATCAACAAGCGTGTGCTACGCACTGCTGCTCCTTCCCATGGCTACGGAAGCGACTACTCTTATATGCTGCAGCCTTTCTGTATATTTGCTTGTGTGTGTCCTGATATGAAGGGTGGCTCCTAGACATGTGTATGTACATAGGTAAGGCGGCTCCCAGAACGTTCGTTTAAATCCGCCTTGTTTCGTTGTACATTATATACAGACTCTGCAAAACAGTTATATATACAGGGTGTCTCAAAAATATTGGTACAAACGTTTAGGGGAGGCAGGTAACATCTAAAGGAATGTGAATCGCATGGGAACCCATAACCGGAAACTTCACCGTAAGTCGGTAGACGGCGCTGTTCATCAGTTCGCGAGAGGGAACATTTCTGGTTTACTCATTCAAGCAGTAGTCGCCGCACGAAGAGCATGCATCGATATACGAACTGTGAGATGGCAGACATGCACCTAGTGTATGGATTAGCAGAGGGGCCCACACGGTGTGCGCCCCCATGCGGCACTACATCGATTCGCAATAAATGCGTGGGCAGGTATGGTCGGTGACTGCTTAGTCGGCCCATACCTGTTACCATCCCGCATGAACTCCGCTAAATATTGGATCTTTCTTGAACAAGTTCTACCAGGGTTACTTGACAATGTTCCAGCAAATGCGAGACGCAACATTTGGTTTCAACATGACGGGGCGCCTGCCCTGCCCATTATGGAAGGTGTGTTCGTGACCATTTGAACAGGCGTTTTGGGCGTCGATGGATTGGCCGTGGTGCACCCGTTGCCTGGCCTGACTCCCACGCTCACCTGATTTATCGAGTCTTGATTTCTTTCTGTGGGGAAGCTTTCTATTTGATTTCTATCGTGTATGAATCGCCTGTGGAGACGGAAATGGATCTCGTCTGTGCTGCTGCTACTGTCAAAGAAACTGCAGGTGTGTTCGACCATGTCCGCCAATCCATGCTGCATCGGTGTCAGCCGCGTCTCATGGTGGAACCTTGGAGCATCTGTTGTAACATCATGAAATGCATCCATCTCGTACTCCATTGTTAATATTATGTCAAATAAATGTTTACCACTAATTACTGTTGTGGGGGGGGGTTTATGTTAATTTATATATGTATTTCTTATAATATTGTCCCCATTATAATATTTATCCCCACAAGCGTATCTGACTTTACTTCTCAGAAAATTCTAGGTTCATAGGGGAGGAACTCTTATGTATGTTTAAATCCCATTGGTTAGGCTTGTGTCCAGTACAACAATTACACACACACAAATATATAAAATGAACATAGTTTATTATCACATATATATATATAGAACATACAAAATGAACAATTGGGAAATGTACAGTTAATGTTCAACCTTGATGGCTTAGTATTAGTTATATATTCAACTTCATATATCGGATATTCTCAATTAACGTTATCCTGTAATTTATAACACAAACGATATCAGTACAGTAATCTATTATCGTTTCTACCTTGCACATTATCCATAATTTTCTTTACATGCTCCATATTTCTTACTTTGTATACAGGTTTAGGACCTTACTCTCCCTTTCTAAAAAATGCTATTCATATCTACAATTTCCAGTAACAACTTATTACAAATATTCCCTTTTTCTCTCTCCTTTATTATAACATGACATATGTTTGATTAGTAATAAAAGCCATTAATATCATTAACACTCTTATCTTTTTCTTCAGTTCCTTTCTCTAATTACAAAATTTATATCAGTCAAATTTCTATTATATTTCTAACCTATCCCTCCCACCTTGCGTATATAATTTTATACATGTACATATATCTCTAAGTATCATAAATCCTCCCTAATCATTTATTAGGGTCCTAAAGTCCTTTAAGGTAATGCGAATATTATGTTAGCCACTTACTTAATTTTTCTTTTGTCGTGCTTCGCTGTTTGAGATCCTTCCATTCTTAGCTGAAAATGTCGTCGTCGTACTTCAGGGCATTCATTCTGGGACTCCTGGCTAATTTCTCTAGTAAGGATCACAATTCTGGCATTTAGATGTCCTCACTGTATATCTGAACTGAACTGGCACTTTGTCGCACAGTCTTACTCCGTGGCTACGGGTACTGCTATCTTTCCTTCCTGAGGCCTTTTTCCACCCTTTTCGGCTATCTTTTCCACAAGGAGAGAGTGCACCGGAGCTACTCTTCTTTACTCTATCTTGCACAAGCTTCTTATTAAACTAAGCATTATTTGACAGTGCTTGTATCACACGGTCACTATCCATGACGGTTTGGCTCGTAAAGACGGCCACTGCTCTTGCCTTCTAATGCCGGACTGGCTTAATCTCCGTACTCTCCCTCACGCTCCGAAAACTCAGATATTGCTAATTTTTTTCCGACGACAAAACCCTCAAATATTAACTGTTACTCACTTCTTTTATTTACGCTGACGAAAATCTTAACAGCTGTTTCCGTTGACTACTTCCATTTCTTAAAACCACCAAAAAAAACCCACACTCCCACATAGCTCCACACAGGTCTCTCCTCATCCTCCTACCTTTTCACTCTCCTCCCTGTATTCTGTTTTTTCTCCTCTATCCTCAATTTGCTTCGGAGTTTTTCAAGCCTCTCCACAGTGTTTTCTACCAATCTCCTCCTTCCTATATTCATTTTTATCCTTTCATTAGTTGGAAGCCTAGATCAGCCTGCCCCGTAGCACGTAGCACGTGATTCCCAATATCCCTCTCTTTTATTATTTTCAACTTGTTGACATCTGTTGTGTCTTTTGATGTCGGCCGAATATTCCAAAACAATTCTATCAGTCTCATGACAGCTTGTCTCTATAGCACTTCAGAAAAACCACAAATTGTGACACTAGCTACTATAGCGTCTATTTTTAGAAACTAGTGTGTGTTGTTCAGAATACATTTCCGGTGTGTGACCCCTCATAAAACTTAAATTGTTTTTGTAGCGCTGGACCCCCTGCTGGGTTTGTCATAGTATTCTCAGTTTTAACGGAAGTAAAGCTAAATGGCTCTGTTTTCGTTCCTACTACTCTTAATTTTTATACCTCTTAGCAGAATAATTCTTATTTCTGAAACTGCATATATTACCCATTTATTCTATTAATGGCAAGAATCAAAAGAAAACTAACTTTCAACTTTCAAAGTCTTAATAAAAAATATTTTATTTTTGTAAGATTTTTTAAATCTTACACTGTCTTGTGTCATTTCTGCTTCTTGTGCCTCTGCTATTACTTTCCCGTGACGTTTCCGGTTATGGGTTCCTACACGATTCACATTCCTTTAGATGTTACCTACCTCCACTAAACGTTTGTGCCCATATTTTTGAGACACCCTGTATATATATAAAAATAAATCTTTATTTGTCGTACCAAATTTAAAATATAGGTTTACATTGGTAAGTGACAAATTCCCTTCACGGCAGAAAATGCCAGGGGATTACCATAAAATGTGAATAAAAGAATGTCTATAATATACAAGAAAGGACAACAAATATACAATAAATATACACGAAAAGATGACATATAAATTGCATTACTCTTCACTACATTTCTGTCTAGATTCCTGGCAATTGTAATACAAAAGTTCATCTTGACATCTCATCCACTGATCAACTTGTGAGAGATATACATTGTTCAATTGCGTACACACAGTTCTTGAAAGAAATTCACACAACTACTAGGCAACAGTATCCTCAGCGAACCACACTGCGGTTTGTTTCCGATATTTCGAATCTTCTATGAGCCTTGTTAGTAGGTCAATTCCGATATGTGTTAGGAACTGAACTGATTCTAACGCACTGGCGGGTATAAACCTGTCGGCCATCTTCAGTCTGTTGGTCTTCATTCTCAAGGATTTTGTGCCTCTTAATGCAGATGGCGGGATGTGCCACTCACAAAGCTGCCAGAAGCACGGTGATGATATCGTGCCACTCATCATTTTGATTGTGGTTATTAATCGTTTCCAAGCAATGATGACTGATAAACGCTGCAGTTTAAGCTGTTCAGAGAGCTGCGTGGTCCTTAACTGTTGAGGGAGATGGTGCTTATGGTTTGCCCACTTCAGCAGCCAGAATTCACTCGCATATATTCTCCTAATGTCGGTAAGGGTGGCTGACGCCCACAATTCTGCGCCATACAAAATGACCGAATACACTGTGGTTCTTAAATATCGTGCGGTTGTTGCAGTCTGTTTCACGTGCAAGAGGTGCTGTTTTGTTGCCCAACGTAAGTAGTTCATTTTCTTTATAATCAGGTCAATATGAGACTTGAACGTAAGTTTCGTATCAAATGTTACTCCCAGATCTCTATGCGTCTCAACAACTGGGACAGGTTTGCCATTAAGTTTCGGGTGTACAAGCGTAGGCGATTTTTTGAGCGAGTACACCATGATTACAGTCTTCTGCGGATTTAGGACCAAGCCAAATTTGTCTAAGTACACGAATAAGTTCAGAAGCTTATAATTAATCTGTTCACACAATGCACTATTGGTCATGGATGGTTGGATGGGTGTTAGGATCTTAATATCGTCTGCATAAGTGCATACATCATCCCTACCCTTGCAGAACGGGATCATCATGGCGGTAAAGAGGAGTCCAGATAAAACTCCACCCTGTGGAACTCCTGCATGGAGTTGGCGTTGGAGGATCTGACCATCTGTGCGGTAATAAATGGACCGACAAGTAAGGAGGGCCTGTAGGAACTTCAGCAAATTTCCTTTTATTTGGAAGGCGTGTTGGAGCAGATGAAGTAAGGCATGTACATCCAGGCTATCAAAGGCTGCTTTTATATCGGCATAAATTATTGCAATTTCCTTTCTGGCTTGGAAAGCATTTAGTATCGCGGCTTGAACTGTGAGGAGGTTAGTAATTGTTGATCTTGCAGTTATTGAATAGTGAATTTGTTGAGGCTGCCCAGCCATTATCTGATTCGACAACTTTGGCAAAAGAGCTTTCTCTAGTACTTTTAACAGGGTAGATGCAGTAGATATTGGCCTGTAGTGCTCCACAAGGTTAGGCTTTGTAATTTTCGGCATTGGAATTACAGCGTACTTATTCCAGTTCTCAGGGAAAACCCGGCAAGCAAGGATAGAGCTATAAATTGCTTGGAGTGGTTCAATTAGGTAAGGGACGAGACACTTTACCATGAAGTGGGGGACTCCATCAACTCCAGCTGTCTTAGTTGCCCTGAGGGAGTTAATACTCTGTATTAGCGCTTCTTTAGTGATAATAACAGACTCCATCTCATTGTCAACTAATTGATCCCACTCAAACTCCCTGACTTCAGATTCGTGATATATGCTGGAGAATCTGCTGATGTGGTCCATCCACGCTTCTTTGTCAAGCCCCTTATTTGTGTCACTTTTATGTGTGCAACGAGGTAGCTTTCCCCTGTCAAGTGTGTCTTTGATGTAGCGGTTGATTGCTCTAGATTTTTCCCTATTAAATAAATCTCTAGTGGCCCAGTCCAGAGTAAAAAAAAAAGACTCCTACACATTCGCTCAAAGCATCCAGAACCAATCAGGCATATGTTGACCTAAGACTTAAATATCAACTATCTATGCAGAGATCTTCTAAGTTGAAATACTGCTTTCGAGAACTCTTGAAAAGCATCAAATTTACTCTGCCCAGAGAGAAGTAAAACTTCCTGCACGGGTATCAAAGATCCAATAACTCCACGAAGTGCCATCATGTTGGTCTCATAGATAGAACAATCATAGAAAATGTGATACCAGTTCTCATTAGCGCCACACAGATACCTATCAGTATCAATCAGTCCAAGTGCAAACAACTCCCCCATTCAGAGATCCATGGCCCGTCACCAAGAACAATGCTTCCAAGCCAGGAGTAAACCAACTCGTAAGATGCCTATTAACCAAAAACGTGATGTCAGGGATAAACTGCCGTGTAATCCTTCCTGTACTTCCAGTGCCCCATCGTGTTTGCCATTTGTTTATGATTTCATTAAGACACCGCTTTCTGTCACTATTAATACTAGTAAAATTATTAAGCTCAATACCTAAAATCGTAGTGGGTATCTGTCTCTTTATACAATACCACAATCCGCGTTATACAAGAAACATGTCCAACGGAACGGCTCCGGCCAAGACTTGCACAGCGGCTGTTGAAACTGTTCGACACACTCTCAAAATACTAAAGAGCATCAACCGTTCAATTGAATTTAACTAAGTTTTTATCCTGACAATAGTAGCCCGGTAAAACCATGCTCCAGAAGCATACATTGTCAAGGGGAGAAAAACTGCTGTGTAATACAAAAAAGAGTCTTCCGCGACAATCCCCAATCTGCTTTAAACACTCTAATAATTGCACTGGAGAATTTCCTTACTTTATTACTAAGATATTGTAAATGTGGAGCAAAAGTTAATTTATGATCAAATAACAAGCCCAAATATTTAGTTTCCTTTACGAGTGGTATTTGTCGTCCGTTAAGCTTAATTTGCGGAGGTCAGTTGAAATCCAGACTATTTTTAAAAAGTATCACATTAGTCTTAGTAGGACTTATAGTAAGCTTGTAATATTTTGCCCAGGAGTACAAATTATTCAATACCATATTAGCCTTATTCTCCAAATCAACTCTCGATCTACCAGCAATTATTATTGTTAAGTCAACTGCAAAAGCAATGATTTTTGTGTTGGGAAAATATTGAACTAACCAATTGTGCAATACCATATTCCAAATAAGGGGTCCCAACACTGATCCTTGCGGACACCCTCGCAATACCTGCTTTTTAACATAATAATGTTGTGATTTTACCACCACATATTTGTTTGTGAAATAACTTATAAACAACTTATATAGTTGCAAGAGGCAGTCAGCAACTCTTAATTGTTCAAGGGCAGACTCCCACCATAGAGAGTCAAAAGCCCCTTCAAAATCCGCGTAAATCGCTAGTTCGTACTTAGACATAGAACCTCTAATATGTGTCATAAAGTCGACCAGAGCATCCTCACACGATCTGCCAGGTGTAAATCCGTACTGACGCGCAGAAACTAAATCACAAGCTGTCATTAACTCAGAGACACGAAATGCTATAAGCCGTTCTAAGTCTTACCAAAATTAGCTAAAAGAGCAATTGGACGATACGACCTGGGTTCCGTCAGCGATTTTCCTGGTTTCTAATTAACTTCAGTAGGCCAACTTTCCATTCGTCAGGGAAATATCCCTCAAGTAAACACTTATTATACATTGCCAGAAGCAAATGTGGAAACAATGTATGAAACCTGAGTACGAAAGCGTTTTCAATGAGATCCATACAGGGACATTTAGTAACATTAACTTTCTTCAAAACGTTTGTTAATTCCTCAGAGGTAAGCTGAGCCGTAACTGCTTGAGTTTGATATATTTCATTATCCATCCGAATAGCTGACTGGTCATACGTATCTTTCTCAACATCATCTGTTGGAAACAATTTAGTCAATATTGCATCAACGGTATCTTCCCAACCTATCGTCTTTTGAGAATCAACTGATACTGACCGAAATACGTCTGAGGAATGCAACTTGTTCCTGGAAATTTTATACAATCCCCATGGGTTTCGATTTCCTGATTCTTTGACGAATACCCTCCAAGTTTCTCGTTTACGTGCCGCTATGGCTCTGCAGTAAGTGTTTTTAGTTGTTAAATACGTTTCATGCAACCTATTTACCTCCTCAGGCCTCCAAACACGATGACGCTGATATTGTCATCGCGCACCATACACAGTCCGACGAAGGGCAGTCAGTTCACTTGGTCAAAGGACAGGATTTGGGACTCCAGGCTTTCTTCTTAGCTGATTTATTTGCAGCTTTAATAATGGATTCCTGTAGGGCATTAACTATAACCATTGCAGATGCTTCCACCAAATGAAGTTGCCTATCCATTATGAAATCAGCAACAACAGAGTAATCGAACACAGTCCAATCCACCTTTTAAGGAAATACCTACTATGCTCCAATGGACATTGCTGACTGTCAGCAAGCCTTGGACCAACATCAACAATGAAGAAAATAGCACGGTGATCACTAGATGTCCACGTTGCAATTGTTTACCAATCCAGCACTAGGCGTCGAAGACCAGCAGAAACCAAATTTACACCAATGTCCGATTCTCCCATAGGTCCACAAAATGTACACAGTTGATTATGCCTGTTTATAACATGCAAATTATGACTACTATTAACACTTCAAGAAGTAGACCTCGCGTATTCGTCGTTGCACTATGCCACAAGCCGAATTTTGCATTGACATCAATATTTATAAAGGAAGCGCCTCCGTAGCCAGGTGGGCAGGAACGGCAGTGCGTAGCACACGCTTCTTGATTAGACTGGGATTCCAGTCCGTGACCACCAAATAAGGAGGATGCGGAAAGGTCAGGGAATGACCACCGCATATCCCCGGAGCAATATGGCCTTAGTTGCTAATGCTCCTAAAAACCAAATAACAAACAAATAAAGCATTGACATCAGCAGTTATAACAACATTATTTGGTCTTACATTCAGAGCATGCTCCATATAATCTAACGATATGTGGAAATCCATAGACGGTGAAGGATAGAATGATATTAGGTAAAATGTCATTCATTAATCATCACACAAGTGGCATAACTATTACACAAGCCATAAATAATTACATTTATGTCTCTGTTTAACACTACAATTCCTGTTTTTGATCCTTTCTGCACAGGGTGGACAACACGAGAAGATAAAGAATAACCCAATATCTGAACAGATTGATCAGACCGAACTTTGGCACAGTATGATTCTTGTAGCGATAGTATATCTTATTGATTCTCCTCAGCCGAACGCCTAACCTCATCTGCAACCAGTCTTGATCTTTGTCCGTTAATTTTCAATATCCTAATACTTTTCATACCAGTAGAAGCAATAGAAGATACTGTAACACTCTCTACAGAATCACAAACCAGATTCTGGTTGGATGTACTGTTCATAAGCAGTTCTATCTTTTGTTAATTCAAGTGCTCTTATATTATGGACACCGTATGTTTTTCACAGAACGTTGACAATCTCTCTTCTTACGTTTATAGTCGATACAACGGGGCTCCTATTCTTTGTTGGGACACTCTACATATATATGGCCCCCACTTGCACAGTGACCACAAGATGGTGAATTATGGGAACAAAATTTGGTTGTACGGCCAAATCCTGAACAAAGAAAACATTTTGAAACTATCGTGAAAGGTCTATGTGGATGGGAACTGAACGATAAGTAAATACGTTCCAATGTGGCAATATATTAAAGAGGTTCCAGTCTGCTTTAATAATTGCATAACGGATGATGTGGACATGTAGACATAACTGATGATATTGTTTCTAGGAGGAGGTGCTGGTTCTATTGAGCGTTGAAGGTTAAAAGTAATCACCCTATGGTCGGAAGTTGTTCAAGCCTCGCGGACTTTCCAGTCAGTGATTTTAGTGGGAATGGATCTTGTGGCTGCTGAGATGTATATTGTGGACTCCCATAGGGTGTTACTAAAGGTGGGCATGTTGTTAGGCTTGTTAAGGATTATAAGAGAGGATGTAGTGAGAAAGTTCGCGAGTTTCCAGTCGTTGTGGTTGCCAGGGCGGTCTTCTGAGTTGCTATGCCACATTGCAGAACGACAGTTGACGTCGGCACAGAGAATAATCTTCCCATCTGGAAAGAGGGCTTGGACTGTTTGCAGATACCTGATGGCAGGGGCTATATCCTCGCCTGGGCGACAATACAATGAGATGACGTGGAACGATCCCATAGGCCCTATAAGCTGGGCACACACCGCCCATGGGATACAGAGGATGTGGATTTTGGTGGCATTTAGGTCCGGGTTCCTAACAAGGATAACCGCCCAAGGAGTGTCTTCTTCTGATTGTATAATTTTGTACGTTAGCGGATATCCCCTGACTTTTCTTCTTGCATTTGTATAGGGTTCTTGGATGAAGAGGACGTCTGTATTGTCTTCGTCAGCATTTATTCTTATTTGGTCCACGTTAGCAAGCGCTCGCTGAGCATTTAGCTGCATAAATTTCATGATTGTACAGTTACATGTACAATCATGAAAATTACGAGGCTAAATGCTCAGCGAGCGCGTGCTGACGAACGTAAGACAGAGATCAAAGAGATGTGGCATATGCAACAAGTAACGACCATCCCGATCATCGTGTCAACCAACGGTGTGGCGCCAAAGATCCTATGTAACAGCCTAGCACAATAGGTCTTCCAGCGAACACCTACAAGGAACTCCAAAAACTTTCAATCCTGAGCACCTGTAAGGTAGTCAGAGAGTTCCTCGACTAACAGTAACACCAGATATACTTGCTAGCAATATCCGTCACGATGTGGAACCCCAATCAGGGAGAAATAACAATAATAATAATAATAATACCTCCAATGGTCGGGTTGTTTTAACAAGGCACATAGGGTTCATTGCTTTTTTGAAGTTCTCGCCACAGTTTATTCCTACAATCAGTGCAAAACAAAGTGTATCGTGGTTTTTCTGACAACACGACTTTCTTCCATTGTTTCAATGTCCAATCACGATGTTCCAGGCAACACTACAAGCTGTTTATTTTTTTTTTTTGTTTTTTTTTCTGTTTTCCTCTGAGACAAGTGGCTTCCGTATAGGCAGGCGACTGAGAACACACAGTTCCTCCAATTCTTTGCGCATGGTACGAGTGGGTTTAAATAGGACAGTTCTAAGCGTGGTTGAATTCGAATGTTATTTGCTGTACCCTGGATATCCTCTTCTGAACATTCCTTCTTAGACCATACGATAGCTTCGCACTAAAAGTATTTCTGCTACATTTACGCCTTTGAGATGTGGAAAAACCACTTACTTTCCAGTCATTGAAAATTTATGATATAGATGCTTTTTAAAAAGCAATTATGTCTTTGGGTTCTTGAATCGTCGCTCCGGCTAAACGAGCACCCACGTTAGCCGCACCTTTTTCAAAGTCTGGTAAATCACGCGTTTTCCCCATTTTGGCTTCAAATTCTTGAAGTCGAACAGCCTGTGTAGTCATCGTGCTCAAGGAGGAATCACATCATCACCTCATGTGTGTGTGTGTGTGTGTGTGTGTGTGTGTGTAATAGCTCGAAACCCAAGTCACTCATTGTTGCCCGAGTCACAAACACTGTGCACAGGTGCATTCTTTTGATGCAATGTGACTCGTCTGGCCAATTTCCTGCACCTCTTAAGTTTCAGTTCCTCACTAAAAACGCTCAACTGGTTAGAATAACGCTTGGCATTGTTATTGGTACAGCTTTCAGGAAGTCAGTCGTAATCACTCCTTTTGCATCCAAGAAAACTTATGGCATGATTTTCCTTAGCCAACTTCTGCACTTAAAACGCTTTTAGGATGGGAAGAAGAGGGATGCTTCCAAAGTCTTGATTGCTCTTTTTTTTCAGGGTCGAAGTGGTGCACCGACATTTCGCCCATAGTGACATGTAGCTCCGAAAAACTGCGCTTCATTATCTTAAAAATACTTCACAATCTAATGACAACATCTCGCTCTTTCCCGCTTCTGATCTGCATTCACTGCTTTAGGAACCCACCTCGAGGAAATCTTCATTCCAAAATAATTACCACAACATCGTGAGCTCGCTCATGAGAGATGTTGAATATTGCCTCAATCCTATTCTGCGGTCTTGTATGATCCGGTCTTGAATCGAGCCGATATTTGCAGGTGTGGACACGGTTACAGACCTCCCACTGCGAGGCACATCTTCAACAATATCGCATTAATGCTTAAATTAAATTCTACCACCCAGTTATTGACCATGGCGTATGAATGACGATATCCCCCTAATGTTTTCTGCAAGTCTTCGCGGTAGCACAGAGGTATCGTCACAGTCCTCCCCACACCAAGTGGTTCCAATCCTGTAGATGACGCGAGGAACTTCAATGGGCCTTTTTCGCTCCGTGGCTGAGTTAGTCGGCCTCAGGCATAGATAGCAAGATTTTCTCCCCACAACTTGGGGTTTTTCGTCCAGCTAAACAAACAAATCGACCAGAGAACACACGCAATTTACAGACATAAGACACAGCACGACAGATAAATATAATTATTCGGGTGGCCTAAAAATAATAGTTTGTTTGTTTTTTTATGTTTGTTTTGCCTGTTTAGTTTCCATATGTCCTGTGTTTGGTCTGCAAGTGTCCTGGAATAGACTTGATAGAAAATGCTGCCATTAAAAAGATGAATCAACTCCATCCTCAAATCTAATTAAATGATTTTACTAAGTGCCTAGTTGGGGGGATATTCCCTGACTTTAAGAAAATTGCCCTTTTGACAATATTAAGAAAACCAGGAAAACTTCCATCAGACCCGAAAACTTACCGTTCCACATCTCTCTTAGGAAATTTGGGAATACTATACGAGAGACTCCTGGCCCGAGGCTGCTGCAGTTGTTAACAAATAATGGCATAACTTCTCACTCATAATTCGGTTTTAAAAAGGGCTCCTCAGCTGAGGTTGCAATCGTTAACCTGGTCAATCAATACAAAAGTTACCCCATCTCCGCCGTGTATACTTTCTTTTTGTGACACGGCACTCTGTGGAGGCCAGAGATTTAAAAGTGTATGGGGAGTGAAATGTCGTGAAGTGTTTTGTATCTCTGACTTTTTAGCGTTGGGCCCCTATGGGATCCACCGTTGTCCACACGTTTCCGCCAGGAGGCAGGTCAGGCACTCTCTAGAATTTTTATAGTACTCTGGCAGGCCCTGCACCTAATTTCCAAAGATTTCAGTGTCAATCTCCTTAAAAAAACTTAGGGGACGTTGAAGGTTAAGTTGTAGCCAAGATTTAGATTACGGTGAATAAGTTACAGAATTTTGCGTTTTGGAATTCGCATTTTAGCTAGGGTATTACATTGTCGTTTAAGTTAGATTCGGGGGGGAGACTGAAGACTGTGGGGAACAGAGAAAAGTATGAGGACGATAGGGAAAGCAACCCCAAAATATCAGTGGGGACAGACTCCACCAAGAGAAAGAAAGGGAGGTAGCGGAAGAGACAGAACCCCGTCCCCTTCCCCTGCCAAGGGAGAAAAGATTGATGGCAGTCGATTTATATCGCCAAAAAAGGCGTTAGGCTGCAGAGCTGCAAATTGAGAAATCCGATGGTCGCAGTCCAGAACTCGAAGATCAGGTCCAGACATGAGGTTAGCGAAAACACAGCAGGACGATGAAGAGCTGCAGATCTCAGTCATGGCAGTGAATATTGTCCAATTGGTCAGGTCAGGTCAGCTCCAAAATTTCCATACATGGGATTCCTATGGTGGGAATGCATCGTCAGGTCTATCAGACTGGCAAATTGCCACAAGCTTTTGTACCAAGTTACAAGGTCCTACTTTAAAAATCGCCAGATCAAAGTAATATCACAGCATCTTGTTTACTATAAATTCATTTCCTGAGAGTGCCCACAGCGCTCTGTACTTGGACCTCTCTCCTCCAGAATTCTGTACTAGATCAATGGCTTATAAAAGAAAATCCTAACTGTTGCAAAATCTCCTGCGCAAATGACCTTGTGTTATGTATTCCAGGTAAATTAAGGCTAATTGGAGACTAATGTTAAGGAAATACTGGAAGATTTACAGAATTGGACGAATTTAAAATTGGATAAACTTAAAATCTCGGAGTGAAAAACCAAAATCATGATTTTTAAACATAAACTTCATTGCAACAGGCCACCATTAATCAAAATCAACAACACGTGCATATTCCTCTGCCCCACAGAACAAATATCTGCGATTCTTAATTGATGATAAGTTCTCTTTTATTCCACGTGTCAAAATTATTTTATTAGAGTCACCTAGAATTTCTTCTAATCCCCATTTATGTAATGTCTGTAAATTGAGAGCGTTTTCTGGTCAATGTGTCTGTTTTGCTGGACGAAGATCCCCAGTTTCTGGTGGAAACAAACCTTGCTATCTACGCCTGACACCGACTAGCTCAGCCACGGAGTAAAAAAAGCCATTAAATTCTTCGCGTTATCGACGGGATTCGAACCCGGGCCTTTTCGACCAGGCGTGGTAAGGTCGGTGACGTATTCCTTTATTGTTGATTTGTGGAACCGCGCTAACCGCGCGGTTCCACAAATCAACAATTAAGGAATTCACAGCAAATGTGATACGTCTGTGGCAAACCGACTGCGACATCAAACGTTAACACTACAAGGCGACATGTTTGCCAATAATATCATATGCAGCAATTGTATGGTTCCCACGGGGTAACTCGCCTGAAAATAAAGGCTAAATTATTATAAATACTGGCAACCCACAGATGTTGTAGGGCCACTTCCACAAACGTGTTGCAAGGTATTTCTGGATGCATTGCTTATATGTGGCGTTCAGGGGAATGGTTTTGTTTTTAAAGAAAGGTCAGTCAGTTAAGATCTTTAACATCGAACGTAACCGTCTTTTCGACTAAAACAAGAGAAGACTAACCTATGGTCAAAACTTATTACAGTTTGGAAGGACAGATGGCAGAATAGTGACACTGGTTGAATTACTAGGCGTTTCATACAGGATCCTTCATTTGCTACTAACGAAGAAATAAAGAAGTGGATTTATCCATCAATGAAAACCTCATTTACATTCACAGGACACGGGTCCTGAACGATAAGCTTTGTAGTTTAGGACTCGAAACTGATCCCTATTGCACTTGTGGTGACATGGAGGACTGGCGACATATGCTACTATCATGCTCATTGCATCGAGATCTAAGACTGGAGCTATTTCAACAAACACAATCCATTGATGAGGACAGTGTATTCGTTTCGGTGCAAGACGTTAATAACTTTAAGGCTTTTCAATGGTTTTCCAACCAGGTCTTCAAAAGAAGAGTCGTCATTTAGAGCAATACTGCACGATGAACCTAGAAAGGTTCAGGAATTTTGTGTCATCTGCATGTATTATATTATGAAATATTTACAATAGGAACTTATGTAAATAATACTTCCAAGATTGGGAAAATTTTATTTTATTATTTGTATCGATTGCACCTACATGTAAATATTTATTTGTACTTATTATAACCTGTTATTAGGGCTTGATCCACCTTAACCAACTCACTTTTGGTCCATGATATGGACTATGGCGACTGCCGAGAATTGTTGCATGGCAGCTCATGCCAGTTACTTCTTGCGCTTTAGAAGTTATGAATGATACTTCCTTTTTTTGTTAGGAATTACTTTAAACATAGACAGAGGCACCACCGCTCGTCTCCCTTTTCCCCCCTCGGTTGGGTTGCTTGAGGAATCTTTCTGTACATCGGTATAGTAGCGTAGCATTTAGGGTCAGGCACCACCAGTGGTTTCCCACATCTGCGCCAGATATATACTCTGCGATGAATGCAGAACTATTGCAAAAGCCAGGAAAAAGTAGTGTCTGGGTTATGTGTTTTGTTCAGTTGTTATGTCTCTGGCTGCTTGGCCGCAGGGCCCTTAATGGCACCCTACGTTGCTCTCCACTTATCCTTCGGTATAGCAGTTCCTCCGATGGACAAGTAAGGACCGCCACCTGGACAGTGGCTTCCCGGCTCCTGTTTCTAGGAATGTAGGCCCAGGCCTTGCTCTACTGTCTAGACCAGTGTTTCCCAACCTTTTTTTTACCATGCCCCACCTAAGTCTTTCTAAAATTCTGATGCCCCCTATGTAACGTTGGGAAACACCGATATACATATTTTTTATATTCAAAAATTGAATTATTTCCTAAATGAAGCCTAATTACAACTTGTTCAGGACACAAAACTTAGGTTTTAGGAAGAAATCATTAGGAAATTATTAAGAAAAAAACAGTAAGTAAATTTTCAAAACATATAATGGACAACTAAAATTCAAGTACAAAATAATTTATATGAAAGATTTTTTTATAATATTTTAATTTTTAGTAATTATTATTTAATTGTTTAATAATTTCAACATTCCATGTGAAGTCACTTCTAGATGAGTGCACT
Organism: Mastigoproctus giganteus; assembly: GCF_048544385.1. Taxonomy (NCBI): domain Eukaryota; kingdom Metazoa; phylum Arthropoda; class Arachnida; order Uropygi; family Thelyphonidae; genus Mastigoproctus; species Mastigoproctus giganteus. The sequence continues at coordinate 2,189,809 of NC_143580.1, forward strand.
AAATTTAGTGAGACCCTTGTGCTTGATGCTTGCCGCAGAGAGATTTTATATTGGGCTCCAATTTAGTCAGCTTCAGTCTCAAGTCTCCCCGTTTTGTGATATCCAGTCGATTTCTTTTCTTTAGGAACAAATCATTTATGGCACTAAATCCACATTCAGCTAAATATGAAGATGGAAACGGTAACAATAGCTCTCTTGCAAAGTTGGTTGAATTTGGGTATTTAATTTCTGTTTCATCACAAAGCCATGCCATCGCTCCTTTTATATTGAATAAAGTTTTAACTGACTCATCATTTTGCATTTCTGAGAGTTCTTCTTGGTACTGCATTGATACATCAGACAAATCCACTAACATTGGTTGCATCATCCAGGTTGGAAAATCAATTTGTTTTAAATCAGAAAACCTTTCTTTTAAATCAGCGGACAGAATTTTCAGATGATCGACAATAACAAGTACAGCGGTATCAGTCACTTCACATTTTTGCAGCCAACGAAACTGTTCAAAATTTTTGTTACAAATATATTTTTGACATAATTCAATAAATGTAATGAAACCAAATATCTTCGCTTTTGCATCGACGAGAGTTTTTTATTTGTTCCTTGAAGTTGTTTATTTAATATATTTAGTTTTTCAAAGATATCGGCTAAATAACTCACAAATGCTTTACCATCGACCGTTAACAGATGCTTCATTTCAGGTTTGTCACTTAAAAAGTCACTAATAGTATCAAATAGTTCCATGAATCTTTTCAAGCAGTTCCCTTTCGAGAGCCACCTTACTTCAGTGTGAAGTAAAAGTCTCACATGGTCTCCATTTTGTTCTTCACAAAAAAGCTTGAAGAGACGCTCACATTTGGCATTAGCTTTAATAGCATTGACACATTTTATAACTGATTTTAGTACTTCATGAAGAACAGGCGAAATATTTTTAGCTACCAAGTTTTCCCTATGAATAACACAATGCACAAGAAGCATTTCTGGATTCTCATCTTTCATCAATTTTAAGCAGCCATTTTTCTTGCCCATCATATTAGGAGCACCATCTGAAGCGCAAGATGTTATATTTTTCATTGGTATATTATTGTCATCTAAGTAATTTTTTAGCTTATTATATATATCTTTGGAGGTAGTGGTGCTCTCTAATGATTTACAGAATAACATTTCTTCAGCAAAATTACCTTTATCAATATATCTCACATAAGTTATCAGTACGGCTTCACTGTCTCTCAAAGTTGATTCATCCATTTGCACTGAGAATTTTCTTGTTTTCAGCTTTCCAACAAGTTGTATTTCAATATCTTCACTCATTTCATCTATTCTTCTGCTAACAGTATTGTTATTGAGTGGCATAGCTTTCACGTCTTTGTCATCTTTTTCCAGAACTGTTTTAAGAAATGCTGATATTGATGGTTTGATTAAATTCTCTCCTATAGTATGATTTTTCCCAGATTTAGCAATGAGTAAAGAAATTTCATAACTAGCCTCAAGAGTACGATTGACAGTTGCAGTATGAGCAATAAACAGAGACTTTAATGTTGCTCTTTTTTCAAAATTCTTCTTTAAAGTTTGAAAGTAATCTAAATCTGAATTTACATGAGCATTATGTTTCGCCTTCAAATGCGCCTCAAGACGACCTCGCTTCATTGATTCGTTGGTCAAGCATTGTTGGCATAAAAGACAAAAAGGTGACCTTTGATCGTGGATAGCGGGTATGAAACCAAATTTTAAGTATTCCTCTGAATACTGACGAACTTTTTTTTTACTTGCACTACTCATTTTACTGCGCAACTGAAAGAAATAAATATAAGATAAATCAAAAACTAAAAATAAACTATGCATTAAAGTTAATTTAATTTTATTTTAATATATCAAAATTAATTATTAGTACGCTTTTTGAATGAATAAATCACACGAATTACTGAATTCGGGCTATTAAATCTGTGGTCTCTGTGAACAAGCAGATAAGTCTAATTTGTCAAAAATGAGATAAGTGCACTATAATAAAGTATTTATTATTTACTATTATGTGACACGCAGCTATCTTCGTTATTGTAGTTTTAGCGTGAGTAATAAATATTTGTATATTCGAATATATGCGTGTTTATATGAGAGTGTGAAGTTTATTTTTCCTCTCCTGCAAATTCGAGTTTTTGGACTTATTTGCTTATTTACTGAGACCACAGAAATACATATATGACAAATACATACCATTGTATATCACGGTTCTTCATTAATAATAATTCTGTGCGTGGACAAAGTAATTTTTATTTTAATCTGAGATCGTCAAACCTATCCAAATGTACAGTCACGATGCCCAAACGAGCGTTTGTATGAAAGGAATTACCTATTTCATATAACATGCTGAGTTTGCGGTAGGCTACAGTAGACAACCACTTTGCTTGCACATTGCATATGCCATAAGCAATCGTCCAATACAGTATGTACTATTCCTTCACTAGGCATAGTAAGCAATACTCTCCGAGCAAACTGTAGTTGATATTACTCCAAACTTTCAAGTGCAGCTCTATAGAAAGTACAACATTTAACGAATGCTTATTTAAAATTGAGATACCAACAATTCTTCTTTTGTACAAGTTAAATCATAGTAGGCAGTTGTTTTAAACTCTAGACGAGCAATTTTTGAATTGCCCCCCTGAACAATCAAATTGCCCCCATGTGGGGCGTGGGACCCACGTTGGGAAACGCTGGTCTAGACTGCAGTGCATAGCGCACCATACTTAGCAGCGAAATGGCCTAAAATATCGCAACGCAAACACACAAAACTACTCCTATCAGGCCTGTTGACAGTAGTATTGCTGCAACACAGAATTGCCAAGGTGGAATTGCACTTATGTCTAGGGGACATCCAAAACAAGAACACAACCATGCATACATACATACATATATGTCACATGACATCATATATTTATGATGAGAATGTCTATATATATATATATATATATAATTGTATATAAATCTTCTGTATAATTCTTGTATACAAATGAATGTATACAATTCTTGAGAATGTGCATAAAATTGTGTGTATAAATGAATGAATGAAAATGCCTGTTCGCTTAGACCAAAAACCCGAGTTGTATTCCCGAAGGTTCTTCACTGGGCCCTCTTCTCTTTAACGTGTTTATTACGGACTTAAACCAAATTTCCTTCATTGAAATTTGGTTTAAGTCCGTAATAAACCAAATACTTTCTGCCTTATATGCAGACAATATTAAGTTTTATTTCTCTCGCGATAGTCTTTTTCGCAATAATCACATTGAAGCAACTCTCACTACATTTACAAACTGTGCCCGTTTTGATAAAATCGTTATAAATCTATCTTAATGCAATATAATATATCCTTTCTTCACCCCATGAAAAAAACAAAAATAATAATCTATTATTTTCCATTTGTTATACGCAACGTAGTAGATTATTATTTTTGGGACTGTTTGAACGAGAGCAGACTTCCAAATAACAGAGAACTTCCCAGCCTCAAGACCTTAAGATTTATTGAAGAATTTCAAAAGATAGTTTAGCCTAATAGAGGGAAATCGATTTGAAGAAAATGGTGTCCAGTAGATCAGTATCTGGGCATTTGTTATTACTCATAGAAGAAACAGCATTTTTAAGCCTTTCCATGGAAAATAAAGGAGTATTAATTGGATACCATACTGTTCATTATCTTTCCTAACCCCAGAATGGTAGGCAGAATCAAGAATTATATCATCATTTCGAAAATGTCTCTCAAGTACTCGATGGGCAGTTTGTGTGCAGTCAGCTCAGAGTTTTAATATTAATTGAAGTTAGTGTATTAACCCTTTGGGTCTGTACAATATCGAATTGCCTTCAGATTTTGACAGATGCGAATTGACTTGAAATTTCTGGCAACCGACACTGGGCTTACGTTGCACATCAGTAAACGTTGCTCCTAAGAAAGAAGTGAAAAGATCGCTTCAACTATATCATTGAAGGCAATGATTAGAGACATAATTTATCAAAAGAGAAGAGATACTATTCATTAAAAGGCAGATAACATATTCAAGAATCCGGTTTCTCAATTTTTTTCTGAACGCTCTTCTGCTATTGAATTTCTCTCGCCACATTGTACACCACCACTAATTACAAAGAGTTCGAAATCACTTCGTTAATTACCTGACCCAAAAACGAGCAGAGTTCTCTCATCGAATATTCTACAAACAACTACAAAATCGCTTTGGATTAGAATCCTGAAAATCGCAGGGCTTTATACATTAAACATTCACTAGACGGACCTCCTTCAGAATCTTTCTTTCTTTCTTTCTTTACATTCCAGCAGGTTAATGATATATGCAGGGTCGGTGATAAGGGTGAAAAAGTGAGGCACTTGCCACAGGCGCCGCCTAAAATAGGCTCTGCTAGATGCGCTACTGCATGTACATAAGTGTTAAGATATGATAGAATTAAGTGCCGTTACAAGGTTTTGCCTCAAGCGCCACAAACACTAGCGCCAGCCCTGGAATTATGCAGGCGCGTGCGACCGACAGGGGCTATGTTGCGTTGATTCGAGAATATTCAAGATCTAGCTTCCTGTTCCACCATAAAAACTTCGATATTTCAATAGCCCTTTTGAAAGAACGCGTGAGTTCTATTAATTGATGATAAGCCGATGTTGGAAGTATATTGGAAGCATTCCGTATATAATATGTCTGTAAATTGCTTATGTTCCCTGGTCATTTTCTGCTTTACTAGATGAAAAACCCAGGTTTCAGGAAAAAGAAACACGCTGCCCTCCCCTGAGACCGACTAACTCAGCCATTTTGTGAAAAAGACCTCGCCTTATTCACGAGATTCGAACCCAGGCCTTTTCCACTCGGTGCGGGGAGGACAGTGATTACACCAATTGTACCACCGAAGAGGGCCTGCTTCTTCGAAGACAGATGTTGACGTCGAGGGAAATTATTTGTGACCCAACGACATCTGCGACTTTATAGGTCAGGAATGAACGAAAGAAAGAAGAACGGAAAACACGCGGTTTTGATAACCTTACTGATAGAAAATGGATTGTGTAGTGGGACTGTGTAGATGGGATTAGTGTCTTAAAGCTACTTGACAATTGAACGAATAATAATGAAATCAGTTGATTTTTTGGGCTGCCACTGGCACTACTCATATTACCTTTTTTTTTTTTTTTTTCAGAACAAACAGAAGATGAAGGTCTCGTGGATTCTTTTAATGACGTCAGCATTTGTCACTTCTTGGATGGCTGTCACAGTCTCTGCAAGCCGTATGTCATCCCTAAATTTATGTAATTCTATAATTCACAGAGAGGTAAAATTGTAAAACTCAGAGACAGTACTACTAACGAATTCTGGCCGAAATGATCTTTCCTCGCAAATTACCCAAATTACATCAATTAACGTACGCAGTGCCGAATTAAACTCGAATTTCGTATGAAAAATCCGCATTAAAAAGTGTTTTAACCGCAGACAACTCTGCCAACACGTATAAATAAAATAATTAAAAAATAAACCTCGGTGTATTAATAATAATAATCTCTCTGTCGCGTGCCTCAAGGTTTTGCTCATAATTTTTTTCAGTTCTTAAACTTTTAATCCAATTTATTATCGCTCATATTTTTGAAATATTTAACCAATGAGCTGACAATTTTGCCTAAACTGCTAGCCTTTTGATTTGGTGCCGATCACCCCCTAAGCGGTTGTACAGACAAAGAGAGAGAGAGAGAGAGAGAGAGAGAGAGAGAGAGAGAGAGAGAGAGATGAGTGAGTCGCCAGATAACCTGAGGAGCGATATCGATAGAGTTTGGCCTTGCCAATTACACAACTGCTTATCCGTGAAGAAGAGGTCTCTTCCTAGACCTCAGGTGGACTCGATCCCTCTATCCGATTAACGGAATCCTCGATGTAATGGACAGTTTCATTCCCCGACCGGCTGCCTATTCTTATCAGGCAAATGGATGCAGGCCTCAATAGATTTGCCAATAATTCAATGACCCTTGTACTGCTACAACACAATATCTCCACACACCACTCTCTTGGACATATACACCACTATACTGATCGGCCTTGGCCATAACTATGACAGAACCTTGGAATAAATAAACATAGTTTGGGTAGAACCGCTTTCCAAATATAAATAAGAAGAAACACCATCACACTGCATCAGCCACTGGATACTCCCTGATGATTACATCACATAGTATCATAGTGTGACTAGTAATGCGATACCTTATGAACCGATTTTACCCAGAATCCTTTGCGAAGGTGTGAGGGTACACAAGGGGGTAGGAAAAAATGGGTTTATATTTTTCTGGTATTAGTTTGCTTTTCTCTCAACAGATGGCGTTAATTGTGATTTCGGAATTCAATTTCGAATTTATTTTTTGGGGTGTGATCTCCAGCGGTTATGCTTGGCAAGCAGGTATCTCATCTCGCAGCTACGTCGGTTCCTCCGGTTAGGTTAGGTTATGTCAGGGTGAGATGTAGCTTTTGAATGTATCCATTGTGACGTCATAGTGAATAATTTCAACGTTAATTATGTGGCAATGCATTGTGGGTGTTAATTGGGAAGATGTATTTTTGGGTTGCTTATGTTGTGGGAGAGGGCCGCCCCCCCCGCGTCTGCTTTGCAAAAGCGGCACTTGTGTGCGGGATGAAAAGCCACGCGGGATGAAAAACTTTTTTTTTCTGGATGATAAATTCCTCGTTGTTTCCAACTGTTATTGAGACCTCAAAATAAATGCCTCGTTCTTTCCATCTGTGGCTCACACCTGTTTTTCATCCCGCGTGGCTTTTCATCCCGCACACAAGGTCTGTGACGCAGAGGTGTCTGCAACGCAGACGCGGGCGGCGGCCGGCCCCCCACAACATAAACATAAACCCCATAATACACCTTCAATGCATTGCCACATAATTAACGTCGAAATTATTCACTATGACTTCATAATGGATACATTCAAAAGCTGCATCCAACCCTACTCCAAACGGAGGAACCCGCATAGCCACGAGGTCAGATACCCATTAACAAAGTGCAACAAGTGGAGATCACGCCTCAAAATTAAATTACAATTAACGCCATCTGTTGAGAGAAAAGCAAAATAATACCATAAAAATATGAACCAATTTTTTTCCCACCCCACTTTGTACCCTCACATTTTCCCAAAGGATTCTGGGTAAAATCGGTTCATAAGGTATCCCATTACTACCGCTGCGACATTGATTTATTTATATATAATATTAAAATAATAATTACTTATTTTTTATTTATTTTATTATCCTCAAACTGTACACGTGCCTTTCATATTTTCTTGTTGTTTTCATTAATGTCTCATTACAGAATGTGCTACTGCCAATATATCTCTAATTTTTTTATATTTTATTACCGGTGTCCCCGAGGGCGAATATTTGTAAGAGTTGAGTGTCGAGAATCACGGGAATATTCATGTGTTGTTGTGGCGGATCCCAGGATTTCCCCCCATAAGCCGCTATTGTACTTCTTGTGTTGAAGCTTATGCCAAGACCGGCCAATTGTATGTAGTGTGTTGACGTGTAAGTGTTATGATGTGTTCTGTTGTTATGTTATCGGCCGGTGCCTGGCTCTTAGCAGGTAAGAAGCAGTAACACCTGGTCACTACGTCTCACCCCCATCCCCGCCACGTGGAGGCGGCCAGGATCAATTATCTCCTGCTGGGCAAGCCCAGGGCATAACACCTGAGAGTGCCCGAAAAAGAGAGTGAAGTGGAAAAAGAGGAATACAGAGGGAGAAGTTTGGGATCTGGGGAGGTAAATGGATAGAATAGAGGAGAATCAACAGAGAGACTCTCCAATAGTTAGAAGTGAGAAGAAGTAAAGCAAGAATAAAGTAGGAAGAAGTGGACTAACTTCTCTAACCATGGGAACCTATCCCATGGAAAATTCCATCCTAGGAACTAGGATCAGTTTGCCTAACATAATTTACAGTTTGCCTAACCCCTGGTAGTCAGAACTTCTTCAGTTGTTGAAGAAATAATTGATCTTCTAACAAAAACCACAGCGAAAGAAAATTCCACGAATTCTGAAAAGCTCCACAGAAAGACACTGTGTGCAATATGTACAATATCCTCTACTTCAGGAACACAGCAGAATATACACTATGTACAGATTCGTCCAATGTAATGCCAGGGTAATGCCATAACCTGGCCCAATAAATAAAATGTTTCAGGGTTAACGCAAAATTAATATACATGTCCAAATGCTAGATGAGATCACATTAGGCAGGGTTCAAAATTATGTTTTAAAAGGTTCTTGCTTAAATACAAGCTCTAAGAGAGCCCAAAAAGTCTAAGATTATCATCCAAAACGGTTAATAACAGAGTTACTAGGAAATGTCTCTAGTATGAAATGTCACAGTGGTATTCACTCACAAAGAAATATTAATTCCAAAATCTCTAAAACGCTAAAGGCCAAATAGTATCTCGAGGAGTAGAACACAATTCCTTATGCAGTAAATAGGAACTGCATACAGAATTTGTGTGGAATTGTTTTCTCCTGAAAACAATTCACCATCGAGTACAAGTCTATTATAAAATCCAGGAAAATGTAGCACTTAATGATACTAATCAGTTGCAACTATAGAATCCAATCAAAGATGATGAGAGATATATCTTTCCTAATCCAATAAAGGATCCAAGAAATCACAGCAAAACTAGGACCTAATTTCTTTTCTTCTTTTAAATGCACGAGAAGCAAACACGTTCAAAGCATTAAAAGCAGTTTCAGATTCAACCAGAATTTTATAGTTGCTGGAGTCCAAGTTAGGAACTACACTAAGTAGGTCACCTCGAAGATCGTTATAATAATGACATTGTCAGAAGAATATGGAAGCTACTAGGCTTTACATACCAACTAAGAAATATTGTTCAAGATCTAGGCCTAAATGGATGTCAGATTAACTAATGAGACATATGGCAGAGAAGAAAAATGCATGGGATACTTACAAATTAACACATGACACAGAAGCCTATGATAGATACAAGTTGATCTGTAACCAAGATACAAAGGAGGTTAGGCAGGCGAAGGCAGATTACGAGAAATCCTTGGCAAGGGATGCAAAGAAAAACAGCAAAGAGTTCTTTACTTATGTAAACTCTAGAAGAAAGGGGATGAATCAGATTGGTCCACTGGATATCGATGGGTCAACTGTTGATGATCCTGCTCAGGTAGCTAACAAACTAAATCAATATTTTGCATCGACATTCACACATGAGCAGTTATTCAGCGAGGGGAATGCCAGAGGTGTATTCAACTCTGGCAGTAAGATAAACACAAGAAAGGCACCTGGGGTGGATGGAATCTATCCAGTTATATTAAAGGAGGAAGCAATGGAACTAAGCAAACTCTTAGCCATAATTATGAGAGCTTCCTGGGACTCAGGGGAGGTACCCACAGACTGGAGACGTGCAAATATGACCCCAATTCACAAGGGAGGATCAAAGGCTGACACAAGTAATTATAGACCTGTGAGCTTAACTTCTGTTCCAGGAAAATTAATGGAGGCACTGGTTAAAGAAGCACTGCAGGATCATTCAGACAAGACTTCAGTTATAGCTTGGACACAGCATGGTTTTGTTAAGGGGAAGTCTTGCCTGACCAATTTGATTGGATACTATGATGCAGTCACAAAGGAACTGGATGCAGGGAATAACTTTGATATTATATATTTGGATCTTAGAAAGGCTTTTGATACTGTTGCACATGGAATACTGCTGCACAAACTGGAGCAGTGTGACATTGGAGGCAAATTGCCGCTGTGGATAAAGGGGTGGTTGAGGGGGAGAAGACAGAGAGTGGTAATGAATGGACACTGCTCGTCGTGGACTAATGTTATTAGTGGAGTCCCTCAGGGCTCAGTGTTGGGTCCATTATTGTTTTCTGTATTTATAAATGATATTGATGATGGTATATCAAGCTTAATGTTGAAGTTTGCAGATGATCCAAATGTAGGCAGGGTTGTCAAGGACACTACTGACACTATGCTACTGCAACAGGATCTGGAAAGGTTGAGCAGATGGGCTGAGAGGTGGCAAATGAAGTTTAATATTGACAAATGTAAAGTACTGCATATGGGAAACAGCAACCCCAGAGCAACGTATCAACTCTGTGGTACTACACTGACAGTGGTAGAGAATGAAAGGGACATGGGGGTGGTTGTGCAGGCAGATATGAAGTTCTCTGGACAGTGCAGACGGGCTGCAAGAGTAGCTCGTGGTGTATTATCAATGATATATAGGAATTTTTTCTAACAGGGTAAAGGAGATGATTATTCCCTTGTATAAGGCAATGGTCAGGCCATACCTAGAGTACTGTATACAGGCCTGGAGGCCTCATTTCAAGAAGGATGTAGAGCTGCTGGAACGAGTACAGAGAAGGGCAACAAGATTAGTGAATGGAAAAAGGGGTGCTCATACAAAGAAAGGCTTAAATTTTGCAAATTGCAGTGTCTGGAGACTAGGCACCAGCGAGGTGATCTGATAGAGTTGTTTAAAGCCTTGAATGGTTTGAGCATGCTCACTGCTGATGGGATTCTTCCGCTCGCTCAGAATAATCACCTGAGAGGGCATAAATTCAAATGGAGGAAAGACAGATGTAGGATAGATGTGAGGAAATTTTCCTTTAGCCAGCGGGTGGTTGGTTGGTGGAACAGACTTCCATTCCTTGTCGTGGAAGTTGATAGCCTAAATAAGTTTAAGTCTCAGCTGGACAGGTATTTTGAACGAACAGAGGGGTGAAGTGGAAGTGTTTTTTTTCTTTTTTTTGGCTGATGCTGAATAAGTTTGCTTTCTTACATCAAATGCCTCTACTAATGCTAATGCTAATGCTAACACTTTCTTCCTGGCCACTCAAATAAGATGTTGTTGGTGAAAGTCCTAATTTGTGAAGTTTAGTATTTATACTTCCATGTCCTCTTAATATAAACATACCATATAAGCCCAGCGAAAACCACTTTAACTCCTCCTTTTTAATTTCCCTTGCTACAAGCAGAAAGTCCCTCCTGACTGCACCAATATCAGATGAAGACCACTACTGCTGCCCGCCACCGTCCTCCCCACACCGGGTGGAAAAGGCATGGGTTCGAATCCCGTCGATGACGTGAGGAACTTTAATGGGCTTTTTTTCCCTCTGTGGCTGAGTTAGTCGGTCTCAAGCGTTGATAGCAAGGTTTTTCCCCAGCAAAACAGAGAAATCGAGCATAGTACACACGCAATTAACAGATGTAAGACACACAGCAAGGCAGATGAATTTAATTATTTGGGTGGCCTAAATATAATATAATAATAAAAATACTCTTGCTGCCATTTTGCAGCAAAAATTTTCCTTAATCTTGTCTTCTCGGTCTTAATGGGAGCACTTAGATCTAATTGGATGTCATCATTAGGTGATACTTAAGGTAGCGGTACTGAACTTCAAAATGGAAAGGTAGTTTTCCAAGAAAAACCTGAAGAGGTGGAGGTAGTTCGACAAGATCTTGACATGGTCAGGAGGACAGCCCTCTGTGCTTGTAACAATTGTTTTACTACAGCAACTTTATTGGCTCTAAATCCCCATGCACCAGCTCCATAAGAACTTATCAACAAAAACACACCATTATAGTGAAGTCGTAAGGACTGACCTCTAAGACCCCGATCTTGTCTTGTTATCTGTTTAATTCGACTCAGGAACAATTTAGCCTTTTCTTTAACACACTGAACATGTGGTAGAAAACTGAGACATCTTCAATATAAATGCCTAAGTATTTGGTCTTCGATAAGTACTTAATGGCTTGTTCCCTATATTTAATAACTGGAGGTCTTCCATGGACAAGCTCTCCCTTGAGCAACATCGGGGATGTTTTTGCAATAGAAACCTGCAATTTATGTGTTGAAGACCAGTTGGAGGGTTCCAACAGCACAACATTTGCTAATTCTCCAAGGCTTTTCCTAGAATTAACCTAGATTATTAATGTAAGATCGTCAGCGTAGGCGATCATATGAATAGCTGGAAAACTCTTAACCAACCAGGAATCAAAAACCAGATTCCAGCACAAGGAATCCGGACATCCCCTGTGGGCATCCTCTTGTAACTGTGCGAGAGATCTCTCCAGTCTAGATTTGACAGAAATGGTACGATCAGAAAAATAGATTTTTAAAAGCTTATATATATTTATGTCAATAGTGGCATAGTGTTTAGGGTAAGGTGCCACCTGTGGTCTCCCACAACTGCACCATCTGTACTCTTGTGAAGTATACAGGACTCTGTAAATGCCAGAAATGTCTGAGGCATGTTGTATGAGTATAGTATTGTGTTAGGTTCTGTTGTTTCTCTGATTTCTTGGCCGCAGGTCCCCTAATGGGACCCTACGTTGCCCACCACCACCACTGAGAGGTGAGCCAGGCTGTCCATCGTACTCTGGTTGGCCTCTGCCAGGGTTGCTTGAGCTTCCTGACAGAGGCCACAAAAAAAAATGTTGAAGAGAGTTCACACGGAATAAGAGAGGAAGAGGTTAGAATGTGGGGGTGAAAGAAAGTTGGGCTAATAGTGAAGCCAGTCCACCATGGATTTGGGCAAAGTAGGAATAGGAAAGGGGATTAAAAGTCGCAGGAACAGGTGCCCCTGTGTATTGATCTAGTGCCCGGTTGTGGGCTAGCAGTGATCCCGTACCCTAAATTGGGTGCCAGCATGATTTCTACCCATAAAGGGTTTGCAGTATTGTTTCAGTAGCACATATTTGCGTTTATGCTACTCCCCGAAGGGGCTAGCAGGGAGTCGGGAGTATTCTGAACTGTCCTAGCAGCGGTGAGCTTGGCACGCCTTGTGGTGAATGCAGCATGGGCAAATCGAGTGAACGCTATATATTTATCTCCGTCATTTAGTAGATCTTGCTCCTGATTGCGGGGAGTTCCTAGGATTACTGTAAGTAGTTGGAATCGGTGGTTTTCATAGGAGGAGCACTCATACATAACGTGGGCCCAGGACTTCTCATCTCCACAATGGCAAAAGGGATGTGATTCGATACCAATAGAGTTGAGTTTTTGTTGGAATGATCCGTGTCCTTTTAATAAAAAGGTCGCTCGCAATCCAGGTGAGTACCGGGGAGGAAGCTTGGGAAAAGTGAAGCTGACTGAGGGGAAAAACTTCTTTGCTATTTCTCCTTTGTGGGTTGAATTCTAGGATTCCTGCCAGAGGCGCTGGCAGGAATCCTAGAATCCGAGATTCGTCTTTTTTTCCTGCTTGTGGTCGCTTTTCAGGTCCAGTTGGAGATTAAGTAGCTGTGTAGGTATGCCTTTTTTCAGACAATGGAAAAGACCTCTTTTGGCAACTTCAAGGTTGCCAAAAATAGCCTTCTCCAAGTCATCGCAGGGCATATACCCTGCGATGACTTGGAGCGCAGGGATGCTGACAGTGGGGCATTCCCTGGTTACTGATTGAAGCGTAAATCGCTGTATGGAGTCCAGCTTGCGTTTGTTTCGCTCCAGTCTAACTTTGGTGCACCAGACTGAAGCACCGTAACTGACAATTGGAACAAAAACTGATTTGAAAATTAGGGAGAGGGTTTACTGATTCTTCTAATCATAGCTGCATATTTCTGTAACTTGATTGCTCGGTATTTCAAGTGAGGACAGAAGTTTAGCTTGGTGTCAATATAGGTGCCTAGGTATTTAACTTCCTCATAGAAGTGAACTGGAATATTATTAATCTTCATAACTGGTGGTCTGCATATCTGGAGTTTCCCCTTCAATAAGATCAACATTGTCTTCTCATTGGAGAGAAAAAGTTGATGCGTTCTGGCCCGACTCTGGAGGCGTCTCAAAGGCACATTGGCCTTAACCTCCAAACCAGCTCTAGTGTCGGACTGAATGAGAGTCACATTTGTGAAATGTCTCTTGAAATTATTTATCCTCTGGAGCCTTGAGCAAAAGGAGGGGGGTGCTGCAGAGGGCCTACCTGGCGAACCCCAACCAACCGTGTTCCAGATGTTCATGTGATCATGCTTAGATGAGCACAAATGAATGAATGCTTTTTTTTAGCACACAAGCTCTGTGGACTGTGCGCGTGTATTAAAGGATGGAGCAGAGGGCAGATTTGGATGTCATGTAGATCTGATGAGACCAGAAGTTGGCCCACTTCAGCACCCAGAATTCGAGATCCTGATGCTTGGGGGAGATGCGGCAGACCAAACGTCCATGGCATAGGAGAGCACACTACTGAAGTACGTTGCGAAATATTCCCTGATTATTTGTTTATTGTGAGTCTTGCACAAATAAATTTGCATTCCCCAGAAGGATCTCAAGGCTTTGGAATACTGAGCTTAAATTTACTGTTTGTAGATGAGTTTCGCATCAATGAATTTAACACTGGCTGAGAGAATCGGAATATTTCCTGCTAATTCCAGAAATATGCAGTATCAGCAAAAGTCATCTGGCTTGGAGTAAGATGAGATAACGTCAGTTCTCTGGATTAACCCACAGGCCAAAAATTTGGCTTACCAACGTAATGTATTTAGTTAGCTGTTTACAGTTTCTGAGAAGGTTTATTGATTTTGAATCATCACCACGGCGTTTGCCTGTGGATGGGAAAGGGGATTAAAAGTCGCAGGAGCTGTGCCCCTGCTCCTGCGAAATCAAACACCCAATTCGAAGTGTTCTTTGATTTGTAGCTAATTTTAAATCGGAAAGTGATCTCATGTGAGATTTCTTCACGTGTGAAATTAAATTCTTTCAGGTTTTTGTAGAAATCATCAAGTATTTCCTCTTTGGTTAAATCATTATCAATATTGTATACCAATAAGGTTGGATTCAATTTCTTAGGTATCTCAGGGGTGGTTCCAACATCAGACAGGATTTTTGAGGATGAGATGGTATCCAAATATTTTCGGGAATTAGTTTCTAAAATTAGGCCTTTGTTTTTAATGAGACGGAGAGCTTTAACTTTGACTTCTTTCAAGACTTGCTTTAAGTTTTTAACTACACGTTCTTTAACATCAGTGCTCGTAGTAAGAGTAGACCTCTCAGATGCCTTTAGGAGTAATAAATGTGATTTTCTTGTTGAAGTAGTTTTAACATTAGCGGACTGCAGACTGTCTGTTTGGTTAATAAAAATTTTTGTTGGCAGTTGTGCAGTAGCCTCAGAGAAGTTTTCAGGAGAAACTACGTTCAAAGAATTATCAACCAATTCTGCAGAAGTTGAAGATTTTGCCACAGAAGCTTATGAGAAAGGTGTGGGCATGCATAGTTTTTGAGTCATCACTTCTTATCTTCGGAGCCATATGGCCTTAGTTGCTAATGGCCATTGTCATTTAATAAGTAAGTTTCAATTTCTTCTCGCAGGAAAGTAAGTGCATCGACAGGGGAAAGATTCGAAAGTAAGACAGTCCCAACATTTGGAATTTTAATTTTCCTGGTAGTTGAAGTAGCAGCCCTAGTCAAAGCGCCAGGACTAAAAGATTTTACTTGAGAAGAATCAGTAACGACATTTGTGGTCGTAGAATTTGGAACTTTACTTGATAAATCAAGTGTTCTGGTTTAGCCTTAGGAGCGGTTACACTTGTAGTTTCCCTTGTCTTACTTTGCTCCTGTGAATAAACTAGAGGTGGAAACTCGTCGGGGTTTACCGACAAATTAGTGGCGCCTGCATTTTCTTCCACGTTGGGGGTTTGTTCTTGGGAGGAATCCAGTATGGAGAAGTCTCCTTTATCACGGGCCAAGTTAATAGCTTCACTAATGGCCTCTGTCATCCTGTAATTTTACAATTTTTAACGACAAAAGGAAGTTCTGTGGGATGAAGGGTTTTTACCCTTGAGGTATTTATCTCAGAAATAACATAGGCATACATCAAGGAGTAGCAGTGAGGAAGCGATAAAATTATCGCCCCAATATGTGACCTTGGGGCTAGCTTAATTGGCCCTTCTTGTACGAGCTGAACTACTTGAGTTGGAAAATCTTTTGTCAGAAGCTTGCTTATGCAGAACTAAAACTAATAAAATAACTTTACCTTATTTCAGAAGCTGATACACGCATTTTGGAGACTAAATATTATTCTTCCTGATGACACCAAATACCACTGTTATTAACTGTTCAGGCAATTAAATTAAGACCAAAATAGTAGAGTACTTTTTCACACGACTTACGTGCTGCGCGATATCTCGAATGCACGAACCAGAAACTATAGAAAATACATAGCCAAGGAGCCAGGAGTGTCCGATGACACATGTCGACAATGCCACCTGTCCTCATAAACGATCCAACACTGCCGCGGGATGTAAGGGGATCACCGAGACTGAGTACACTCACACACGACCAGGTAGCCAGGGTAATACATCAGAAGCTAACATGAAATAACAGTTGGTCGAAAAAGTGTACCGTACTACAAGTACGAACCCCCAGGTAGTACTAGAATCCCAACCGACAAGCTGTACTGGGACCGCGCCATAATAACGGATAAGACCATCCCGCACACCAGACCGGACATAAACCTTGTGGACAAGAAGGAAAAGGCTACCTAACTGATTGACAAAGCGGTATCCAACACTGGCAACCTGCAGAAAACCGTTGGGGACAAAATCAGGAAGTGCACGGACCTAAGACAGCAGATCAAAGAGATGTGGCATATACAACAAATAACAACCATCCCGATCATTGTCTCCACCACCGGTATGGGACCAAAGACCCTACATACCAGCCGAGCAGCAATAGGTCTCCCAGCAAACACCTACAAGGAACTCCAGAAAGTCGCAATCCTGAACACCTGTAGGATAGTCAGAAAGTTCCTGAACCTACAGTAACACCAGCCATAACAACAACCACCCTGTGTACTTGGTAGCAATACCCGTCACGGAGCGGAATCCCCCAACCAGGAGAAATAATATAAGACTAATAATAATAATAATAATAATAATAATAATAATAATAATAATAATGGAGGTCATTGAAGTGTCTGCTGCACAGCAGAGACTACAATGTCCTCCATCAAGATCACATCGGTAACACTGCTTCCAATGTATGGCACACAAGCAGGACGCTCTTTCCCGAGACTGAAGGATTCATGCCGGCCATCCAAGACCAGGTAATCAACAATAGAAACTATAGAAAATACATCACAAAGGAGCCCAGAATGTCAGATAACACATGTGGACGATGCAAACTGGCCTCAGAAACGATCCAACATATCACAGGGGGGGGGGTTGAAAGGTGATCACCCAGACTGAGTACACTCGTAGACACGACCACTTAGTGAGGATAATACATCAGAAGCTAGCGAGGAAATACCAGTTGATCAAAGAAAGAGTACCATGCTACAAGTACGAACCCTAGGCAGTATTAGAGACCCTAACCCACAAATTGTATTGGGATCGCGCCATAATAACGGATAAGATCAGCCAGCACAATAGATCGGACATAACCCTAGTAGACAAGATGGAAAAGGCTACCTACCTGATTGACATAGCGGTGCCCAACACAAGCAATGTCCAGAAAACCCATGAGGAAAAAAATAGGAAGTACACGAAACTGAGACATGAGATCAACGAGATGTGGCATATGCATGAGGTAACGACCATCCCGATCATCGTCTCTACCACCGGTATTAAGACTCTACATAGCAGACTAGCAGCAATAGGTCTCCCAGAGAACATCTACAAGGAACTGTAGAAAGTCGCAATTCTGAACACCTGTAGGATAGTCAGAGTGTTCCTCGACCAACAGAATCACCAGACAGAACAATAACAACCACCCTGTGTACTTGGTAGCAGTACCCGTCACGGAGTGGAATCCCCCAACCAGGAGAAATAATAATAATAATTATTATAATAATAATAATACAATACAATACAATTTTATTTATCAAGAGAATTTGTTTACAATAAATGAACTTGTTAAGAAAAGTAAATTTCTTGACAAGTTTTAATTCTTCGTTTACAACAGTTTTTGCATACAATTTTTTATCTTACAGAAAAGACAATGATGTCACTACTCATAGTACATTCCACGCTGCAAACAGAGAAAGTAATTTTCTGCATATCTATTCTAATCTACTGTATCATTGAGTATCAAGAATTTTCTTATTAGAAATTTTAATTTGGAGATGGGGTAACTTCTCCTGAGCCTGAAATCAATGCTAGCCAACAAGTTGTTTATTATATTCATTGTGTGCCTATTTCCAAATCTGTTTAGTACTGTAGGGTGTGGCAAAACAACGCATAATTTAAGGAACCCAAAACCAATTGGTTTTGGGTTCCTTAAATTATGCGAGACATTCCTTTGCAGATTCGACTCTTCGAAAATAGTGTTAAGATTTTTCGAGAATAGATTTAACTTCAGTTATTGAACTGGATAAAGTATTTCATATTTCAAAAAAAAATTGCCTTCTCTTGTTCAGGTCATTCCAAGAGTTTGTCCCCATTAAAAGTCTCAAAATCCTGTTAAGTTGGTTATTACCCTTATTTCAGTTATATTTGCTCGTGCCCGTATATTTACTAAATAATTGAGTTGGGAGTCCACTAATGCATAATATAAGGTAACTTTTGTTCTAAGATTTCTTATTTTTAATGTTATAGAAAAAAAAGTAAACGTAAAATCTCATTTTTTTGTATAAGTTTGTTATATGCATTGCCCAACTTAGACTATAGACAATCTGTAACTCACGGTAACAGTGATTTTAAACTTCCATATTCGCAATTCTGGAAATTCTGATCATGTAGGCATTCATGTTCATGTAAATTAATAGAGGGATGAATGTCCAGGGTTTGATGAGGAGGTCTAATTACCAAAAATTTGTTTTTTCAAAGCTGAGTGCTAATTTATTATCATGTAGCCAACTCTGCAAATGAATAAGATCCCGCTGCAAATCATAAGTCACATTTGTTAAGATTTTTTCCAACTATATATAAAATTATATCATCTGCATAAACTTTTATGAAAGATCTCTTAATTACTTGAAATATGTCATTTATATATGGATTTTTAACATTATTGGCCCTCCATGAGCGCCTTGGGGTACCCACCCCTCTCTTTATACTAAATTATTTTAATAATTGAGGTAACCCTCCCTTTATATTCAATAACGTGCTAATAGCCGATTGATTCTTCCCTATATTTCGGTAATTATTGTTGAATGTAGGGATATCAATGAAGTCATTTTCTTTGGTCAAATCTCTAAATAAAATCATCATGAAATTATTATGATTTACATGTACGTTAAAAGGATCTTCTAAGTTCTCTAATATGAGAATAAATAGTTGTTTAGCGATGCATATTGATGTAAGTACTCGCTAATATGAGAGAAAAATATAATTTTCTATCATCTTTTTTAGTACTGACTGAATTGTTTTAGGTCGATAAATATTATCATCACGTGGTGATCCCTTTTTGTATATTGGAATTAAATTAAATGGAAGTTAATTAGTGGGATAGCTCCCTCTCTCTGACATCCGTGCTATAAGCTCTAACAACAGGTAGAGAGAACTGTTCCTTATTTCTCTTCACTTCGGTTACTGTAATACAGTCCAGTCCATAAGATTTCTTGTTCTTTAACTCTTCAATAATCTTAAGAATCTCATCATATTGTGGAGTTAAGACTACGCAAGAATTCACTATTTTCGGAAGAACATCTTGTTATTTAAAAAGATTTTAATAATGATTGTGAAACCTATTCATATCTAAAGCCTTGGCACACTTATTTGCAGCCTCATACTGTTTGTTTGCACGAGAAATCTGTTCTAAAAGAGCGTTTTAATTTGCTTTCCCTTATAGATAATCTCTTCCTTGTACTGTACTTAGACTATTTATGGTATTTCATTTTTCCATTTGACTTATCCATAAAAAACCGATTATAATAAGATTTTTTTTTGTTTTTTAATCATACCTGTAAGTTTATTTCTAAGTATTTTATAATTGTGATAATGTTCTACCTTTGATGGACAATTTCTATACTGCCTAAAATATTTATCGCTTTGTGATAATAATTATTTCAGCTAGCCTTGTAAAAGCTGTTGAATATTAATGAATGGTATCAAGAGATCTTCATGCAAAGCCTCTTTGCCAACGCTGAGATGGGTAATATTACAGCAATAGCACAATCGATGGGTGATTTTCGAACTTACTTCGAAAAAGTTAGGCGTGTTACAGAAAAAGAAGTGCTGCAGTTCACTAAACATTCTTCCATTGAAGGTATCTCTTTATTAGTTACTCATGCTGGAAAGCTTCTCTTGCTTATGCTTTTTACCTTGCTCCCCCAGTTTCTTTAGCCACCATTCAACAACTAGAAGATATTATAGATGCAGCCATCTTTTTGAAACCTCCGAATGCAATACCACTTATACTGAGTGATTTTAATGTCCCAACTGCTTTTGACCCCAATCGTTCACCAAATTCTCTGGCTAAGCAATTTTGCAGCATTTGGCTTAGTGATGCCCCAACTCAAATCTGTAATCTTCCCACCCGAAACTCCTCTTAGCTTGATTTAGTTTTTAACCATGAATCAATTCTCTTCTCAAAGGGTGATAATTTCATCCCATCAGATCACTCCGCTATTGTCGTAGATTTCCTTTATTTTATTTCTGAACCTTCTTTTTAACAGATACTTTTTTAGCTTTAGGCACACAGACTGGACTTCGTTAAATCAATTTCTGGGCAATCTTCAGTGGATTCCAATCCATAATTTTGAATCAATCGATCATTACGTTGAGTATCTGTACTTTATCTTCCATTCTGTAATTTCTGAGTTCGTTCCCATCAAATTCTCTTCAGCTAATCGTACTAACTTCTTTCACTGGATGTCGAACAACCTTCTGTATTTAATTCTTCGCAAAAATTACCTCCACAAAAGGTATTTAAAACTCCAAACTAACTTTAGCTACTTTTCCTTTTCTTCCCTTAGACGCCATATTAAGAGAATTCCTAAATCTCAATATTCTCATCATCTTCACTCAATTTAAGTCGAACTTACTCGGAATTTCAATTCGAGGCCATTGTGGTCCTATCTCAAACATCTATCGAGATCTTCTTGAATTCCTATGCTAATTAATGATTGAAATATCTCTATCAACTGTCCTATTGGTATTGCTAATATTTTTGCAACGAACTTTTCGAAACTTTGTTCTTCCGAAGAGCAACGTTCTGTTCCCTGTTATCCGTTTGAATGTAATAGTAATGACAGTTTTCACAGATTAGGTCTCACTACTGATGAAGTCCAGTCAGCCATTTCTCGGCTTAAAGATTTCACTTCTCCTGGTCCCGATACTCTCCCTGTTCTTTTCTTCAAGAAAAGTAGTTCGTCCTGCTCTAGCTCCAGTTCTTAGAAATCTCTTCAATTACTGTCTTCTTCTTCGTGGCTGTTACACTTCTTCGTTCAAAGAGGTTTATATCATCGTGATTTATAAAAACAGGGTGATAAAGCAAAGCCTAATAATTACCGACCTATTACTTTACTGAATAGAATTGAGAAAATTTTTGAACTCCTACTTTATAAATATCTTAGTTGCTATCTTCACCCTTTTATCAATAATCATCAGTATGATTTTCTTTCCAGGAAATCGACTGTTTCAAATCTTGCCTTGTTTTGTCATTTCCTACAAATTAATTTGGACAAAGGAAATCAAATTGATTCGCTTTTCCTTGATATTTCACATGCGTTTTAATCTGTCCACATCGATCTTTTGCTGTCATCTTATGGTCTACGATCCCCTTTACTAGATTTTCGTGATTCACTGCTTAGATAGTGGCATAGTGTTTTGTGGAAGGCGCCACCGGTGGTTTCCCACATCTGCACCATAGTACTCTGTGAAGAATTTACAGAATCTCTGTAAAAGCCAGAAAAAGTGTGATGTCTGGTTTGTGACAGAGTTGTGCTGTGGTCTGTTGTTCTGTCTCTGGCTGCTTAGCCGCAAGGCCCCTAAGGGAACCCCACGTTGCCCGCCACCACCACTGGGAGGTGAGCCAGGCTGCCCATTATACTCTGGCTGGCCTCCACCAGGGTTGCCTGAGCTTCCTGACGGAGACCAAAAAAAAATAAAAAATAATAAAAAAAAAATAATAAAAAAAAAATAAATAAATAAAAAGAAAAGAAAAAAAAAAAAAAAAAAAAAAATATATATATATATATATATATATATATATATATATATATATATATAAAATAAAAATAAATTAATAGAAATAAGTAAACAAGTAATAGATTAAAAAAAAAAAAAAAAAAAAAGGGAGAGAGAGAGGGGCATAGAGGATTTGAGGGGGAATGAATTTGGGTGGGTTGACAGTGGAGAATAAATCCACCTTAATTGGGCGAAGTATAGGAAAGAGTGTGGGTTTAAAAAGTCACAGGGGACAGGTGCCCCTGTGTAATTTTCAATGGCAATAGTGTAGATCCCGCACTGAGGTCAGTGCCAGCAGTCCCGCACCTAGATCGGTGCCAGCAGTATATCCTACCCATTTCGGGTTTGCGATGACTTTTAAATCCCGCACTCCGAGGAGTGCCAGCATCCCGCACCTTGGATGGTGCCTGCAATAGATCCTACCCTATTAGGGTTTGCATGATTATGTCTGCGTTTTCCGGGGGAATAGAGAGTTATCCCACGCCGGTCCGGTTTAGTTCTTGGGCTCTGAGTTCTGCAATCTTAGCTCGCCTAAGAGCAAATGTTTCCTGCGCGTAGGTGGTTAATGCCTTATAGGTATGTTCCTCGAGTAGCAGAGTGGATTCTTGATTACGAGGATTTCTCTGTATCGTGGTGAGGAATTTAAGCCTAATGTTGTCGTAGCTGGGGCACTCATACATGAGGTGCCCCCAGGACTCCTCTTCGCCGCAGTGGCAACGTGGATCATTCTCGATTCCCATGGCGGTCAGTTTTTGTTTGAAGGATCCATGGCCGGTGATGATAAAGGTCACATGGAGGCCAGGCGAAAACCAGGGTGGAGGTTCTGGGTGAGTTGAGCTTATGGATGAAAGGAATCGTTTTGTGATGGCCCCTTTTGTTGTAGTGTCCCAGTCATGGTGCCATATCTCTTGTAGATGTTGGGTTATCCGTTGTCTTTCCTGCCTGATGCCATTTGTGGTGTCAAGTTGAAAATTTAGCAGTTGGGTTGGAATTCCTTCCTTAAGTGATAAAAAAGCCCACTTTTAACCACTTCTAAGTATAGTGGCTGACATCCAGTTAATACCTGCAGAGCAGGGGTGCTGACGGTGCGGCACGCCCTGCAAATTGAAAGAAGCATGAATCTCTGGGTTGAATCCAGCTTACGTTTATTTCTTGCTAGGATTGCTTTTCGGTACCAGATGGAGGCACCATAACACACAATTGGCACGTATGCCGCTTGGTATATCAGAGTAAGAGCTTTGTGCTTCATCCCCCAGTCTGCCCTGCTGACTCGCCTTATCATGGCACTGTACCTTTGAATTTTGTTGGCTAGATACTTTAGGTGGTGGTGGAAGGTAAGCCCCGAGTCTAAGAAGATACCTAGGAGCTTGACTTCAGTGTGCAGCCGTATGGGCATAAAGTTTAATTTTATTGTAGGTGGTCTTGTGATTTGTAGCCTACCTTTAAGGAGTATGGACTTTGTTTTCTCTCCTGAAATGGTAAGGTTGTGCAGGGCTGCCCAGTTCTGAAGTTTTGCCAGTGCTCCATTTGCCATTTTCCCCAGGTTCGTCCTGGTGTTAGCACATACCAAAAGGACAAGATCATCCGCAAAGGCCAAGGACTCAACACCTCCCAGGTCCATGCCCAGGAACTCATCCAGGACAATAGACCAGAGAAAAGGGCCAAGCACAGAGTCCTGCGGACAGCCTCGATCGATGTACCTAGTCACTGTCTGGAATCTGTTGGTAACTTGGACTTTTCTACCAGTTAAATATGACCTTAAACTGTTGTATAGATTGTTGGAAACATTTGTTTGCCGAAGCCTCCGAAGAACACTGGGCCACCATAGTCGATCAAAGGCCCCAGCGAAGTCTACCATGATTGCAAGGGAGTATTTAAAGGCTGTGTGAGTTGCTTGAGTGATTAAACTGTTAATGGCATCTTCTGTGCTACTACCTACTTTGAATCCAAATTGCTTGTCACTTGGAAGTTTTTGTTCTTCATATCTGGCGGTTAAGCGAAGTAGGAGTAGGCGTTCTTGTAGCTTGGCCATTACAAGAGAGCAAGGCAATCGGGCGGTAGGAGGTTGGAATTTGTGGTGGCTTGTCGGGATTTTTCAATATAAATTTCAGGGTTGCCGTTTTCCAGGATGTTGGAAAGGTGCCTTCTGTCAGGCACCTATTTAGAAGGCTTAGGAGAGTAACAGGATAGCATTCTGCAAATTTTTTAACCACATCCACTTCCAGCAGATCAGCACCAGGTGTTTTTCCTACTTTCATTTTGGTTATTGCCAAGTCCATCTCAATGTTAGTGAAGGGGGATTCCACAGAGGCAAGATGATAGTTGTGATTTGCATCTACTATTTCTTGTTGTTGTTGAGTCATAGCTGCAGCTTCAATGGGATAAATGGTGTCTAGAATATTGTTAATGCTATCCTTCCAGGTGTAAGTAGAGGAGCCATCCATCTTTAGTGTCGTATCGAGTACCTCTCCTCGCGGCAGCTTGTTTGTTACGATCTTGAAAACGATGCCCCAGGGTCTAAGATAAGTGTAAAGTGTAAAGTGTAAAGTGTGTTTGGGGTCAAACGGCACCAGGGGTTTCCCCCATCTCCGCGTAGTTTACATTGTCGTGTGATACAGTACACTGTAAAGGCCAGAGATTTAAAAGTGTATGGATATTGTACATGAGTAATGTTGTGTACCGTTGTTCTTCTGGCCATTTAGCCGCCAGGCCTCTGCTGAGGCCAGACGTTGCCCACACTTCGCCCCGTGGAGGCAGACCAGGTACACCAATATTTTAAATAAGTACTCTGGCAGGTCCTGCCACCTAGTTTCCTGAGATTTCAGTGGCTAGGAACTAAAAAAAAATAAAAAATAAAAAATAAATAACAAATAAATAAAATAAAAATTAAAAATAAAAATTACTAAGTAAAAAAAAAAAAAAAAAAAAAAAAATTGAGAGGTTATCGCGTGGTAGTTGTGCTAGAATTGTGAGGCCGAAAATTGTGGGCGAATCTAATTTGGCTGTAATTAAGTTTTGATGTGTGGGGCATTCGCTTGCGTGCAGTTAGAGTGGGAGGGAGACTGAAGGCTGGGGGGGGGGGCGACAGACAGAAGAATGGAGTCGATAGAGAAGGTGACGCCAAGATTTGGTGGGGCATGCCCATACCCACCAGAAGGGAAAGTGTGGGTGGCAAGGAGGGAAGGAGACAGAGGGACCATCACCTCCCCCCCCGACCAGGGAAAGGGAAGAAAAGTGGACCAGGCAAGGGCGCCAGGTCAGATCGCCAATAAGGCTAGTGTGCAGAGAGGCTCTGCAGTTTCTTCAGTCGGTGGAATGTCATTTTTGGGACATTGTCCCATCCGAGGTTTACAAAGTCCAGTTTATTTTCTAGCCATTCATTGGTTAAGATCCCATCCGAGGTTATTTAGTCCAGTCAGCTTGGATGTGCATTTGCGATTTCATTTTGTTCCTTCTGTTATGAAGTCGGATCACTGCGGGTTTGATTTGTTCTGGTGGTCCTTTGTGGTGTCGAATTGTTTTCAAATTATGGGCAGCTTTGATAGGTACTTGCATTCTCTTCATTGCAGTGGTTCCGGCTGGGGGAAGGTCCGTCTTCTGCTGAAGAGGCCCTGAGCGAATTTTGTTAGCGCTTTGTAGCTGTCTTCTTCTTCTAGGATGAGGTGTTCCTGGTTTTGCAGTGTGAATCGAATTTCAGTGATGAGCCGGCAGCGTAGATCTTGATACAGGTGACAGTGTTACATGAGGTGTTCCCATGTTTCTGTTTGGCCACAGTGGCAGAGAGGAGTGTCACTGAGTCGGAAGCCTGACAACTTGTGTCTGAATGCACCGTGTCCAGTGAGTAGGTATGTGACCAGGAGTCCTGGAGACAGCCAGTGGGGATATTTTGGATATACCGTCTGAATTGTCGGCACGAATTTCCGGGTGATTTCACCTTTGATTGAATTTTCCCAGCGGGTTTGCCAGGTCTGTTGGAGATGCAGTGTGAGTCGCTTCTTTTCCATTTTAGGGTCATTGGTTAAGTCAATCGTGTAGTTCAGGCAGGTGGACGTTTTTCCTTTGCTGAGGTGGTGTAGGATTCCGCGACGAACGATCTCCAGGTCCAGGGGGAGGGCACCCATAAGGACCTGCAGCGCGTGAGTACTCACCGTCCTGCAGGCTCTGGAGATCGTTAGCAGGGTATATCTTTGTATCGTCTCGAGTTTTCTCCTGTTGACCGCAGTGGTCGCTTTGTGGTACCAGACTCCGGAGGCATATGAAATGTCTGGCAGGAATACTGTCGTATAGAAGAGGGCGAGGGTCTTTTTCCTCAAGCCCCAGTCCTTACGGGTGACTCTTGCAAAGAGTGCAGAATAGTTTCTGATTTTATTCCTGATGTATGTCAGATGTGGTGTGAAGGATAGATTCCTATCGAGCATGACTCCCAAATGTTTTAATTCCGTTGCGAGTTTGACGGTTTTCCCCTGGACTTTGATTTGGGGAGGCCTCCTAATATCTAGGTTCCCCCTGAGTAGGACTGAACATGTCTTGGTTGGAGAAATTGTGAGTTTGTTGTTGTCAGCCCAGTCTTGCAGGATAGTGACTGCTCTATTTGCGGAGTTCTCTAATTGTGCTCTGGAGTCCTCAGCAAGCATCAGAATAAGATCGCCTGCATAAGCCTGGGATGTGACGTTTCCCAGGTTGAGATTTAGGAAGCCGTCTAGGACAACATTCCAAAGAAGAGGGCCCAGAACGGAACCCTGTGGGCATCCTCTGTGTATCAACCGTGATACGGAGCAATACGGAGTAGTGACTGTGACTGATCTGTCTGAGAGGTATGTACTGATGCATTTGTATAGATTTGCTGGCAGGTTAGCCTCCCGGAGCCTGCCGAGGACACTTGGCCACCAGAGAGTGTCAAACGCCCCAGCAAAATCTATTGCGATGACGAGGAAGTACTTTCGGTTGGTTGTGGTTGCGGCGTTAACAATATTTTCCAATGCATCTACGGTGGAGTGTCCTTTTCTGAACCCGAACTGATTTCGGGATTGAAGGCCTGCGTTTGAGTAGTGAGTTTCTATCCGATTTCTTAGAAGGTGTTCCATCAGTTTGCTCAGTACAGACAGTAAGGCTATGGGTCTGTAGGACCCTGGGAGATCCTGCTGCTTTGTTGGATTTTTGAGGATGAGCCGAAGCGTTGCCGTTTTCCAGGTATGTGGGAAATAGCCTTCTTTTAGGCACTGGTTAAATAAATTTAGTATTTTTTCTGGGATAGTCTCAACTGCCTTTTTTACGATTTCTGGCTCTAATAAGTCTGCACCTGGTGATTTCCTGTTTCTTAGTTTGGCGGCTGCAATGTCTAGTTCGATCCTAGTAAAGGGCTCCTCCTCTTCGATTGTTGTGTAGGTACTATTTCTTAGGCAGAGCGATGTTTGTTCTGGGGTGGTTGGATCCAGGTGTTTCTGGAACATGGCATCTAGGATATTATTGATGGATTCCTGCCACGTTTTGGTGTACTCCCCTTGTGGCTTCTTGGTTGTGGGGATGACTTCGCCTCTGGGGAGTTTATTTGTGGTCACTCTGTAGACCACTCCCCAGGGGTTGTCGTTTCCAACTGTGGATACTAGGTGCTCCCAGGAGCGTTGTTTTCGTTCACGGATCTTTGCTGTATATTGATTCCTGGCCGTTCGGTACTGTTGTCGTAGTGCTTCCACCTCTACTGCAGGCCAGCTACGCCTGGCACGTTGAAAATTTTTTCGGCAGGTGTTTACCACACGTCTGAGTTGTTGTAATTCTGGGGACCACCAGGGAACAGCTCCCGGAGTAGGTTTTTTCCGCTTTATGGAATTGTTTGCTGTATCTGTGATAAGCTTGACAATTTTAGCTTGGTGTCTATCTGGGTCTAGTCCTTCTGTGTCAAGTGCTTGAGCAGCTGTACGTAATGACTCCTGGAAGAGAGACCAGTCTGCCTTCTCAACAGCATATCTGTGTTGCATTTGTCTAGGTACCATTTGTCTATTTAGTTTCCGGTTTAGTTGAAAGGTAATTGTTCGGTGATCAGATGAGGTCCAGTCTTCTCTGACAGTCCAGAATGCAATGTGGTCTGCTAGAGATCTGGTAGCCAAAGTAACATCAATCGTGGCCTCCCACATCGTGTTTGAAAATGTTGGTAGGTTGTTTGGTTTGTTAAGGATCATATAGCAACTGTTTGCCAGATACTCCTCCAGGTGTTGTCCATTTACCGCGCCACGTCGCTCCAGGGTTTCACTAAACCACGCCGGCGAACGGCAGTTTGCATCAGCGCCCACTACGATTTTAGCGTTCGGGAATTCCTCCAGAACATTTTGCAGGTAAGTTATAGCTGGGAGGATATCTTCTCCTGGCCGACAGTAAAGCGATACTGCATAAAATTCGCCCAGTGCAGTGATGACGTGGACACATACAGCCCATGAGAGACAGTAATTTGTGATTTTGGTGACTGTGTAGTCTGGATTTCTGATTAGAATGGCGGCCCATGGCGTTTCATCATCAGTTTGCACGATTTTATACTTCAGGGGATATCCCTTGACCTTCTTACTGTGCGTATATGGTTCCTGGATGAGCAAGATATCCAGGTTTTCCTCATTTGCTGTCCTGGTCAGCTGCGCGGCAACTGCCTTGGACCTCTGGGCGTTTAATTGTGCAAATAGTACCCTGTTGTTATTGTATGGTCTAAGATGTGTACCCATAATCGAGTCTCAATTGGTATGTACTCCTTGCTTTTTGGTATATAGGGCACTTATTGTCCCTGATAGAGTGATCCGCCTGCAGCTTTTGTGACTTGCAGTTTGCACACATAGGTGGTTTGTCCTTTTTTGGGCATGATTTAAATTCGTGGCCTCGTTCAGCGCAATGGCCACATGTAGGCTGGGTTTGGGCACAGGTATGTGTTGTGTGCCCAAAGCGGCCACATCTAAAGCATTTGGGTACAGACACATGCTCCCTGTAACGGTGGCTGCCCCAGTTTATAAATACTCTGTTTTGCTGGCTGATGGTTTTCCACGCAGCTGGCGATAGTTCCACGACCCAATTTGTGACCATGCCTGATCTGGATCTCGTTTGAGGTTTTGGTGTTATTAGGCTTGTGGGTTCCATGTCTGGGTGATCTCGCTGGAGGTTTCTTGTATAGAGTTCATCCTGCAACATTTCTGGGGTCAGATCCTTGTCGGTGTCGTAGATTACAATACTCGGTCCTCTTCTTTTTGGTGGCGCTGCTTCCAGGCCAAGGGTTTGAATCTTTGGATTTGTAATTATCTTTTTAGCATCCTCTTCTGTCTGTGTCTCAATTATCACACCTATGTTACGCGTTTTGCGGACTGACTTTATTTTAGTCGTTTTTAGATCGCCTGCGAGGTTTGTTATGACAGTGTTTTTTACCTCTTCGCTTGTGGGATGTTCCTCTGTGGAGGTTGGTCGGAGGATGACCAAATGTGGTATTGGCAGGAGAGTCTTTCGTTTGGGTATGTTTTCTGCGGTTAACACTTGCGGTTCTTGTGTTTTGATCCTCAGCACGTCGGAGTAGGACGGGGCGCGCTGTGGCATTTCTTTCGCCCTTCCTTCCTGATAGACTTCCAGTTTGGCGTTTGCGATTTCATACTTTGATTGAGTGTCAAGAAGTATGGTCTCTAGTTTGCTCCATATGGTGACTATGTCGGCCCGAAGCACTGTTGTTATTCTATTTGTTTGTTCTTTAAAGAGTGTTTCGAGTGCCGTTCGGAGAACAAGTATTTGTTGGAGAACAGGGCCCTCAGGGATGCTAGGGTCCAGGACATGTTTGTCCTGTTTTTTACTATCACCTGCCAGGTCTATCTGTGGTATTGCAGGATCTTGTTGCTCTTTTTGCTCTGTCTGGCTACGCGTCTCCCTCTTGTTCTTGCGTTTTGGTGCTGGGGTGGCCCTCACCTTGTCTGGGCTTTCCTGCAAGTCCACGCTGGCTGGGTCGATTCCCGGTCCCATTTGGGCATCTGCAGGTGTTTTTTCCATTTTTCCTTCTATAGTTCTCGGGTTTTACGGATAATCGGAAAAACTTCGGATTAGCGGGTACTGGGTCAGCAGTTAGGAAGGACTGCCAAGATGATGATGAATGGAAGTTGGCACAAGTCCGTAGCTATAATAGTAACTGAGTTACAGCTGGCAGCAGATTTGGGCTATCCCCCACTGATACAAATGTGGGGGGGGGGGAAACAGTCAAATTAAGAGATGTTCCTAGAACGGAGCAGATTTCTGTGGGGGTATTTCAGGGAGCTGGAGGCGTTAGCGACACTTATATTTGCATAACTTAAATACTTTACAATTTGAAAACAAAAACCATGTAGAGTCTATAGTGGGGGGGGGAGTCACTAAATACATGTTTTTAAGTTCATTTTACACAATTGAGGGCACAGTTTGTTGGAACAGTCTTCCAGCTCGGATTTACACTGGTGGGGCACCCTTCCCAGTCAATTGCAGCGTACTAGCGTGGCCACCGCGTTATATCGGCGCCTTTCTATAGCCTTGCTGCCAGCCACATGGTGACCAGTGCAGTCTGGCAAACAAAGGATATAGATACTAACGCTAGTAATCTGCTAAATTCCCAATAGAATGTTCAAAATTTCTTACCAGGGGGATCCTCTAATCAGCATCTTTGAAGGAGACCACAATTTAAAACTTAAACTATGGTTTAACCACATATTTAAACAGAACTTTTACGGAGCGTTGCGACAGACGTCCACGCTGGTTCGGCGGCCATATTTCCTTAACGTACGGTGTAACAACGTGGTCAAGCTGTAATTTATGAATGTCCGTAATTTAGCTTTGCCTTAGAAGTTTGTCACAAAAATAACATCAGTCAATTCGCCAACCCAATAGAAATCCAGTAGACTTGATATTTTAACAGAAATATCCAAATGCACCACTAAATTTTAACATTTTGAAGAGCACTGAAAAAACGTGCGTCTGGCCAGTACTTGGTCAGCAACTATCCGTAATAATTGATGGTACTTCATCAACTCTGTTTACTGTTTCGCAAGGTGTTCCTCAAGGCTCACCATTGGATCCGCTCTTCTTTATTGTTTATACAAATGATGTGTCAACCTTATTTCAGTCCGTTAATGTTGAATGGCAACTCTATGCAGATGATATTAAACTTTAAAAAGTTATTCGGCCTTCAACTGATAGCGATGAACTCCAGTCCAGGGTTGATTCCCTCTCACTCTGGACCAATTAAAATAACTTGCTTCTGAACCAGTAAAATGTAAATTATGTCACTTTCTCTCGAATAGTGCAGTTAGACCCTTCTTCCTTACTGATTATTATATTGGAAACTATAATTGCAAGTATTGATACGTTCATTGAAACTTCTTGGATTATTCAAGCGTTCTTCCTCTGTTTTCAAGAGTGATAAAATTATAATTCTTCTCTACAAGCAGCTTCCACTTCCCATTTTTGATTCTTATTTGGTCCCCACAACAGGAATATCTTTCTCACTCACAGACTTGAGAGAATTCAAATTAAATTCATTAAATTCTTAAGCTATCGAAATCACACCGTCGAAATTATGGAGCTCTTTGTGGTCCCTTCAGAATCATTCCTCTTCACTCTACACGACAACTCCATGGGTCTCTTTTTGTCTACAATATCATAAACTCTGTTATCGATTCTGCATCTCTTCTTGACAACTACCTTTCGCGCTATGCCCCGTTTGAATGGTCGTTATAAAACTAAATCTCACTGCCTGTCCGTCCCTCGTAATCCATCTATCTATAAGAATTTGCTCCTTACTCTCTCTTCTTAATGTAAATTTTGTATATATTTTAATTTTAGTTTTGTATTGATTATTACTGTTTTGTATTTTCTGTAACTCCTAGCGTTCTCACCGTCTATGTGTCAGAAACGTGTAAATATATATATAAATAAATAAATAAAAAAGTCCTTGATTAACGAATCATATTAATATTTTTTACCCGCTTAATTACAGTCCAAAAGCTTTCGGGTAGTACCTTGAAAGTTAAACACGCCACTGAAATCATGAAATTCAAAGGACAATAGTACTGGTTGGAAAGTCCCCATTGCCATGAGGTAGCGCAGTAAGATGAAATGTTCTAGAAACCTTGTGGATAAGGATGACTGTAGGCAGCTATCACTGCAATGCTCACGGTAACAAATAGTAGAATGTAATTGGTAAACAAGATCTCTTCTCGGGTGGAAAGGACTCACCGCTTCTCTGGGCATAACGCAACTTTTAATTCAGAATTTATCAAGCTCTTCATTGAGCGGCAGAACACAACGGAGCATTTGGTCTAATTAGAAACACTTCTTCATAAAGTGAACATATTTGACAGAAGTGGTACCCCGTAATTAGAGACTAAATTTTGATTATAGAATAGATGTTCCTACCATAAGGTAGGAATGTGTTCCTACCATAAAGTAATGTTCCTACCTTATTGTAGGAACATCTATTCTCGATTTTTCTGTCTCTGTGTCATTAGTACAATGTATTTTGTTTCTACTGTAATCCAGTATGAAAGTAAAAGTTTTCAGTTGGTGCCCATTGTAATCATTCATGTATGTGTGTCTATTCATTGATTAATTGAATTTACTAGCATATTTTATTGTAATTTCTTGTCCTCATTAATTTCATCGTTATATCTTGTGCAGGTTGTGGAATACGTCCTGTATCTACTAGAAAAGTTGGTAAGTGTTTTCTCTAATCAGCTGATAATGTTTTATAGACGTCCTTTCGGGGTAGATGGATAAAACTTGAATTACTTCACCCTTTTATGATCGTTACTAAATTAATATATTGGTAAACTGCAGATATTATCAACCCTCTACAGGATGGAAGCCTCCTCAACAATTCGTGATGAGGGAAATGGACCATAATCTGCCGCGCTCTTCCAGTATGGCAGATCAACCGAATTCAGCAGTGAGGGACTTGAACCCCGGTCTACTCAAGGAGCGTGTGCTACTGCATTCCCGCTCCTGACCACTCGGCTACGGAGGCCGTTGTTCATTAAATACAAGAAGAAAAATCTGCACTCAGTTTGAAGTAGGAGCAACGGGCTGTGAGTTAAAGCGTTGAACAGATTTAGTGAAGTCATTTCGCTTATTGCGTTTGGGTACAATTGCAAATTTATGAAAAGCAATCATTACGAAAAACGTTACTTCAATTAGAAATGTTTTATTTATATAAAAACGTTTTTAATTATTTAAGTAATAATTTTAATTATTACTTAAAGAATTAAAATTACTTAAATTCAAATATTAAGTAATAATTTTAATTATTACACGTAGGTTAGTGCAAAAGCATCATTTTAACGTAGCCATCTACCAAAGTAGTTAAATTAATTAATTAAATTGGCATCGTTTTCGTTAATCTTATAATTTTATTATAATATAATAATATAATTTTAAAATATTTTATAATCTGTATCACTGCACACCATTAGGCATCTCTCATGTTGTGAAGTTACACTTCATAACTGGGTTGTCACTATTGTAACACCAGGGTACCTGCCACCCACCGACGAGAAGCCAACAAGCTTTGAAACGGTGCCGTCTGGGTGGTGGTATCCGCTGAGAATAAATAACAATAAATAATTGTTATTTATTCTCAGCGGATTTATTGTTGGCTTCTCTTTGGTGGGGGGGGGCATGTACCCTGGTGTTGCAATAGTGACAACCCAGTTATGAAGTATAACTTCACAATATGAGAGATGCCTGAAATGGTGCCGTCTGGGTGGTGGTATCCGCTGAGAATAAATAACAATAGTATTCTCCACTGGTGAAGTGTTACTTATTCGAGGTAGTACAATACCATGGAAACTCGTTGTGAAGGCATTCATAATATGAGATATAAGCAAAACGATGCCAATTTAATTAATTAATTTAACTACTTTGGTAGATGGCTGCGTTAAAATGATGCTCTTGCACTAACCTACACATTAGTCATTCTACCTCGCAGCATGAGGCCTTTGCCCTTAAATATTTTTTAATTATTACTTAATAATTGAATAACGTTACTTGTACTGTACATAGGAGGTAGAAAAACAAACGTTGTTCTGTGTACCATATGGTCTGTCTTGTTGATACACAGAACAACGTTTGTTATTCTGTTTACCATAACAAATGTTGATTAAAATTTAGCTATACATTGAAGAGCACTCAGAAACTGAAGAACGGTGTGCAGAAGCAATGAATGAATTTCATTAGTATTGCAATCAAACTGCAGCATGATCAAAAGAAATACCGCAAAAGATGCTCGAAATAAGCAGATTACGATTCTACTCCAAAAGAATTTCGAAAAATTTGGCTTCTGTAACAAGAATTAGCTGTTGAATAATAATCCTGATTTGCGTAGGTCTAGTGTGCTTAAGGTGTTCATTTAAAAGTAGGATTTTACATTGAGAAGATTAATTTTCAACTTGTTCCGAATCGCCCATTCAAAAGTTTCTATAAAACAGTTTAGCTTTAGAGATTCTATCATCAGACCTGGATTTTCCTCATATAATTACAGTAAAGTTACTGGCTTAAGGATGACATATGACTTTGGGAAATTCCTATTTAACCATTTGTTTACAACTAAAATCCAAACTACAAGTCCCGAAACGAAGCCTTGAACCCTTGAAGCCTTGAAAATCCAAACTACAAGTCCCGAAACGAAGCCTTGAACACAATATCTACATACTGACATGGTAAGAATGATTTTTCGATTTAGCATAGATGAAGACTGTCTAAAAATATTCATGGAATAAGTAATAGCGTCGAGAGCTACAATTGGCTGATCTTAGGCGTTGGAGGGCGCTGTCCCACTACAGAGAATCAAACTTCTTCTTCTTCTTTATCTTCGCCTTTTTCCCACGTTTATATGGGGTCAGAATTTCCGTCCTTAATTCTTCTCCTCCAACCCTCCCTATCCTTGGCTTCCTCTCTCCTCCATCCTCTCTCTTTTAAATCCTCTGCCACCTTGTCCTTCCATCTCAGCTTGAGTCTCCCCCTCTTCCTGTTCCCTATCACCTCCAACTTTTCACACCTCTTCCCCACATACCCCTCACTTCTTCGTTTCACATGTCCAAGCCACCTCAACCTAGATTCCTGCATTTTTTTACCCAGAGGCCCCACCTTAACCGTACCTCTGATGTAGTCGTTTCTTATCCTGTCCTTCCTCGTCACACCACACATCCATCTTAGCATCCTCATCTCCGCCACTTCCATCTTTTTCTTCTGGGCCCTTGTAATCGCCCATGTCTCAGCACCGTACATCAATGCGGGTCAGTCTAACCACAGTTTTGTACACTCTTCCCTTCATTTTACAATTTATTTTCTTATCACACAGCACCCCACTCATCTTTCTCCAGTTCAACCATCCACATTGCACTCTGTGCTGTATTTCTGCACGCAGTCCTCATTCCCTCTCAACGTTCGATCCCAGATACTTAAATTTCGAAACTGATAGTAGCCTTTCCTCCTGCAGTTTTATAGAGCTCTCATCTTCTCCACTTAATACCATATATTCTGTCTTTGTTCTACGTATCCTCATGCCTCTCTCTTCCAACGCTTTCCTCCATTCCTCCAATTTCTTCTCTACCTTTCCTTGAGACGTTTCGCACAGTACGATATCATCCGCGAACAGCATACTCCATGGTTCTCTACTCTTCGCTTCTCTCACCAACACATCCATTACCAGATCAAACAGATATGGGCTGAGGTGCTGATCCCTGGTGCAGTCCAATTTCTACAGAGAACCCCTCAGTCATACCTACACTACTCTTAACCTGAGTCACCGCTCCCTCGTACATTTTCTTCGCAAGCCTTATATACTTTTCTGATGCACCCTTCTCCCTCATGCATCGCCATACCTCTTGTCTGGGCACTATATGATTTTTCCAGGTCTATGAACGCTATGTGCAACTCTACTTGCATCTCCCTGTATCTTTCCATCACCTGCCTTAAAACAAAGACCGCATCTGTTGGTCCTCTTCCCGGCATGAAACCAAACTGTCCCTCTCCTATTTCCGTCTCCTGCCTTATCCTTCCTTCCACAATTCTTTCCAAGATCTTCATCGAATGAGACATTAACTTTCTTCCCCTGTAGTTCCCACATTCCTGCATATCCCCCTTTCCTTTATAGATTGGCACAAGTATACTTTCCCTCCACTCATCGGGTATCCTCTCCTGCTGCCACAGTTTTTCCATCAAGTCCTATAGGATATCGATCCCTTCTTCTCCCAGACTTCTCCATACCTCTACTGGTATCTGGTCAGCACCTAGTGCTTTCGCCCTCTTCATTTTTCTGAGTGCGCTTTCCACTTCTTTCCTGCTTATGCCTTACACTACTCTTACATTCGTCTCTCCATCCTCGCATAGTGCTCTTGGGTTTTCCTCATAAAGTAGTCTCTCCACCTTTCCTTAACCTTCTCCTTGTCCTATATAACCACTCCCCTCTCATCTTTAATCTGTTTTATTGATGAGAAGTCCTTTGATGCCTTGTCTCTCGCTTTGGCTATTCTCATCAATTGCCTATCTCCATCTTTCCTTTCCAGTTCCCCATAGGCCTCATCCTCTGCCCTTGCCTTTGCTATTGCCACAGCCCTTTTTGCCTCCTTATTTGCTAATTTATATGCTTCTTTATCTTCCTGGCCTGTTAAATCCCATCTTTTCTTCTTCTCCTTCTTTTATTTTATCACCGCTTGCACTTCCTCATTCCACCACCAGGCCACCTTTCCCTCTGGCACTCCCTTTCCCGATGTTTTCTCCAACAACTCTTCTCCAACTTTCCTTATGATACAACTATTTAACTTCCACCACTCTTGCACGTCTTCCGGTAACTTTATTCCTTTTAGCACCTTTTCCCTGAACTCCTTCTTCAAACCCTCCTCTTTCAATCTCCACCATTTTATCCTTTTCTCCCCCTGTCTTGAATATTTCCTACTTTTGTCCACTGCAACCTCCCAATCGACCACGAGCAATCTATGTTGTGCAGACACACTTTCTCCGTTTATCACCTTGCTGTTCCTCATTTCCTTTAGATGCCTCCTACGGCACATGATATAGTCAATCTGGCTTGTCCTTTCCCCCCTCTTGTATGTTATCAGCTGGCTTTCTTTCTTTTCAAAGTAGGTGTTAACTATCGCCAGGTCGAATGCCACTGCGTGTTCTACTATCCTCTCCCCTTCTCTATTTCTTTCCCCAAATCTTCAACTTCCATACACTCTTCCTTCCTCTCTCTTGCTTCTTCCTAAATGTCCATTTAAATCGCCCCCAACAATCAACCTCTCCTTCTCAGGTATTGCCATGACCACTTGATCTATTTCCATCCAAAAACTGTCATTTTCTTCTTCCCCGCATCCTACTTGCGGGGCATACGCACATACTATCGTGGTCAAGTGTCCACCCACTTCCAGCTCGATGCTCATAATCCTATCACTCCTTCTGTTAGACTCACACACTCCATCTTTTAACTCCTTATCAACAACAATACCTACTCCATTTCTTCTTCTCTCATCCGCTCCCCCGTTCCACCTTGTCTCTTGTAGGCATAGGATCTTCACTCATCTTCTTTGCATCAAATTCACAATCTCTCTGCTCTTTCCATTCATCGTCCCAATGTTCAATGTTCCTATTCTAACAATTTTCATCCTCTTCTTCTCTAGCTGGACTAACTTCTTTAACTGAACCCGTCCTTTGTTCGGTAGCCCTGACCCTTTTCTCACAGTTTCCGGGCGACGTGACTGTGCGTCGCTTATGGGGTACGCCCTAGCCATTCCACATCTATTTTCCGTCATTCTATCATTTTCTTTTGTTTTGGCATAGTTTTTTAGGGCCGGATGCCCTTCGTGACGCCAACCCTCACCATTTTATCCGGGCTTGGTTCCGGCACCTATTGAGGCTGACTTGCCCCCCTCGGTGGCAGGCTTACTATAGAGAATCAAACCCTCCCTGAAAATCAATGAATATAGTTAGCTCGTATTTGGCTGCTGAATTGTTAATTAAAAGAGTAAATTCACAATGGCCTCCTCACAGAAAACCGTACTTCTTGTTGGATAATAGTTCTTTTTCTTGGCAATAGATCATGTATTCTCAGGGCGATCAGTCTCTCAAATCTTCAACATCAACATCATCATCATCATCATCAGCAATTTTCAATCCACTGCAGGATTTATGCAATGGCCATCCATTTATTACCCACGAACTCGTGAATTTCATCTGTCTAAATCCGTTGTTGTCTTCAGATTTTCTTTTAGCTCCTCTTGGGTATCATTCTGTTATTTTCTTAGTCCATCTGTCATCATGTCTTCAAGCAATGTGCTCGAACTCCAAGTCCCTTTCAGTTATTTAGTTTTGATAAGAATTTCCTTTATTTGTGTTTGCTGCTTAATCCATGCGATTCACTTCTTATCCAACTTATCTTCCGTTCTTTTGATGAGTGCCCAAGTTTCACTTCCATAAGTCATGGTGGGGAGTATACATTGGTTCATTATTTTACGTTTCAGACAAATTGGGATATTGCTCTTCAGTATGTGACTATATTTCCTGAATGCTATCCATCCAAAATTTATTCTTCTCTTGACTTCCAGCCACTTATCATTATTACAGCTAATAACTTGTCCCAGATAAGTATATGACTCCACCTTTTCAATTACTGCTCCTTTAATCATTATGTCCCTTTCTGTGGCATACTTGTTCATCATTACTTTTGTTTTAGCCACAGTCATCTTTAGTCCAAAATCCTTACTAACTCTGCATAACTGATTAAGGTTTTCCTCTAATCCTTTCGGATCATGGCTGATGATCACAATGCCATCTGCGTATCGTAAATGGTTTAGCTACTCTCCATTCATATCGACTCCTTTCTGCGACCAGTCTAATCTTCTGAAAGCTTTCTGTAGGGCAGTGGCAAAGAACGTCGTGTGGCTCCTTGTCCTATTTACTATAACTTCCCTTCCTGCGCTATTTTGTCTCTTTCCAACCTTAGCATCGACGTCCCCCATAATAATGGTGCAGTCAGTTTTTTGTTCATCTAGAGTCTCTCAAGTAGTTCCACCTCTCAACACACATTTGATAATAGTGCAATTAGTTTATACGCTTTAGGATCTAATGATGGTTTTTCTGGTTAATGAATTAAACGTAATAGGGCAATTTTCCAGAACACATTTATTATATAATAATAATAATAATAACAAATATAATAACCTCAAATAAGGAAGGAAGAACCTGTACACCCTCACCCACCTAATGTACATGGATGACATCAAGCTCTACGAGGAAACCGAGAAGTACCTTCAGCAACTACTCCAGATCACCGAAGAATTCAGCAATGCAAGACCAAATTCCATTTGGTCCCACGGATTGCACCAGGTAATTCCAAGACCCACGGATTGCACCAGGTAAAATTAGTCAAGCGAAATTACCAGCAGCAGACTGGTAAAGAGATCGAAGCCATGGCTCAACAGTTACAGCACAAGGAAATTAAGGCCTGCCTGACCGAAAAATTCCATCAGAGGCTCAGAAACCTGCTGAAAGAAAAGCTGAATAGAGGGAACACAGTTAAAACCATAAACACCTATGCAGTCCCAGTACTAACATACTCCTTCGGGGCCATAGATTGGACTAACACCGAGCTGGAGGATATCATGAGAAAGACAAGGACAATGATGACCAAGAGCCGCCAACACCACCCGAGATCTGCCGTGGAGAGACTTACAATTGCCCGGGAAGAAGGAGGAAGGGGAGTGATACACCTCATTGAGCAACAGAAGACAGCGAAAGTTAACCTGATGTTGTTGTTATTTGGTTTTTAGGAGCATTAGCAACTAAGGCCATATTTCTCCGGGGATATGCGGTGGTCATTCCCTGACCTTTCCGCATCCTCTGTATCTGGTGGACACGGGCTCGAAACCCGGTCTAATGAAGAAGCGTGTGCTACGCACTGCTGCTCCTGCCCACCTGGCTACGGAGGCGCCAAAGTTAACCTGAAGGATTACTTCCAGAAACACACAACAGCACTCCACCAGACCATAAGGAAGATCGACAAGCGGTATATCCCACTCAACCGAAGCGAGGAGTCTTCCCTCAATCAAGAGGTACAAACGAAGCTAGAAAGATGAGCAGAGAAGACACGCCATGGCAGACACTACAATGATCACCATCAAGATCACATAGATAAAACTGCTTCCAATGCATGGCTCACGAGCGGAAGGCTCTTTCCCGAGACTGAAGAATTCATGCGGGCCATCCGAGACCACGTAATCAACACCAGAAATTGTAGAAAATACATCGCCAAGGAACCCGGAGTGTTAGATGACATATGTCGACGATGCCACCTGGCCTCAGAAACGATCCAACTAATCACCGCGGGGTGCAAGGTGATCACCCAGACTGAGTACACTCATAGACACGACCAGGTAGCCAGGATAATACATCAGAAGCTAGCGAGG
Organism: Mastigoproctus giganteus; assembly: GCF_048544385.1. Taxonomy (NCBI): domain Eukaryota; kingdom Metazoa; phylum Arthropoda; class Arachnida; order Uropygi; family Thelyphonidae; genus Mastigoproctus; species Mastigoproctus giganteus. The sequence goes on from NC_143580.1 coordinate 2,230,335, forward strand.
AAATACCAGTTGACCAAAGCATGTGTACCATACTACAAGTACAAACCCCAGGCAGTACTAGAGACCCGAACCCACAAGCTGTACTGGGATCGCGCATAATAACGATAAGACCATCCCGCACAACAGAACGGACAAAACCCTTGGGAGTAGAAGGAAAAGACTACCTATCTGATTGATATGGCGGTACCCAACACTGGCAACCTGCAGAAAACCCATGGGGAAAAAAATCAGGAAGTACCCGAACCTAATATGAAGGGGCAAACAACTCATTGGTATAAGAGCTGAACGCTTGTGGTGTCCCACTGTTTAAAAGATTTCTAATAGTAGACATGTATTCTCATAAGGAGTTTTTCAAGAAAGTTGCAAAATAATGGCAATTAGTATGAGTCGGTAGGCTTGAAGACATTATTGAGACGAAAAAGAGGGTTTGGATTGACACATTGTGTAAAGCTGATTTAATGACAAAGATGTCTGTTTGCGATCTGTTTCTGATGGCAAGTTGAATAAAAACGAAATGACAACGAAGATCTTCACACCATTTTTCTGGACATGAAATCCGCTTTTGACTCAGTCCAAATAACACCCCTTCTTGCTTTACTTGAGAGATTCTACGGGATATCCGGAAATATGCTCGAGATCCTCAATAATTTGCTATCTAGGAGAATGCTTCACTTCAAAGGCGATGGCATTACAGTCACTAAAAGCGTCGACGTAGGGGTCACACAAGGTGGTTCTCTCTCAGCCTCGCTATTTGCAGAAATATTCGTTCCACTAATGGATCAAATTCCAGCTTTCCTATCGTATGCTGATGATATTGTATGCTATTTGCCATGAAAACGTCATGTTGGGGACTCACAAGAAAGACAAACCGCCTCTGAATCTGTAAACAGCTACCTAAATACATTCTATAAGTATGTTAAATTTTTTGGCCTGTCAGTCAATCCAGAGAAGTCAAACTATTTCATCTTTACTACAAGTCGGATGACTTCTTGTGGCACTGCATCTTCTCTACTTCCGGAATTGGTACGAAATGTTCTGACTCCCACAGACAGTGTCAAATTCCTAGGAGTAATCCTTGATGTCAACCTCACCTACAAAACACAAATACAGGTTCAGTATTTCAAAGCCCTGAGTGCGTTCTGGGGAATGAAAAAAGATCTGTGCAGAACGCACAATAAGCAAATAATCAAGAAATACCTCGCAACTTCTCCTCGAATTCTGGGTGCTGAAGTGGGCCAACTTGTGGTCGCACCAGATCTACACGACATCCAAATCTGCACTCTGCTCCAACCTGAAATACATGCCCATAGTCCACACAGCCCATATGATAAAAATAAAGGCATTCCTTCATCTGTGCTCAGCTAAGCAGGATCACATCAACATCTGGAACACGGTTGGTTGGCGTTTGCCAGGCAGACATCTCCGTAGTACCCCCTCCTTGTGCTCAAGGCTCCAGCGGTTACAGAATTTCAAGAGACACTTCCCAAATGTGACTTTGGACACTCTTAACTCGTTCAATCTCGACCTGCGGACTATAGACAAGGCATATCGCGATGGCATCTTGTCCCATCTTGCTGTTTGTAAAGGACATTTATGTAAGTGCCGATCTTAGTTAGTTAACCGATGTCATTTCATGTTCTGCTCAACTTGTAGTTCTTTTTCCTTGTAATTACTACTTCCTTTTTACATTTTGATTATCATCTTTGCTTTGATCTATTAATTATTATTTAGTTATTATTATAATAATTATTTTTATAAAACAAAATCAATTGTATAAACAACGAATTGTAAGATTCCTCTGGCTTTCTGTATAAGGAATCACTATTGTATAAAATTCATGTTAATAAAGAATCTTATCATTATTAAAATATTATATAAGAATGTTAGGTATGGATATTTGTTGTATGGAGTTGTGATGGTGTGTTTACTATTATAATAAATAGATTCTAAGCTTTACGATTTCGAAATTAGCTCGTCTTTTCAAAATCACATTTTCTATGTATTTCATATGAAATTTTCGAAAGCGCCATGACGGAGGTGAAGTAACTGAATAAAATCATCGGAAGGGAATCTGTGTTATTAAAAAATACGTGTTAAATCAGGGAATAACCCCGGGGCTCACATCTGGTGAGTATGGAATTGGCACACCCAGGGTCCCATAAATTATGGGGACTAGGCCTAAACACTACAATACAGCTCTGCTAAAAATCATGCAAGTCAATGCACAACGAGCTCGAGCAGTGGTCGAGCAACTTCGAAAGAAAGCCGACGAGGAAAACACAGACATATTGATCCTTCAGGAACCGTACACGCATGTTAAAAAAGTACGAGGTTATCCAGCCAATTACAAGATCGTCCAAACTGAAGAAGATACCCCCTGGGCAGCGATCATTATCCGAAACCCAGCCATTACAGTAACACGAATATCTCAACTATGCACGGCCTGGGCTGCTTATGCCCATATTATCTCCCCATTGGGCGCTTTCTTTGTGGTGTCCCTGTACTGCAGGCCAGGGGAGGATACAACCCTCGCAACTAGATATCTTCAGACCCTCTTGGACACATTGCCTAATCAGAGGATCATCATAGGGGCAGATGTAAACTGCCGCTCCCCGGCCTGGCACAGCAGACCCCAGACAGGAGAGCCACGAGAAATGGCCAGATCCTGGAAGATCACCTGGCAAACACTACATTTGAGATCCTCAATTTGCCACACCAACTGCCAACTTTCTGTAACACTCCGTGGGAGGCCACAATAGATGCATCACTCGCAACTGCGAACGTCGCCCGATGTATTAAACACTGGACGGGCCAAGACTCCTAGACCACGTCCGACCACAGAGTGATTACATACCAGATACAGAACCAACTCAGTAGAGCCCCGATGACAAAAACATCACTAAACCGCTTCGCAGTTAATAAGGCAAATTGGGAAACTTTCAAGGAAAAACTCATTGCTGAGGTTGGGGAGCACTAGCAGACTGCGAGCCGACCCAGAGAGGCAAATGACCTGCAAAGAAAAGTAACTGAAATCATCATAAAAGCTAGCGAACAGGCAATGAAAAGGAAAATCCCAAAGCCAGGCGCCATGCCCTGGTGGACCCCCGACATTGAAAACCTGAGAAATGAGGTAATGAGACGACGAAAGGACTTCCAATGGGCCCGGCGATCTTGGCCGGTCGCTGAGGTCGCGGCCATGAGGGATAGGTATAAAGACGCAAGGAATCGATACACAAAATTAATAAAGGACACCAAGCGCAAAACCTGGGAAAATCTTGTTTCCACAGCAGGGAACGCTAACCCCTGGGGAGTGGTTTATAAAGTAGCCACTAACAGACACTCCAGAGGAGAAGTCGCAGAAGCAACAATGACCCCGCTGGGTACCCTGACCACTACGTGGGATGACTCGGTGACCAATATTCTAAACACCATCTTCCTTGAACAGGTAACTCCTACCCTCCCAGAACAACTGCGGATCTGTCAAGAAAATGACTCACACTTCACTGACCAACAAGAAACACCCCTCACTGTGGATGAGCTGCATGCGGCCACCATGCAAATCAGAAGAAAGAATGCCCTGGCCCAGACCTAATTGAACCGGAAATTGTGAAGAAATCGGTGGAATACACCCCGGATCTGTTACTCACGCTATATAACACCTGCCTCCAAGAAGGAACCTTTCCTAATGACTGAAAAATTGCCAACATCAAACTTAAATTGAAAAATCCATCAAAGCAGCCAGAAAAACCAGAGTCCTGCTCCGTTCGCGTTACTCCCAGTTGTAAGCAAACTATTCGAGAGAATGTTGCACAAGAGGCTACTCCACTATTACGAAGGGGCAAACCTAACAAACAATGCAATTTGGATTCAAACCTGGCCTATCCACGATCGAAGCTCTCAAGACACTGCTGGATAAAGTAGAAGCCTGTACTACCAAATATTTTCTAGTTATCAGTATTGACTTCGCGGGGGCGTTTGACGCCATCTGGTAGCCGAGTGTCCTCGCGAGACTTAGGCGGGCTGGAGTGCCCCTAAACCTGTATAACACAATCAGGAGTTACCTAACACAGAGAACGATCGAAGTACATGCACCGTATAGGAAGCTAACTAGACAAATCCACAGGGCGTGCCCGCAGGGCACTGTCCTAGGACCCCTCTTATGGAATATGATTTTAGATGAATTCCTGGCCCTTGATATTGGCGAAGTCGGCGCCCAGGCCTTCGCCGATGATTTGATAATAACTGTTGCTGCTGACTCACGTTCGCAGATCGAAGAAAAAGCCAACCACGCGATAGGAATTTTGCAAAACTGGGCTGCAATCCATTGCCTACGGATTTCTCCAAGACCTGCTCGGTACTCCTAAAGGGCAGACTCGACCTTGCCAGACCACCACAAGTGAAAATCCAAGGCACCACAATAAAACTTGCTACAGAAATCAAATATATCGGAATCATCATTGACAAAAATCTGTCTTTTCAGCCCCATCTAAAGTACATTAAACAAAAGATACGGAAATATTCTGCATTGGTTGCAAGAGTGACCAGGAGGGACTGGGGGGCTTAACAAGCGGACCCTGTCCCTCTACTACAAATCTACCTTCATCCCGGTCATCACATATTCTTCACCAGTTTGGTACAAAAAGGTAACCATAGTGGTAAATAGAAGAACCTTGGACAGCATCCAGCGGTCAATAATTCTGACAATCATACGAGCTGTCTCCGCAGTCAGCACGCACGCACTCCAGGTTCTGGCCGGAGTCCTCCGGCTGGACTTGGAAGTCATTAGATGCGCCCTCACATATAATATGGCAAAAGAAATACCGTGCACTATCCTGAACTTCACGTTGGATCTCGCCAACAACAGGAAGCTTGAAAAAACCAGACTGCTCTACCACCTTCCACAGGAATGGCAGGATCGGTGGACAGAATCCAGTAAAGGGGAAATCACCAAGAAGTTCCTCCCTAGCGTAAACAGTCTTTCCAAAACTCCCGAGTTGGTTCCAACCAGGGCTCCACGTCACCTTTCTGCTCACAGGGCACGGACCATTTAATGCAAAACTATCTAACTTCGGAATCACTGAGGATCCCCGTTGCCTCTGTGGCCACCAGGAGACATGGCAACATCTCATGTATGACTGCGACCAGTATGAGGACCTGCGATGCAGGCTCACCACTGCTATCACCTACTTCCCGCAGAACATGGAACAGCATCTTCTCGACTCGGATCAAGCATACAAAGTCCCCTTACCATTTTTGCACAGAAACTCTTTGCTAGAAGGCGAGCACTTATAGCAAACCACCATGCACAGAACCCAGAAGCTGATGATGAATCCCAAAACCAGGACTAGAGAAAACCGGAATACACAAGAAAACTGTACCAAATAACCCACAACCACGAACATTACCATCATTTAGCCTTGTTCACGAGGGAACTGACAACCAGAAAGACCTAAGCTGAACCAGAGACAACCTGACACAGGACTTGATTCATGTATGACCCTGCGACTGGGATCTGACTCCTACATTGAAAAAGAACACCACAGAAGATCCGGTTGAGATCGCTTGGACCCCCACGTGCTCACAACTGTCAATGCCTGATGGCGATCTGTACCGGGCTCCCTTGCCTGTTACTTTTACTCCCTTTCCCCTGGTGGGGAGAGGAGACAGTCTCCTTTCCACCCCTGCCAACCCTGATTCTTCTCCTGGTGGGGCTTGGGCCTGCCTCACTGAAAATCCTGGGGTCGCCTTCTCCATCGTCTCCATACTTCTGTCTTTCCCCCCCAGCCTTCAGTCTTCCCCCCTACTCTGCCTAATACCACCGTATAACCCCACACAAACTGCGAAAACTTAACTTCGTCCAAATTAAACCGCATAAACCTCAATTGGCTTTTCTAATTCCAGCGCTCACCCCTACCGAGTGTTTTTTTTTTTTTTTTTGGCCCTAGTCACTGAAATCTCAGGAAACTAGGTGGCAGGGTCTGCCAGAGTAAAACTTCATTCTGTGTACCTGGTCTGCCTCCACGAAGCCAAGTGTGGACAATGTTGGGCCTCAGTAGGGGTCCAGCGGCTAAACGGCCAGATGAACAACGATACACAACACTACACATATACAAACTCCACACTCTTTTAAATCTCTGGCCTTCCCAGTGAACTGGTACGCCTACAATGAAAGCAAACCCCTGGTTCCGTTAGACATCAATACACTTTACATGTTACACTTACCTAGGGTCCCGAGTTGGATATCATCATTCTTCTCTTTCTTGGTGATTCCCTTCTACTTTTGACTCTCTCTCTCTCTCTCTCTCTCTCTCTCTCTCTCTCTCTCTCTCTCTCTCTCTCTGTCTTTCTCTCTCAGGGTAACTTGAAAACGTTTTTTTCCTGGTGCAGCATAAGCCTGAGGCTTCCTTGCACCATATGGCTCATAATAATAATAATAATAATAACCTAGAATTTTACGACAAAAAGTAAAAATCGATGAATATTTACTAAGTTTGGTCAGTGATTTTTCTTTGTTTTTCTCCTTAGATCTTCGGTTGTCATCGTACATAGTGGGCGGCACTGAATCAATCCCTCATTCTTGGCCTTGGATGGTATGTTGTCATTTTAGCTTAAATCCAAATAGGACGTTTATAATGAGAATAGACTGAGTACTATCATTTCTTAATAGGAACTTATATAAATCCTAATATGCCTTCGTTAATAAATACAGAAAAGAACAATGGTCTAGCACTGAATCATGGGGGACACCGCTAATAATATTAATTCATAAAAAGTACTGTCCATTGATTACCATTCTATTTCTTCTTCCACTCGACTATCTCTTTATCCAAAGCAGTAACTTGTCTTTAATGCCATATTGCTCCAATTTGGACAGCAGTCTTTTGTGTGCAAAAGTATCAAAAAAGCTTTTCAGAAATCCAAGCATATGACTTAAAAATTATTTTTTGTATCGGGTAATTTTGTTATTGCAGCATAGTAACAATGAAATTGGTGAGATTGCCCCTTAATAAAAATACACACTTTGACAGCTGTATAACTGTACACCTGTCTAGATGGTCCTGCATTGATTCTTTAACGAGTGACATCATTATTTTCCCTGGAGCAGAAGTTAAGCTAACAGGTCTGTAATTACCCATGTCACCCTTTCAGTCCTCCTTTTTGAATTACAGATACATTCGCACATCTGCGGTCCACCGGGACCTTCCCTGAATCTAATGATGCTCTCATAATTATGGATAAGGGTTTGGTTAATTCCTTTACTGCCTTCACATTATTGCGCAGATGCGATCCATCCCAGTTGCCTTCTCTATGTTTAACTTCGGCAATTTTTCTTCCATTTTACTCTCATTAGCAGAAAATCGTTTAGCTCTCTTATAGAGTTTGATAAACTTCTGGTATCCCCTTCCGTAAAGAATTCCTGTTATGTGAATGTAGACGCAAAATAACGATTCAGTTTTTCGGCAATCTGAACAGATCATTAGTAGCCGACCCATCGATATCAAGTAGACCAATTCGATTCATCCTGTTCCTTCTAGTATTTACATAAGAAAGATGTCTTTGCTGGTTTTCTTTGTCAAATATTTCTCGCTATCTGGTTGGTCTTTTCTTTCTCCAGACGATTCGTCACTCTCTCTCTCTCTCTCTCTCTCCCACACACACAAACACACACAATGAAACGCTAATGCTCTTCTCGATAGGTACTAATATTTTAAAAGAATTATAATTATTCTCAACAAAATGTGTTTGAAACATTGTGTGAACTAACGCTTCATCGTATAAGGAAGTGCATCCATCATCGACGCTCTTTGAACGTCGCATACCATGATATCCCATGATATCACAGTGTGATTTCGCATTTACGCTGCAACGGCGAAAACGCATCGAATTCCTCTTATTCCACAGTTATAGCTCAGTGTCAGTCGCGATACACAGAAATACTTGGGTTTATTTCCCTGCAATGCTGTCCAATCTTTGTGCATTAACGAGGTGGATTAAAACGAATGTCTCGCCACAGTCTTCTAGTAATCTAATAAAACTGTTGCACAGCGTAAGAGCTCAGTGAATTGAGAAGGAATCTCCTGTACATCGTTGGCAAAACCCTTGAGCAGTATTGGCAAGCTGTCTGCACTGTCAGAGAACTTCGTGTGGGACACAGGTTTATATGAACTATTTTGATTGTTTTCAAATCCTGAAGGAATCTTGAACGTTACAGCACACTGTTAGGAAACACCCTGCATATCAGAGATGACTGGAAATATTCTAAAAAAGAATCCTATTTTAAATGACATTTGGGGTCATTCAACAAATCTTCAAAAGATCTAAATATGAAATTTCACGAAAATTCGTCCACTAGGGTTCAGTTCTTATGCAGAAGGCTAAAACATTTTTAAAAATATAATAAAATAAAATAAAATAATAAAATGAAAATTGTGGGGAGCAGGTAAACGGCTAACATTTATTGAATCTAGTAAAGGCAGAGTAGGAAATAAAGTTTATTTTCTACTTTAGTTTTCACTCTAAATATTTCAAGTATTATAAAAATAATAATAATCATTTTGTGGTACTATATCAGCGCCTCTTTTAGGCAATGGTTCTTTCATACTCAGGAGGATTGTGTGGTGGAGTTGTGATCAGTCGAAGGCATGTCCTCACAGCTGCTCATTGTTTCTTCAGTAGCAGGTGAGTGAAATGTATATGATACTTTAGTTCATTTTTGTATTTGTTATTGTGACAAGCGAGGACATGGTTCTTACATACCAACTGAGTCCTGGGTTCAGGACGTTACAACCCAAAATGCTCTGCCAATAATTGATTATATGTATAATAGAAACCAAAAAGTAATCTACCATCATCAGTTTCAGTTTATTAAACTTGAATTACCCACCTGTACAGCTGGTTGACTAGAAGGGTGTGCACAGAATTACGAGTGAAAGCACATACATTAAAGGGACAGCTGACTTATACAACGCCTACCAAGCACTTGCCCGTTAGGCGTAGTACAAGTATACATATTTACGCGAGGGAGATAACTCAGGTTTAACCATGTAGACAGAAGAAAATTAATTAAATTTACAATATGAATTCAGTCAACAATTTATTCAAAACAATTTGTTAAACAGACAGCTAAAGTAGTTGTAGTAGTAGTAGTAGTAGTAGTAGCGGCACGTGATGCAAGAAAGCAAGTGTAGGAGCTTATGCAGCATCAGCCAAAAAAAAAAAAAAAAAAAATCACACCATTCCCTCCAAATGCCTGTCCACTTCCTCCTTAAATTTATTCAGCCTATCAACTTCCACAATGACAGATGGAAGTTTGTTCCAGCAATTAACCACCCGCTGGCTAAAGGCAAATTTCCGCACATCTATTCTACATCTGTCCTTTCTTAATTTGAATTTATGCCCCCTTAGGTTCATAAACTGAACAAGTGGAAGAATCCCATCACAATTCAGCATGCTCAACCCATTCAAGGCCTTATACACCTCAATCAGATCACCGCGCAGGTGCCTAGTCTCCAGCCACTGCAATTTGCAGAACTTAAGCCTCTCTTGGTAAGAGGATCCCTTCATTCCCCTCACCAATCTTGTTGCTCTTCTCTCCAAATAATAAAGTTCCTGATTTATACATCCGTAGATGGCAGGTGATGGACTGGTAGACGGATTTACTTGATCGCGTTAATCAGGATTCACTCGAGGTCGCTGCTTCGATGCCAGTCTTCCAGGATATTCTTCCCGTATTGTCATCTAATAGTTTGTTGGGGTCAATTTGCAGCTTGTTGAAATGTTCCCTAATGTTTGCTGGGAACATGTCTGTAAGACAGGCAAAGTTAGTAAGAGTCGACCGATAACGTTCTTTAAGTCGCTCTCTTGGATGGGTATTTGGGGCTGAAATGATTTCTTGCACGTTGGAGGATTCAATACTATTAAATAACAGTTTGGCAAGAGAGACGAGCTTCTTTTAATTAATTAGCTGGCAGAATGAAAAAAAAAAAACTCAATAATATTGAAATATAAAGAAAACGAGCAACGTATAGGTATTTTGTAATTAAGACCCTTGCAGGAGGAAAAGCGTGAAAGACATGAAAATAATTTAGAATAAATTAATTACTATTAATTAATTTATTCTAAATTATTGCAGAAATGCAGAAAATTTAAAATGGAATGAGAATAAATTTAAAGCGTGCCCACCTTGAATTTTCACCAAAGCTCAACGAGTGAATTTCACAAAGAATACTGAAAACAAACACAAAATGGTGGCAACATAACGAAGCGGGAAAGGAATTTAAAAAATAATAATAAATTGATTTAGAAATAAAAGGTAAAACAATGAAGAATTAAAATAAAAGCAACTAATTAAAAAATAGAATTAATTACGCACACTCGTTCAAGTTTCAGGGTTTTTGATGGTGATCCCTAACTTTATTGTGACACTTAAACTTTACGAAGCACAATTTATAGAAAATGTGGAAAAATCCTTCAACATCCTAAATGTAACGTGCGAAAATATCAGCACTTAGAAAAACAGCGACATAAATCATTATAATTATTATAACGTGACAGGAAAAGGTAATTATTATAAAATATTGCAATATGGAGAAAACTAGAAATGTAAAGCCAAAAATGTATGTGCCTAAAATGCAGTAATCAAATTAAAAGTACAAACAAAATCAAAAACCATTCACTCCATTCTCAACGCGTCAATAATCAGTGGAATGTCCTGATTTCGCGAATCTGCTTCTGTGCGCCTCCTAAACACGAAACCCCACAATAACATATGTGAGTGGAGATTGCAATAAGCCAAAATCGGAAATTGTAAACAGACTAAAACTTACAGAAAAATGAGCTAAACAAAACCTCTACAACCTGCTTCTTAAAATAATTGGCCGAATCTGTGGTTTGATATTATCCTTATACGAGTCTTTGTGTGCCCCCCCCCCCCGATGCTTTTTTGATTGAATTGAAACGAGAGTTGGGGAAATGTAACGTAACTTACCATAAAAACTGCACAATCGTCAGAAAAGCCAATGAATTTAATATTATCTAATAGCTAAAGGGACCACAGAGCAACACTTTTCTGTTAATTTACAGTTTTGGTTAGTTACACCAATGCGATTATGCATTAGGAACCGATAAATGTAAGTAAGATAGTTAAAATATGGTGATAAGGTGCGAATTAAATTTTAAATAAGAATAATAACCAGGCGTTGCATGTTTCTTAATTTGGGAATACTAGCCGTATATTGGGTATAAATTTTCTAGTAATTTCACCCTTGCTTGATGCTTGCTAGCGGTTTTGCGTACCTGCTGGAGGTATATGGAGAGATTTTACGTTCTGATCTGGACTCGTTTACAGGGTCCACAATGAAGTCCAAGTGGGTAGCTCCTCGTCCTTGGGAGAGTTGGTATACCAAACGATGGTGGGCAATCTCCAGATCGGGGGGAAGAGCCCCCGCTAGGGCCTGGAGCGCATGTGTGCTTACGGTGTTGCAAGCCCATGCGATTGTGAGTAGAATGTACCGCTGCGTGGTTTCCAATTTTCTTCTGTTAACGGCGGTGTTGTCCTTTCCGTACCACACACCTGCAGTGTACGTAATGACAGGCAGGAAGACAGTTTTATAGAACAATTTGAGGGTTCTTCTTCGCAGGCCCCAGTCCCTGCGGGCGACCCTCGCAAGTTGGGAAGAGTATCCTCTAATCTTTCTTTGAATGTAGATCAGGTGGGGCATAAATGAAAGGTTCTTGTCCAATATGACACCGAAGTGTTTTAGTTTCTTTGTGAACTTTATGGTGGTTCCATGGATGCAGATTTGAGGGGGTATCCTTATATCTAGGGTTCCTTTCAATAGTATTTAACTAGTTTTTATAGAGCATATGCGAAGGTTATTATTGTCGGCCCACTCCTGTAGGACATTAATGGGACGGGTGCCTGAAACTTCCAGCATGGCTCTGCTATCCTCCCTCAGTACCAGGACAATGTCATCCGCATATGCCTGGGATGCGACGCGGCCAAGGTCCAGGTTCAGAAAGCCGTCGAGAACCATATTCCAGAGCAGTGGTCCCGAGACTGAGCCCTGAGCCCTGAGGGCAGCCTCTGAAAATCTGTCTAGTAATGGAGCAGTAGGGGGGACTAAACGGTGACCGATCTGTTAGCGAGGTATGTCCTTATGCATTGGAAGAAGTCTGCTGGAATGTTGGCTTTCCGGAGTCGGCCGGGGACGCTTGGCTACTACAAGGTATCAAATGCCCCGGCAAAATCTATTGCTATTACCAGAAGGTATTTTTCGTTAGTTGTCTCTGCAGTTCTAGTGATGTTTTTTTATTATTATTATTATTATTATCTGTTTATTTCCATAAGGAAACCACCCCGGGACGGCAAAGTGCCAGGAGGGTGCTAAGTACATATCAGGGTACGAGATACTACGTGCAGTGGGTTACATATACTGAACACGTAGTCTCGTCCCGAAATATTATATACACATTTTATGTTTAATATATACAGTATTTACACATTAATGATTCTGTACATACATTATACAGCACATATAACTTACATATTAACATAACTGTTACAGAAGGTATATTTTTACAGTCAACAGATTATTGTTCTTAAAGCAGAAAGCTTCACTTTTATTCACAATTCTTTAGTACTTTGCAGCCGATTCATATTTCAGTAAGCCTGTACGAATCCTGGAAGATCTCTTTCCGGTATGTTGCATCCTCACACAGTTTTTCGGCATCTATCTGTAGTGAGTTAAATATTCTCGCTGCATTTGATGGGAAGAATCTTTGCAGGCTACTAAGATTGTTCAGGACTGAACGCAGTGGATTATTTAGTTCTCCGCAACGTCTAGCAGTGGCACGCGGTTTAACTAGAATATTATCCAGGACTGGAGCATCCACTCTGCCTGTGAGCATTTGTGCGAGAGTGTGTATGTTCCTGTTAATTGTCCGCTGCATCCAGGGTGTGATGTTAAGGTTTGAGTAGAGAATGGCCCTTGAGATAGTAAAAGGGTGGCCAGCAACTCTGTTAAGCCATCGCAAGAACCAGTACTCGATCCCAAGGACGGACTTATAATGTGAATCTGGAGCTGAAGACCAGATTTGCGAGGCATACATTGCAATTGGCAGGACACACATTAAAATGTACTTGGTCGCTAGCTGAGGATCCCTAATTCCTACCAGTTCCTGCCTAGTAGCCCATAAAGCGGCGAATATTTTTGTCTTCATATGGGCGAAGTGTTGAGCAAAGGTGAGTCTGTCATCCCACTTAAGACCCAGGTCCAGGTGAGAGTGCACTTTTTCCACACTAGACCCGTTCACAGAGATTGAGATGTCATTTTTATTCTGCTTGTAACTTATGGTCATTTGGGCAGACTTCTGTGCATTAATACGGAGCCCGATGCAATCCAGGTAGCTCTCAAATTCTCGGATTGTGCTATTTGCCATCTGGCAAATACTTTCTGCTGATTCATGGTCTTTGGAAGTGATGAAGAATTTTACATCGTCAGCATATGTTATAAAATTGTAGTACCGTGCAAGAAACGGCTCCAGGACGGCCGCGAAGAGAGTAGCCGAAAGAACTCCCCCTTGAGGCACTCCTTGCGAGATGGTAAAGCAAGATTGTAGCTTTTGGTGCTTAACAATAAGTTTCCTATGTTCTAGCAGGCTGCTTATTATAGTTAACAGATTTCCTCTTACATTAAAATAATTCTTTAAAATCGCAATGAGCGCTGGAATTGAGACGTTGTCGTAGGCTGCGGAGATATCCAAAAAAATAATATCAATTTGCTTTTTCTCATTTAGTGCTTTCTGCACGCGAAAAAGGGTTTCCAGTAAGTTTGTTATTGTTGATCTACCCGAAATAACTGAGTGCAAATGTGGTGGTCTATGGCTGAAGCAGTGTTGATTGATGGTGGGAAGAAGCGCTTTTTCGAATACCTTCTGTAGGGTGCAACTAACAGAAATTGGTCTGTAATCCTTAGCCAATTTTGGGTGTTTAATCTTTGGTATTGGGGTTACAATGTAATTTTTCCAAGCTTGCGGGAAAGATCCTGTCCTGATGATTTTCTGATAGATGTGCAGTAATAGATCTATTATAAATGGGCTACTTATCTTAAGGATGAACATTGGAAATTTGTCTGGTCCAACAGTGGCTTTATTGGGCAGATCGTTGATTGCTTTCATTACGCTCTCTTTGGTGATTTGTATTTCACTCAATGGAGGTCTTGTTGGTTCCTCTCTTGCCGAATAGTTTCGCTTGTTTAAATCTTTCAGGAATTCCAAAATTTTGTTACCATTATCAGTGTTCTCAATTTGATTCAGTCCATGCAGGTTACTAAAAGTATTATTAGCCCATTCCTTGAAAATGCATTCTGTCATATTCTCTGTGTTATTTCTATTGCTAGTAATTCTTTTTGCTCGTTTTAGTTTGTTATGAATAACACTGCAGTGTGCCTGTCGTTTTGCTTTGATGAAATGTGCTCTTTCTTTCTTATAACGAGTGTGATCGGCAGGATGACCCGTTCTTTGCCATTTTCTATACAGTTTTTGCTTCCTGAGGAAACTTGCTTTCAGTTGTGGGTTAAACCATTCTTTTGTTCTCTCAGATATTTTGATTTCTTTTGCTGCTCCTTCCAATGCTGTTTGGTATAGCTTTTTAGTGATCATTTCTAAAGCTTCATCTACTGGCTTTTCTTGCAGGTCATTCCAGTTGTAACTAGTCAGGTGACTGAGAATGACCTCTGCATTAATATACTTCACGGAGAAAAGATACTTCCTTTGCTTTTCCCAGTTCGTGTGGTTACCCTGCATGTATTTGTGTATCTTCAGTGCTGCTTCTATTTCAATGGGATTGTGGTCCGACTTAAATTTTATGCAGTTTTGCGTTAGCCTTATGTCTAAGGAACTATGGTACAACAGGTCAAGTTGCTGCATTCCCCTTGTCACTGGTGTCGGAAGCTGCGTTAAGTGCAATGCACCCAATGTCGCATCCAGCTCTTTCTTGGCCTCCCTGTGTTTCGGAAGAGGCAAATTAAAATCTCCCGCTATTACTGTGTCGACTGATGGCTTTAGATTTGCAGCAAGCCAAGCATAGAGTTCGTTTCTTGTCTCCTTTGTGTGCTCAGGTGGGAGGTATATGATGCATATCTGTATTTTCACGTGCTCTTTTGAAAAGGTAACGCAAATCCCTTCAAAATTATTTGAATTGGTTTTTCGTTCTCTTATAGACTGGTATTTATTTTGATAGCAAATTATAACTCCCCCTCCTCGCCTATCTGTTCTTCCGGTTCCCACACATTTGCAGTTTGCTGCCGCAGTTAGCCGATCTAACTGTTTTCCATTTCCCAACCAGGTTTCGATTAGGCAAATGAAATCCAGGTCCCCGTACATCATCATCGTTTGTAGGGTGTGGAGCTTATTTGAGATGCTCCTCACGTTTTGTGCAAACAGGTGGATGTGATGTTCTGCATCCCCAGCTGGGGGTAGTTTTCTTGATTGCTATTGAGCCCGATTCCTTGCATCATTTTTAACCAGTGGTCTGGCCCATCTGTCTCTGTAGGGCTTGACTAATGTACCTACTGGCCAGGCGCTTACGTCTTGTAGGCGAGTTGCCTTATCTGGTGGACAAGAGATTATAAAGGAGGAGTAAGCTGGGTGTCGTGTTTTCACTTGCTTTACTTCCACAGTTATCCCATGTTCGCCCTCACACATGGCTTTAATATTTTTGGGCTGTGTTGTGGGTCCCAGCCTTGATACAAAAATTTGCTCTCTGGTTGCAACGGAAGTAATGTTGTACATTTCAGAAAACCGTTTGTTTGTTTCTGGTGTGTTACAGGAAGACACATTAATACTTTCTCTGTGAACTGGATTACGTCGTCGGCCGTCCTCGGCGAGAGTAGGCATGAAATTTTGGGATGGGCGGGTTTTTCTACCCTCAAAAGTGTTATGCTTTTTAGGTAGCATAGTGATATGCGCATAAGTGAGTGGGTTTGCAGGAACATGATTTGAGGGGGAAGATGTAACTCTCGCGATCGTACTCTTGGAATACATGGATGCCCCAATCATTTCAGTTGATTCCTGTTGTCCTAATATTTCTGAGACTTCTTTATTTTGGTTTCGACTTTTCCTAGTGGAATGTGTGGAGCCATTTCCTTGTGCTGCCCCTAAAGTTTCACTGGATTTTGTGCTATTGCTTGCGAGGTCCTGCTGCAAACAGACAGTTCCCGGCTGGGCTTGAAATTCACATATTATTTGGCTGTCTTGTAGTTTTGCAATTCGTTCTGATATGTTTTCCCCCGAATTCAATTCTTTTCTTGTCTTCTGTTTCTGATTTTGAATGCTTTCTGTCCTCCTGTACAATCCATGCATACCACTTCTACTTTTCTTTGGGTAGCTCTGCCTCGCATAGCAAGTTTCGTCGGTTACGGGGGCCGCTGAGCCACCTTGTGCAACGAAGACTGATTCAAAGCATCCTAGCTTTTCCTCCAGTCGTTTAAGGGTGTGCAAAATTTTACTGTTTTGTTCTTTGAGAAGAAAATTCTCTTCCTGCAGTTCCTGTAGCATTTTATGTACAGGGATGAAATTGCTCGCGAGGTTTTCAGCGTATTCCACAGCCTGCATCGAAAAGGGGCTGATGCAGTCTGCAAGGATATCCTTTAATTCCGTACGCGAGACATATTCTTTACGGTTCTCCTCCTGCCTTTCATCCGGGCTATGATTGCTCCTCTGTCTAGCGAAAGCCCCTTCAGAGTGCTCGCAGTCTTCCGGGCAAATATCGCATCCCAAGGTTTCAAAAATTGATCCTACAGGATGGCCCAAGATGCCATTTCCAAGGTCAGTCTGAGAGAGGATTTCTCTTGTTGCTTGTTCAAGGTCATTAATCTGTTCTGTGCATGAATCTTCACAAATGACTTCATTAGGTAATTCTTCATTATTTTTCCCTGTTTGTTGCCTACAAGCGTCACATTCAAACTTGCGTTTTCTAGTTTTGTTTAATCTCTTAATATCTACAGAAGTACAATCCGGCTTATTGCAATAGTTTTTGTGACAAGTAACGCATTTAATTATGAAGTCATCATTGGTCAGACATATGCAGCAAGTAAGCGGCACGGCTGATGCGCTGAAATCTGTCATTCTGAAATGCAAATGGGAGCCGGAATTTCAGTAATTTCGAGGCAGGTAGTCTTTAGTACAACAAGATAGGGCACTTCTATCGTTCGATGACTAGCCTATGAAATATGCAGGTGGAAATGGGGGAGGTTTTAATCCCTAACTTTGTCACCGTTTGACCTTGTCCAGAGCTTAAGTGCCGTATTGCCTTAAGCAGAATATTGCTATGTTCCGCTGCACTGAATCGCTATAAACCAACCGTTCCTTTCAACTATTACACGAAGTATGAATGCTTAAAATCAAGATTAGACATATTACCTGTTCAGGATTCCATTAGTAGACACTATATCCGGATTCCACTTCTCATAAGCTCTCTGTCAATATGCAGTCAATGTCCTGTTACCCCAACAGGACACATTATCTAGATGTTCTGGAGGCAGAAACGTTTCAAGGGAGCAGGTAGCTAATGCAAGGGAAGAGAGCCCAAAAACTTCAAGGGTTGTGTTAAGGTTGTTCAATATACACAACAACAGTAAGTATTAATTGTTTATATAGTAACGTTAGAAGTGTCGTCAATAAAATGAACAAATTCGAACTGCTCGTTAGGACAAGTAATGCTGACATAATAGGGCTTACGGAGACACCCGGAAATTGGGGATGATGAGTTTCAGAACGGCTTGTATAATGTATTTAGGAAGGATAGGTTAGATAGAAGGGGTGATGGGGTAATGCTTCTTATCAGACGCAGCCTGAGTGCGACGATAGCTTTCCCGGATTCAGATGTATCATATGCTAGTATAGAGTCTGTATGGTGTGAGATAGTTGGAAACAAAGGTACAATGCGAGTAGGAGTAATCTACACACCAGGTGTTTGTCGTGGTCTGTAGATTACTTGTGAAGATTATGACAAAAGCCTCAAATTTCAAATGGAAAGGGCAAGTAAGCTTCAATGCCTTATTATGGGTGATTTCAATTTGCCTCTAATTGATTGGAGTAAATGGGAAGGAAACTCGACATGGGGAACAAAATTTTTAAATCAACTAGATGACTGTTATTTGTATCAACATGTCAGGGAAAGTACTAGAGAAAAGAATATCCTAGACCTCATCATCACACATGAATCAGATGACATAACAGGGCTGAGAGTAGAGGAACCAGTAGCAGGAAGTGATCACGGAGTTGTACGGTGGATGATGACGAGAGAGGTAGCAGAAGTAAAAGGCAAAGGAATGGGTTTTAATTTCAGAAAAGGAAATTACGATGCCTTAAGGTACTACATGGCCTCTATTAACTGGGTAGATATCGCGCTGAGAATGAATACAATTGAACTGTGGTACGCTTTTAAAACATTAATCACAGATGCCTTGAATGCGTATATACCAATAAAAAATACTCCACGAGAAGGGTTCCAAGTTGGATGAATAGTGAAGTTGCCACATTACTTGAGCAGAAAAAGGTGGCATGGAAAGGTTACAGAGCAATAAAACGTACTGAAGCCTATAACAGCTACAAGGTGATGTGTAATAGAGCCACAGAAAAGGTTCGACAGGCAAAGGCAGTTTATGAGAAATCACTAACAAACAGAGCAAAGAGGGGGGATAAAGAATTCTTCACATATATAAATGCCAAGAAGAGCAGGACAAACCAGATCGGACCTTTACGTAAGGGAAAGGGGATAGTAATAAATACACCAGCTGCCGTTGCAGATGAACTCAACAGTTATTTTACAAATGAAAAACCTATTGTGGCAATGGGAAATTGTGGGAGCCAAGTTAAAAAATATGTAATTAATGATATTGAAATTTCGCAAGATTATTTTATGAAAAAACTTTCGAGCCTACAGACCAGTAAGGCTCCTGGAGTTGATGGAATATACCCTATAATCTTAAGGGAGGCGGCAAGTGCGTGCATTGAACCATTGAGGCTAATTATGCGAGCATCACTAGACTCTGGCGAGATCCCCTTGGATTGGAAAAGTGCAAAGTCTGACTTCAGTGGTAGGGAAAATCATGGAGGCAATGATCAAGGGTGAAATTCAGAATCATTTGGATCGGATTGAAATTCTCAAGGATACTCAGCATGGATTTGTAAAGGGCAAATCACGTTTAACAAATCTTGTTCGCAATTTTGAAAGGGTCACTCACGAGCTGGATTTAGGGAATAATTTCGACATTGTTTATTTAGATTTCAGCAAAGCTTTTGACTCAGTCCCACATGAGCGGTTGCTTTATAAGCTGGAACAGGTTGGAATTACCGGGAAAATCCTTAGATGGATAGAAGGATGGCTGCAGGGCAGGAGGCAGAGGGTTGTGATAAATGGCTATTCCTCAAATTGTGTTGATGTAAGAAGTGGGGTTTCCCCAAGGGTCAGTATTAGGACCACTGTTGTTTTTAATTTTCATAAACGACATCGATGAAGGGATAGAGGGCGTTATGTCTAAATTTGCACACGATGTTAATATCGGTAGAGTAGTTAATAATCATTGTCAAGCTCAGCTTCTTCATAGAGACCTAGATAGACTTCAGGAATGGTCAGAAAATGGCAGCTATGCTTTAATCCAAGCAAGTGTAAGGTATTACACCTGGGAAACAGTAATCCCAAAATAACTTATTCACTTGGTGGAGTTCAACTAAACCCAGTACTGGAGGAAAGGGACTTGGGTGTTACGATACGGTCAGACATGAAATTCTCTGAGCATTGTAAACAGGTTGCAAGGAAGGCCCATGGTGTCCTATCGATGATCTATCGAACTTTTGCAAGTAGAGATAGGGACGTGATAATCCCATTATATAAGGCTTATGTTAGACCACACTTGGAATATTGTGTTCAAGTATGGAGACCGCACCTAAAGAAAGACATCGAGCTTCTTGAAAGGGTGCAAAGGAGGGTAACTCGCCTGGTGAGATCGGCAAAAGGGCGTCCTTATGAAGAAAGACTTCGAATATGTGGGTTGCAGAGTTTGGAAACTAGACACCTTAGAGGAGATTTGATTGAGGTGTTTAAGGCTCTGAGAGGCATCAGTAAAATGAATGAGGACGAAAATTTCAAGATTATAAATGATGCTAAAACTAGGGGACATAATTTCAAGTTACGGGGGGAAATGTTTAGATTGGACTGCAGGAAGTTTTATTTTAGCCAGCGAGTTATAAATTACTGGAATAGGTTGCCTTAATGGGTGGTAGAGGCCGATAGTTTGGGGAAATTCAAAGGTCATCTGGATAGTACTTTCGGGTAAGGGAAGCGCATAGGTTGATTGGTTTAATTTCCTTTTTTTTTTTTTTTTTCTTTTGGCTGGTGCAGCATAAGCCATAGGCTTTCTTGCACCATGCGGCCATTACTAATACTAATACTAATAACTTCGCATTTAGTTACGCAAAATTGACCCTTTTGAGATTGAATGGTTTAAAGCGTATGGCCATTATCAATTCTCATTTAGTATGCACCCTTGTGGTCCTTAAGGTTGTCACAGACATTCCCCAGATATGCCAGACAAGCTGCACTTGCTACCTGAGAGTCTAAAACGTTGATGGAACTGATATTCGGGTGACACTCAAGTTAAGTGGACCCAATTTCGGCGAAGTCCGGATGGTCTGTGACAGCCAAATCCTCTGCTTGCACCTACACGATGGTGGGACTGTTAATAATCCTGGGTATAACCTCCATGTACAAGCACACTGTAGGTGACAGCCCAGGTGTGAAACAACATAAGCAGAAATCGAGGTGTGCCGCCCACACTACATGGAGGATTTCCGCCCCGCTGTGATACCAAGCAACAGTAGGTGTGCTTGCTAGATGAATCTCACCAAACGGTGCAATGACACCATTTTGCTTATTGGAGGCTTCAATGGGTGGAACCTAGATTCAGTCTCCAGAGCTAAGTACCGGTCAACCCTTTCCCAACTCTTCCATCATGAAGTATGACTAATGATTTTCGAGTGTATGATGAACATCATGGCGAGATCTAATCTTTCTTACATTTCGAGTGTACAGCTCTAAAACGGTGTTCACAGGCCGGCCGCTACTCAGTACACCGGACCGAACCTATTGATAACTCTTTGGGAAGTAACTGGAGCGAGTCCGACTAGTGAGTATGCGGGGGACATTGTTGAGGCCACGTAATGTCAAGGATCTGGGTATATTCCTACCATTCCAAAAATTTCATTACTTCATACAGCATGTCCCACTCACTTTTTCTTACTATTGAATACACCATGAATTTTCAAACTAATAGAATAAGCTTATATGCAAAAAGATCTAAACCACCCAAAAACTTCCTAGTTCGTTTTACAAATATACGTGGTCTCAATTCTAATATCAAAGACGTCCATTTCCATTTGCATTCTACCAAATCCCATGTAATTTTTCTGACAGAATCTCAGTTATCGGTTGATTTAAATACTGCTCATCTCAGTTGCCTTAATTATTCACTGTATGATTCCTTTCGCCTCAAAGGTGGTACTTGTGTCACCGTGGAGTTGGCACAATGACCACCGATATTCGGTCCGATATTCCCTGTCAGAGATTTGGTAATTTGGAATCTCCTCTTTTCGATCTACTGTAGCTTAAAATCTCTCTACCTCATTTTTTCAAATTCATTTGTTGTGTCTACCGTTCTCCAAACTCCTCTAATCACATGCAGCTCTTTGACTTCCTCTCTTTGCAACTTGACTTTCTGCAATGCAACTTTCCTAACAGTATGGTAAATTTCCTTGTTGATTTTAATGTTTACAACTCCAGCTGGCTTCCGTTTTCTATTCACACCGACCCAGCAGGTCGAGATGCTGAGGCTTTTGCAATTACTAATGACCTTGCACAGAATATTCATTTATCTACAAGAATACCCGACAATCCTAACCATACAACAAACACGCTAAATCTTTTTCCCACAAACAAGCCTTCTAAGTACATGGTCGAAGTGAGTGGTCCTTTAGGCACCTCAGATCACAACTTGGTCATTGTCTCTTCTCCAATGGAGCCTTTATCTCATGGCTATTCTCAATCTCGTATTGTTTGGCATTACAAGAATGCAAAATGGGATGATCTGTGTGATTCCTTTTCCTCGGTCGGATTACTGTTTCAAAACTTCTGATATCAACGTTTGCTCAGACAATGACAGTGAAATTATTCTTTTAGGAATGGAATCCTTTATTCCACACTTAACTTTAAAATCTCCTCCTTTATATAAACTTTGGTTTTCCCTTAAAAGTGCTAAGGCTTTTCAAGAGAAGAACGTTGCATATCGTAATTGGCTTGTTAGCAATTTTTAAATTTTATTTTCTGCCTACACCAAAATTCGCAACAATTGTAAAGCAGTCATAATTCAGTCCAAACTAGATTTTGAAAAGACTACGAGTAGAAAACTTGCTTCTTGCCCTAATGGTAGCCGAGCATTGTTATCTCTTGCCAAAACTATTGGCCGCAACTTTTGCCCATCTCAGTCAGAACCACATGGTTGTGTTGTCACTTCAGCCAAGGATAAATCTTACCTGCTAACATCCCATTTTCCTTCCAACTCATGTATTAATGATCTAGGCAAAACAGCTTCCACCATTCCCAACACATTCCATTCAATGACTCCTGTGGTCTTCCATTAAAAGGACGTCAGTCAAGAATTTTCACGAATTTTGATGCTAAGAAAGCTCCATGACCCAATGGTATTTCTCCACTTGTTCTCAAAACCAGTGACTCTGAATTTACTCCTGTTCTTTGACACATTTTTTCACTTTCTTATCCCACAGGTCTGTTTCTTTCTGGTTGGAAATTTGCTCATATCCAGCCAGTTCCTAAAAAGGATGACAAAACCCCACCCATCCAATTATCATCCCATTGCAATTACTTCTACTCTTTCTAAAGTAATATTAACCGCCAACTCTTAAACTACCTAGAAACCTTCCGTCTGATCAACGATCGCCAGTATGGATTCCATCACCATTCCACTGGTGATATTCTGGCTTATGTTACCCATTTATGGACTAATTCAATGGAAAGGTTCGGTGAAACACAAGTAGTTGCTCTTGACATCTCAAAAGCTTTCGATCGTGTTCAGTATAAAGGTCTTCTAAACAATTTTCCATCTTATCTTATGGTCTGCCAATGTTTTTTGTAATTGGTTATCCAGTTTTCTCTATGATCGCTCACTGAGGGCGATGGAAGATGGCTCTCTGTCTTCTAACTTCTCCACTAATGCTAGTGTCCGCTAAGGTTCAGTTCTTTCCCCCACTCTTTTCCTCTTGTATATCAATGACCTTCTTCCATTTACTGGAAATCCTATCCATAGTTTTGCCGATGATAGCACATTGCATTCCACTTTCCATTTGGAGAAACCTTGCCCTACATAATCAGCTTACTTCTCGAATATTCGCTACCGATTCCTTAAATGCCGATCTCCAGGGAATTTTCCAGTGGGGCAAAGACAACTTAGTTGATTTCAACCCTTCTAAAACTCAGTCTTGTCTTATATCTCGCAAAAAGGATTCTTCTGCTCCTATGCTTATCTTTGGTGAACTCCGATTTCTAGGAAAGTTGATATATCTCTTTTGGGGGTTACCCTGACTTCTAATCTCTTTTTTGGATTACCCTGACTTCTAATCTCTTTTGGGGATTACCCTGACTTCTAATCTCTCTTAGCACAAGCACATTACGAATATTGCTTCTTCTGCATCTAAAAAACTTGGTTTTCTCTTTCGCTCTCGGCATTACTTTTCTTCCGAACAGCTGCTCACTCTGTATAAATCGCAAATCCGCCCTGCCATGGAATATTGTTCCCACATCTGGGGTGGTGTCCCCAAAACCTCTCTCAGGCTTCTTGATTCCATTCAGAAGAGAGCAGGTAGGTTAATTAATGATTCATCTCTAACAGAGTCTCTCCACTCTCTGTCTCATAGACGTACTGTTTCTGCTACATGCCTCTTCTACAGATACTTCCATGGGCACTGTTCTTCTCAATTGGCTTCTATAATTCCCACTCTCTCTTTCAAAACAGTCCGAACACTTGCCGCCAACATCCAATTACTGCCCAACTTCCAACTTTTCATCTTCCTCGTTTATTCATTCATCTGCCATTTCCTGGAACAACCTTCCTTCATATGTTTCCTGAAAATTACAGCCTAGAGAAGTTCAAGTCCAATGTCAACAAATATCTGCTTTCGTCTTCTCAACCTCCAACCCAAGCACGGTGCCAAATACTATAAGTTATAATACTTCTCGTGTTTGGCATTTTTATTTAAAAAGACTACCGACCAAAACTTCCAAGCAGTGAATTCGTCCACTAGCAACAGGAGTGACAGCGTCATGTTGGCTAGGAACCAGCATCTCATGAATTATGTCCTTTCAATATATAACATGTCAGCAAATTGCGTGGTCGATTGCTGTTTGCTGGGAGGGAGAAACCCTAGTCTCCTGAATAATAAAAAAAAACCGATTGTACTGTCGCTGAGATCGACTAACTGCGCCACCTTGTGAAAATGGTCCTTAAACATTTCTGGCGTCATTGGCTGGATTGGAACTCAAAAAGTTTCCTCGTCGGGTGGAGAAGGATGCCATTATACGAACTAAATATTTCCAGTTTTCCAGGCTCTTTAAAGAATGTCATTACTAGGACTGGTCTGCTGTGCGAGAACAAATTGGCAGCTCATCAGTGAGTAGGCAGGAATTTGAAGAAAACATTCCTAATGAAATTTATTTTGTGCTACGAAACCTATTTTAAAAATGCAGGTAGAAATCAAATTGAACTTTCGCTTTTGGGTGAAAAGTGAAGTGAGAAAATGTTTTAAGAAGGAAGAAATATAAGGAGAATAGAAAGAAAGTTACAAATTCTCCTATAATTCTAATGGCTTGTAAATTGTAGATACCAATAATGTTCTTGGTATCTTGGTATTCAATAATGTTCTTTATATTCCGGCACGACCACCAGGTCATTGGGATTTACAAAAAACAATCAATGCAATTGTTAATCGTATTAAGCAGTCACGGGCTTGAACCCCGGTCCACTAAAAGGGCCTTTGCTACTGCACTCACGCTGTTGACCACTTGGCTATTTCAGGCCTTAGTAAGATATCTATAAGGACACACAGAATAATAATGTGTAACCGAAGAAGTTAAGCTTAAATGATAATTTGTAGATCCAACAAAAACAGAAAGAAGTACCACAAAATACAAATACAGCGGTTTTACCTCTTCTGAAACCTTTTTTTTTCAGAAGTGGTAGAACCTCACGACACTCTGCAGCGGCAGAGTGTGGTACCTCTCGAGGGAGACCAAACCAAGAGAGATCTTGAGCATTAACAAAGTAGTGCGGAACATTTAGGGTAGCGTTGCACCCTAAATGAATATTGGCTTTTAAAATTGGCTCCTGCATGATGCGCTTGTCGATTGAATGTTTATCTATTATGGATCAGTATTTTTTCTCAATGGGCAGATATTTACTAACTGGTGTTTATCTTCTTTTCAGGAAACCCTCTATGTATACAGTCCGTTTAGGAGCCCACCGAACACAGAACGGTACAGATTATGCAGTTAGCACGATAAAGGTGCACGAAAGTTACACTAGGAAAAGACTCTATTATGACATCGCAGTGATCCGGCTCAAAAACCGAATTCAGCTTTCTGATAAAATAAAGGTGATTTGTCTGCCGAACTCGGAAATGGCTAAACCGAGCTACGTTTCTCGTACTGTGACTGTCGCAGGCTGGGGTGCACTTTACTCTGGTACGTTAATTCTTTTGTACTAATTATGTTCCTTCTGATCATTCTTGCACTCTCCCAATCTTAAATATTCGTCTTAATCCGGATGTATTATAAAATCAAAAATGTATTTTCAGTCTGCGCTCCGAAAATGAGGTAAGAAAAAGTCAGGATGCTGTTAGACCGAATTCGAACTAATTGGAATAGGTTGGATTTATGGAGTTTGGCATTACTGAGATTTCTTGAGCTTTACTGAGAATTTTTCTCACCCATCACATGTTCAGCCACAAACCTCCATAGTGTTCTACCTGGACGTTCCACGATCACCAACCTCTTGGACACACTGTTCAGAATTGAAAGTACCTTAAGCAACAAAGAGCAACTGGATATTGTGTTCCTCGACATTAAGGCGGCCTTTGACAATCTGTCCACCCATGCATTATGTACCATACTGTGCAACTACTTCAAAATCTCTGGTAACATCCTAGTTCTCCTTAGGAAACTCCTTCAGTCCAGGACCCTATGGATCTGAAATCAAAACCATAATCACCACATTCTGTGCTCCAGAGGGCTCCCCCAAGGGGGCGTTCTCTCTGCCGCCCTCTTCGCAGCATCTTTAGAACCCTTCCTATCAAACCGTACTAGTTTTACCACCTACGCAGATGATATCAAGTCTTCATCATCACAAAATGCCCCTAGTCTCTCCAGTCTATTACCGTGAGCTCCAACCGACAGCTACATGAACTGGAAAACTACCTTCATGCGATTGGACTCTCCATTAATAAAGAGAAAACTGCACAACTCTCTATCACCAAGAAGAAAAATACCAACGATGTGAACATCATTATAGCGAACTCTCCAGCTAAAAAAGTCACCCAACATAAAGATTTGGGTATCATCTGGGACAAAGACCTCACCTTCTTGCCTCACTTTAATGCCACTCGAACGAAAACATATTCGGCTTTATGAGCTGTAAAACAAGAGATCTCCAACTTCCATAACCCGCACCTTATCATCAAATACATTCTTCATTGCATTTTCCCAATTCCATTATATGCCTTGACTATATGGTCCTCAGCACCCTCATCATACCAAGCCAGATTCCTCTCCTTGGAATTCTGGATCTTGAAATGGCTAAATAGGGTTTCCGGGCTAACACCTACAATCTCAAAATCTGTTCTGGTCACCAATCTTAATACGCTTCCTTGGAGGTATCTCATCATGAAACTGAAGTCACCCGATATTTGGGATATCATCGCCAGACCGTCCGACAGGAGAAGATGCCAGTCCAACACCTCCCCATACAGATCGAAGCTGCGAAGCATGTCCTCCCTGGACAACATGTTTCCACATAACTCCTTCCAGATATTTAATAGATTAGCCATAGACGTTGAGAAACTTTGCAAGGACAGAACATACAGAGCTTCCATTCTTGCAGACATGTATCCCTTAGTCATGTTCTAGGTGGACTCTCTGTGATGCCGCACTATCCACGCTCCGATGTATCCGTTGCACTTTTATTTGTTGTAACTTTATGTTTTTGTATCTTCACCAGTGCCTGTTTAAGGCCGTATATTGTATCTGGCTCTGTATACAATGCATTTGCCGGTATTTTATGTTGCATCTCTGTATGTAACGCATGTCCTCTAGCTGCATAGCTGTAAAGGGACATTTCTTCGGAAAAGAATTGATAATAATAATAATAATAATAATAATATATTGAAAACGATATGTATGAACTCTGCAGAGTTCGTCCTTCACGATTCTGTTCATCCTTTGAACTCTGCAGAGTTCGTCCTTCACGATTCTGTTCATC
The DNA here is from genome assembly GCF_048544385.1 of Mastigoproctus giganteus. Lineage (NCBI taxonomy): Eukaryota > Metazoa > Arthropoda > Arachnida > Uropygi > Thelyphonidae > Mastigoproctus > Mastigoproctus giganteus. The sequence goes on from NC_143580.1 coordinate 2,257,937, forward strand.
CTTTGAACTCTGCAGAGTTCGTCCTTCACGATTCTGTTCATCCTTTTTAGATTTTCCATCCAGAAGTTTTATTAATGTCCCTCAATGTGTGATTCTGCAAACCTTTTGGAGAGGGACTTTTATCTGCATGATAGCCTTATTAGGTAAATGGAATCTATTTTATAATGATGAAATACATTTAAATAACGACGATGCAAGAGTTCTAGCCAAACAGCCATAAGGAAAAATTTTGATTTGGGAGTGAATAGGATAATATAGATACCTCATTTAAGTCAAAGTAACCTTTCCAAGTCTTCGCAAAATGAAATTTTTCGTCAGAAATCTCTTTCCACTGAACAGATGGAATTGGATGCTCATTGCAGAACTCTGCATCGCAAAAAACACTGGCTAAAATTATACAATCAGAGTTGGATAGTGATATCTCAAGGGGGAGGCAACGAATGACAAGTTGGATACAGGCTCCGAAGTTGAATTGAACTTACAAATAAAGCTAACTGAAATGGTACGCACCTGTCATTCTGGGAACCATATTTCAACTGCATAATGATTTTTCTGGGTTTCCTCTCCCAAGAGGGAAACAAGATTACTAAAACAGCTGGTAACATCCTAAGAGAAAAGTGGCACAATTTGGAAACCGTGACAATGTCACTTCTCATTGAAAACGAAAAACTAAAGGCGCTTAATCAGGAGGTACAAAACAGAACAGATCTCCTTGATAGGATTATAAATACCTGCCCGGCATTCGTGATGAATTCAGATACGGTCAGACAAGAGAAATCAAAGGATCTGATAGGATCCGAGGTTTTCGATTCTCAGCTGATAAGGGAGCCACACCTGTCATGTTCAGAACCTAATCATTCTGAGTTACTACCTGTTTCTCCTGTTCCTAGATCATATGCAGACACCGTTCGAATTTCGGTACAAAAGACTGGACAACCGAAAGTTAAAACTGATAATGTTATTATTCTTCGAGCTTCAGACACCAGTGGGTGCAAAACAAGTGGCGAAGTTAAAATTCTCGTTACTAAGACCCTCAAGTCTGATCTTAAGACTGTTAAAATTAAGTCCCTACGCATGATACGAAATAAAGGAGTTATTGTAGAAACTGCTACCAAGACAGACTTAGAAAATTTATCTGCTTCTGAGTCTGTTACTTCGGTTGGCGTCTCTCTCGGACGCCCTCGCATGGGAAACCCGTCTTTGTTTCTTTACGACATTCCAAAAGATTTAACTAAAGAAGATATAATCGAAAATCTTCATGTGAAAAACTTGGCTGACTATGGATTTTCCTTAGAGGAATGTAAACAGGAAATTGCTCTCAGATTTACTACCTGTGCAAGATCGTCGTCACTTGTGAATTGGGCAATAAGCTTCCCGCCAAGAATGTACAACCGCCTTCTGTCCCAAGAAAGGATTTTCTTATCTTGAGTGTTCTCACAATTTCCGTCGGTTTACAATTGTAACCAAGTGTTACCTCTGCTTAGGATATGGGCACACTACACAGTTTTGTTCCCACGAATCCCCTTCGTGCGGTCACTGTGCCCGCAGGGTCATGTTTTCTCTGAATGCCCTCATAAGGAAGAGGCGGCTTGCTGCGCAAACTGCAAGAGATGTAAACGGGAGTACAGCCATTCTGTAAAGGACACTGAATGTCCTGCACATAAAAGAGCATTAGAAACCGCAAAAATAAGGACCGCTTATGAGTAATTTGGCCCATCACTCTCTACATAATGTAAACAACACTACCTCTCTAAACGGTTCTACGCCAGTTTCCTCTGTGGGGGAGAAAGGCCGTCTGAGGATTATGCAGATAAACGGGCAGTAGCTGACGAGATTAGGCTTATGCCGAGACAAATTGTATCGACATTGTCGCTATACAAGAGCCTTATTTTGCACGCGTCCAGTCTGGACCACAGTCTAAAATCCTGGGTTACTCGTTAAAAATGAGAATAATACAACCCGTTGACCAGAATCCCAAATCTTGTATATTAATTCTTAATGACTCTTTAGACATCACGGTTCTTCATGGTTTTTGCACTCAGTTCTCTACCTGCGTTCTTGTCACACACTCCGTAATGAATTTTTACTTAATTTCTCTCTACTGCCCTCCATCGGAGGACTTTAATCACTCCCTTGCTCACCTCGAGACTGTGATAAATACTTTGGCACCGAATAGCAATATATTGATCTCATCGGACGTCAACGCAAAATCAAACTTTTGGCACAGCCCTTCTACAGATTCACGTGGCCTTCTCTTGGAGGAGTTCATAATTAATCATTGTGTTTCAATTCACAACAAGCCTAATCATCCTCATACTTTCTCAAGTTAGGCAGGAGAATCTAATATAGATATAACGATGACAAACTCTCACATCGATTGCAAATCGATGTGAGAGTTTGTCATCGGACTGGTGCACCAGTGACCACAAAGTCATCTTTTATATGCTTTCCCCTGATTCTACCGTTCCATCTTCACACACTTTCTCACAGCCAGAAATAATAAGATTTTCTATCAGAAATATTGACTGGAATGCTTTGACTCTTCCATTCTTCTGGACCTTGACGAACAGAAACTTGCTTCTTTTGAAACCTCACCTATTTCTCATCAAGTGAACTATATTCAAAATGCTATAATAAAAGCGTCATATAAGTCTTACAGGAAAAAGAGGATTAATCAGAAGACGTGTTCATGGTGGACGCAGGAGTTATCGCAGTTAAGAAGGTAAGTTCATCGAGCCTGTAGGTACTACGAAAGGCATAGAGACTGGTCCCAAGCCGACGTTAATCGTTTTTACCAGCAGTATTCTTCATTGAGGAAGAGCTACGTGAAGGCCATTGCCTCTCGAAAGCGTGAAACGTGAATGAATTTCGTTCACACCTCTGGAAATGCTAACCCTTGGGGTCTTCTATACAAGATTGTAAGAGGAAAAACCTCTTGTTCTAACATTTTTGGCTCAATTGTGGCGGACTCCGTGGAAACACTGAACTGGCATGATTCTGCAAATGCAATCTTAGATGCTCTTTTTCCGTTGGATGATCCTACCTCAGACCTACCTGTTCATTGTAAAATCCGATCAGACAATGAATTTTATGTGTCCTCAACAACCACCGAACCTTTTACGTTGGATGAACTGCAGGCTGTCTCGCATAAAGTTAATGTTCAGAAGTGCCCAGGACTAGATCTTATAGAAAACATTTTTATTATCAGAGTCTTGAAATTAAAACCTTATGTTCTTCTAAACTTATTCAACAGATGATTCAGGAAGAACGTTTTCCGGAAATTTGGAAGGTCGCTCTAGTTAAGTTGATCAGAAAGCCGGATAAGCCTCCTGGAGCAGGTAGATCGTACAGGCCGTTCGCTCTGCTGGCTAACTTGGGTAAATAGCTAGAGCGACTAATGGCCATTAGATTGAATAACCTACTGGTAGAACAGGATCTGCTTTCGAGGAGTCAATATGGTTTCTGTCTCGGACGTTCCTGCGAGGATGCTCTTGTGGACTTTGTCTCTTCTGTTCAAAACTCAGTACATAAATATACCCTGGCAGTTTTCATCGATTTCGAGGGCGCCTTCGACTCCCTTTGGTGGGAGAGCGTCCTGGAGCGTCTGCGATCAGCTAGGTGCTCCAACCACCTTTACCTTTTAATCCGTAAGTACTTTGCCAATAAAACCATAATAGTCAAGGCTAAACATAGCGAAGTATCAAGATCAGTATCTAGAGGGTGCCCACAGGGCTCTATATTGGGTCCTTTTACATGGAACATGGTGCTGCAGCAGTGGCTCTCCCGATCTTTCGGTAACGTCAAAATAATAGCGTATGCAGACGATCTCATCATCTTGGTAAATGGTAACTCTAGGGCCGATCTTGAAACTACCGCAAATATATTTTGTTCTCCGGGATCTCTACGATTGGACTGTGGCCAATAAGCTTAAAATCAGCTTGTCAAAAACAAAGATGATGATTTTTGGATCAAAGTTGGATATCTCTCGACCTCCGTTGGTCAAGATCAACAACATTCGTCTCCCCATAGTTAAAGAGTACAAGGTTCTAGGACTGGTAATTGATTCCAGTCTCAAGTTTATTCCTCACTTGACAAACTTATCATCTAAAATACGTAGATTTACTGGTGCAATTGTTAGGGTGTCCTGTGTTGAATGGGGACTCTGCAGAAAAACTTTAAGGATCTATTACAATGCAGTTTTCCTCCCTCTGATCACGTATGCTGCCGGTGCATGGTTTGACAGGGCATGGCTCAAACACTTCAAAGCAAACCTCGCCTCATTGCAGAGAACCATTTTGCGGTGTTTAGTTAAGGCAGGCAGGACAGTCTCGACGCAAGCTCTGCAAGTACTAGCCAGAACATTACCTTTAGACTTGCAAGTTACTTATAGAGGATTTTTATACAGATTGAAAAGGCAAATTGACCGAATTTCTTGGAATAACCATCAACCTTCAAGATGATGCTAAAAGAGAAAGAAGGAGACTGTGGAACGAGTTAGTAAACATCTGGCAGTCCCGATGGGATACAGCTCCGGTTGGTGCAAAAACGAGAAAATTTATACCACAAGTTTCATTTCTCCTTGATAAACGTGTTCGATTGTGGTTCTGCATGGACATTTCACGTCGCACCTGTTGACAGGACATGAATCGATGAACCAGAGTCCTCTTAGGTTCAATTTATCACAAACAGACCTCTGTTCGTGTGGATCACCAGAGAGTTGAGATCACATCTTGTTTCGTTGCTCCCTGTATGACGATCTCAGACTTCCTCTTCAAGCACTTACTCATTTTCAACCAGGACAGGAGTCGTCTCTGCTTCAAAGCTCGGAGTCATTTCAGATTCTTCAGGCTTTCGCTCAAGGCGTATTTCTTCGAAGGCGTTCAGTGTCGACAGATCTCAACAGGATGCAGCACAACGGTCCTGCTGATGCATAGCTGGTTAGATCTCCTTTAATAATACATAAACTCAAATCCTCAAGAAATGAAATTTTCCTCGGCCTGCAGACAAAATTAAGTGCTTTCTTCCTTTTTTTTTTTTTAGCAGCACCACTACCTTCTTCCATTTTACTTATTTTTATTTTATTTTATTTATTTTTTTATTATTATTATTTTTGACTCATTTTATTTTATTTATTTTTATTATTTATTTATATAAATGTTTTATTTTAATAATTTCGGTTCCAAATCCAGCACCACGGGTGATCATTTTTTTTCCTTCTCTCTGGAATAGGCCCCCAGAGGATCCTGGCCTACCTTCTGACAACATTAGGTGGGTCAGAGTCTCTCTTGAGACAGTACGTGCTTTACATGGACTGGCCCATTTGTAGTGCTACTGTTCTTCACAGAGATACGAGGCGGAGTTGAACAAACGTTCTAGGAGCCGCCCTTTACATATACAAAAAAAAAAAAAAAAAAAAAAAAAAAAGGTAACCTTGCCACCCACCTGACGAGTTTTTATGTAGCTGCAAAGCAGACCATAACGGAGATAGCTGCGATGTTTTTAGCCATTGCTAGGGGAAAAACGATTTGGACAAAGTCAACGGGCATTTCAGTACAGTAATCAGTAAAAGAACAGTTAGGCGTCTACAGTAGGGTCGGGTTGTTACCAACGAAATGAGAGAATTCGAACTCTCGAATTTGGAAAACTAAATCTGACATCAAAGTCATCAGAAACAAACTGAATATCACCCAGAAATAAGAAACGATGAAGCTCTGTATACTACGTATAGAGTATTTAGCAAATTTAATTTAATAGAAAAAAATAATATTCTATTAATATTAGAATATCTAAAAAAACTGTTATATTAGGGTCATCTAGAAAGTCACTTCCGCTATCCATGTGTATTGTGTCTCTAAATTACGCGCGTTCTCTGGTCGATTTGCCTGCTTCGGTGAAGGAAAAATCATGCGTTTATGAGATGCTGACCTTGCTGTCTATGCCTGAGACCGACTAACTCGGCCACGGAGTAAAAGGCTTATAAAAGTTCATCGATGGGATTCGAACCCGTGCCTTTTCCACCCGGTACGGGCAGGACAGTGATGATACAACTGTGCTATCCATGCAGACAATTAGAACTGCTAATGATATCAGAAGTGGAAAAGTCCACTTCCTGATAAAAGAAAAAAAAAAAAATTCCCAGATCATTTTCGGTATCGTTAAAATGTGACTATCCAATATCGCTTTGAACTAAACCAAACCCCTTTACCACCGCGGGCGGATAATTTCTTCCGGTGATCTACAAAAAGCTACTAGAAGGTAAACTTCATGAGATTCAGCCAGCCTCCTGTTACTTTCTACGATTTTATAGTCAAAATACAACTCACTGTCAACTTTACCGATCCTTCTTAGGATCAATTGTTTCCAGTTTCCAGTACAATGACTTTGAGGCGCTTCCGTAGCCAGGTGGGAAGGAGCAGCAGTGCGTAGCATACGCTTCTTGATTAGACCGAAAGAATTCAAAGAATATCCTAGACCCCATCATCATCCATGAATCAGATGACATAACAGGGCTGACAGTAGAGGAACCAGTAGCAGGAAGTGATCACGGAGTTCTACGGTGGATGATGACGAGAGCGGTAGCACAATTAAAAGGCAAAGGAATGGGTTTTAATTTCAGAAAAGGAAATTACGATGCCTTAAGGTACTACATGGCCTCTATTAACTGGGTAGATATCGCGCAGAGAATGAATACAATTGAACTGTGGTACGCTTTTAAAACATTAATCACAGATGCCTTGAATGCGTATATACCATTAAAAAAATACTCCACGAGAAGGGTTCCAAGTTGGATGAATAATGAAGTTGCCACATTACTTGAGCAGAAAAAGGTGGCGTGGAAAGGTTACAGAGTAATAAAAAGTACTGAAGCCTATAACAGCTACAAGGTGATGTGTAATAGAGCCACAGAAAAGGTTCGACAGGCAAAGGCAGTTTATACGAAATCACTAGCAAACAGAGCAAAGAGGGGGGATAAAGAATTCTTCACATATATAAATGCCAAGAAGAGCAGGACAAACCAGATCGGACCTTTATGTAAGGGAAAGGGGATAGTGTTAAATACACACAAGGTGCCGTTGCAGATGAACTCAACAGTTATTTTGCATCGATATTTACAAATGAAAAGCCTTTTGTGGCAATGGGAAATTGTGGGAGCGAAGTTAAAAAATATGTAATTAATGATATTGAAATTTCGCAACATTATTTATTGAAAAAACTTTCAGAGCCTACAGACCAGTAAGGCTCCTGGAGTTGATGGAATATACCCTATAATCTTAAGAGAGGCGGCAAGCGAGTGCATTGAACCATTGAGGCTAATTATGCGAGCATCACTGGACTCTGGGGAGATTCCCTTGGATTGGAAAAGTGCAAATGTGTCTCCAATACATAAGGGTGGCTCTAAGAGTGAAGTGGGACATTATCGATATATCAGTCTGACTTCAGTGGTAGGGAAAATCTTGGTGGCAATGATCAAGGGTGGAATTCAGGATCATTTGGATCGAACTGAAATTCTCAAGGATACTCAGCATGGTTTTGTAAAGGGAAAATCATGTTTAACAAATCTGGTTCTCTATTTTGAAAGGGTCGCTCATGAGCCGGATTTAGGAAATAATTTCGACATTGCTTATTTAGATTTAAGCAAAGCTTTTGACTCAGTCCCACATGAGCGGTTGCTTTACAAGCTGGAACAGGTTGGAATCACTGGGAAAATCCTTAGATGGATAGCAGGATGGCTTCAGGGCAGGATGCAGAGGGTATTGATAAATTGCTATTCCTCAGATTGGGTTGATGCAAGAAGTGGGGTTCCCCAAGGATTAGTATTAGGACCAATGTTGTTTTTAATTTTCATAAACGACATCGATGAAGGGATAGAGAACGTGATGTCAAAATTTGCAGATGATGTTAAAATTGGTAGAGTAGTTAATGATCACTGTCAAGCTGAGCTTCTTCAGAGAGACCTAGATAGACTTCAGGAATGGTCAGAAAAATGGCAGCTATGCTTTAATCCAACAAAGTATTACACCTGGGAAACAGCAGTCCCAAAATAACTAATTCACTTGGTGGAGTTCAACTAAACCCAGTCCTGAGGGAAAGGAACTTGGGTGTAACGATACGGTCAGACATGAAATTCTCTGAGCATTGTAAACAGGTCGCAAGGAAGGCCCATGGTGTCCTATCGATGATCTATCGAACTTTTGCAAGTAGAGATAGGGACGTGATAATCCCATTATATCAGGCTTTTGATAGACCACACTTGGAATACTGTGTTCAAGTATGAAGACCGCACCTAAAGAAAGACATCGAGCTTCTTGAAAGGGTGCAAAGAAGGGTAACTCGCCTGGTGAGATCGGCAAAAGGGCGTCCTTATGAAGAAAGACTTCGAATATGTGGGTTGCAGAGTTTGGAAACTAGACACCTTAGAGGAGATTTGATTGAGGTGTTTAAGGCTCTGAGAGGCATCAGTAAAATGAATGAGGACGAAATTTTCAAGATTATAAATGATGCTAGAACTAGAGGACATAAATTCAAGTTATGGGGGGAAATGTTTAGATTGGACTGCAGGAAGTTTTATTTTAGCCAGCGAGTTATAAATTACTGGAATAAGTTGCCTACATGGGTGGTAGAGGCTGACAGTTTGGGGAAATTCAAAGGTCATCTGGATAGTACCTTCAGGTCAGGGAAGCGCATAGGATGATAGATTTAATTTCATTTTTATGTTAATTATTATTATTTATTTATTTTTATCATTGTTTTGTTCGTTTCATTTTTTTTTTTTTTGGCTGGTGTAGCATAAGCCGTAGGGTTTCTTGCACCATGCGGCCATTACTAATACTAATACTAATACTAGACCGGGGTTGAAGCCCGTGCCCACCAAATACGGAGGAGGCGGAAAGGTCAGGGAATGAATACTGCATATCCCCGGAGCAATATGGCCTTAGTTGCTAATGCTCCTAAAAAAATAACAATAACAACAATGACTTTATTTCTGATAATCGTATATGTTCAGGTTTAAATTCGTTGTTAAGCGTGTTGGTCTCCTTATCTTTGATATCTTGTCTGGCTTTTAACTTGCAGTTATCTGAAATTCTCAAAACCTTTTTGTTTTTATGAGATATTGAGAATCGACTCGGAATTCCCTCTGCGAAGAGTCACCCTGTTTATGACCAAAACATAAAATATGGGCGTAGGATGGATGGTTGGATCCCTCTACAACAGAAGTTAAAATACCAATATAGATCGTTCACTCCTCATTCAAAATTTTCAGCTTTTCATTTTTCTCAATCCAAGGAATAATTATCATCGTTCAGCAGTGCAGAAACCTTCACTTGTCCAAGGATTAAATTTTTTTTTGGGTGACTTCGTTTGACTCACTTGTGAGAAAATCTGTTGATTACATTTTCAAATTTAAAATTCCAATGAAAGCGTTCTGTGTGTGTGTGTGTGTGTGTGTGTGTGTGTGTGTGTGTGTGTGTGTGTGTGTGTGTGTGTGTGTGTTTGTAATCTGTGTTTAACACTAATGGAACGAATGAAGGAAAAACCGATTAAATAAATTGAAGCTTACATTTATGAAAAAGGACATTTACTCCCATCACTGTCGTTGGATTTCGGCGATCCCTTTCACGAAAAGTGAAGAAGAAAGGATGGAGACATTTAAAAGTTAACATTAACTTTAAATGAGAGAGAGAGAGAGACCCATGAGTCGCATGACTCACATGTAGTTATTCTTTTGTTTCAGGGGCTTCGGATGTTAGCGATGTTCTGCGAGAAGTAACTCTTCCTGTCATTTCAAATAAATTATGCAACTCTTCTTATAAGACTAACGAAAAGTTTCCAAATGGTATTGTAAGCCATCAAATGTGTGCGGGTTTGTCACAAGGAGGAAAAGATTCCTGCCAAGTAAGAAAATAACTTTCTTTCTTTAAGATTATTACTATATTTAATACCATTTATATACCACGTGATATCAGTATTATAATTTATTAAAAGCTATTCGTCTAAACTACTATGCATTAAAGGTGACGTTTCAGGCAACTTAGCGATACCCATCATCAGACCATGCTGCTAACAGACTAGTCTGCAGATGCTCCTAGAAACCTGATGTGCATACATTTTTTCTCTTTATTTCCATGTTCAATATTCTTATACAGAGTGTTTCAATTAAATGTCACCGATGTCTGTCTGCATTATTTATAGTTTTCAGCTTGTCTTCTGGAACTTTATTGTCATATCTGGGCTGAAATATTTCAATCTCATGTTAAAATTGGACTTAGAATTACTCTATGTTTATATTTTCTAACTTCTAAACTGAATTATGAAACGAACGTAAATCGCTCTTTCCAAAAGAAGCGATATTTTTTCTTTAAATCGAGGACGGGGAACAACTTTCCCGTTTCGTAGCTGATTTGGCAAAATATTAATTTAGAAATCGTAAAATCTAAATGGCAAGCCGCGTAGCACAATTTTAATATTAAATTCAAAAATCTCACACCAAATATAACAAAATAAGTACAGAAAAATCTTTTACAATTCTTGCAATAAAAAGTAAAGGTGAGACTACTTTACTATATTTATATGCAACTAAAATATCATTTTATTGAAAAGCTATTTTAATTAGCTGATTCTGATTATCTCTTTTGAGAGGTCACTCATGAGCCTGATTTAGGGAATAATTTCGACATTAGCATTAGCATTAGTAGAGGCATTTGATGCAAGAAAGCAAGCTTATGCAGCATCAGCCAAAAAAAAAAAAAAAAAAAAAAAAAAAACCACTTCCACTTCACCCCTCTGTTCGTTCAAAATACCTGTCCAGCTGAGCTTTAAACTTATTTAGGCTATCAACTTCCACGACAAGGGATGGCAGTCTGTTCCACCAACCAACCACCCGCTGGCTAAAGGCAAATTTCCGCACGTCTATCCTACATCTGCCTTTCCTCAATTTGAATTTATGCCTCTCTCAGGTGATTATTCTGAGCGAGAGGAAGAATCCCATCAGCATTGAGCATGCTTAAACCATTCAGGGCTTTATACACCTCTATCAGATCACCTCGCTGGTGCCTAGTCTCCAGACACTGTAATTTGCAAAACTTAAGCCTTTCTTCGTAAGATCACCCCTTTGTTCCATTCACTAATCTTGTTGCCCTTCTCTGTACTCGTTCCAGCAGCTCTACATCCTTCTTGAAATGAGGCCTCCAGACCTGTATACAGTACTCTAGGTGTGGCCTGACCATCGCCTTATACAATGGGATAATCACCTCCTTATCCCTGCTGGAAAAATTCCTGTATATCATTGACAATACTCCATGAGCTACTCTTGCAGCCCGTCTGCACTGCTCAGAGAACTTCATATCTGCCTGCACAACCACCCCCAAGTCCCTTTCATTCTCTACCACTGTCAGTGTAGTACCACAGAGTACGTTGCTCTGGGGTTGCTGTTTCCCATGTGTAGTACTTTACATTTGTCAATGTTAAACTTCATTTGCCACCTCTCAAGCCCATCTGCTCAACCTTTCCAGATCCTGTTGCAGCAGCATAGTGTCAGTAGTGTCCTTGACAACCCTGCCAACCTTTGTATCATCTGCAAACTTGGACATTAAGCTTGATATACCATCATCAATGTCATTTATGAATACAGAAAACAATAATGGACCCAACACTGAGCCCTGAGGGACTCCACTAATAACATTAGTCCACGATGAGCAGTGTCCATTGATTACCACTCTCTGTCTTCTCCCGCTCAACCACCCCTTTATCCATAGCAGCAATTTGCCTCCAATGTCACACTGCTCCAATTTGTGTAGCAGTCTTCCATGTGCAACAGTATCAAAAGCCTTTCTAAGATCCAAGTATATAATATCAAAGTTATTCGCTGCATCCAGTTCCTTTGTGACTGCATCATAGTATCCAATGAAATTAGTCAGGCAAGACTTTCCCTTAACAAAACCATGCTGTGTCCGAGCTATAGCTGAAGTCTTGTCTAAATGATCCTGCAGTGCTTCTTTAACCAGTGCCTCCATTAATTTTCCTGGAACAGAAGTTAAGCTCACAGGTCTATAATTACTTGTGTCAGCCTTTGATCCTCCTTTGTGAATTGGGGGTCACATTTGCACATTTCCAGTCTATGGGTACCTCCCCTGAGTCCAAGGAAGCTCTCATAATTATAGCTAAGGGTTTGCTTACTTCCTTTGCTGCCTCCTTTAATATAACTGGATAGATCCCATCCACCCCGGGTGCCTTTCTTGTGTTTATCTTCAACAGTTTCTCCTCCACTTTACTCCCAGTTATTTCAAGATTCTGTAGCTTACTGCTAGAGTTGAATACACCTCTGGCATTCCCCTTACTGAATAACTCCTCATGTGTGAATGTCGATGCAAAATATTCATTTAGTTTGTTAGCTATCTGAGCAGGATCATCAACAGTTGACCCATCAATATCAAGTGGACCAATCTGATTCATCCCCTTCCTTCTAGAGTTTACATAAGTAAAGAACTCTTTGCTGTTTTTCTTTGCATCCCTTGCCAAAGATTTCTCGTAATCTGCCTTCGCCTGCCTAACCTCCTTTGTAACTTGGTTGCATATCAACTTATATCTATCGTACGCTTCTGTGTCACGTGTTAATTTATAAGTATCCCATGCATTTTTCTTCTCTGCCATATGCCTCATTAGTTCATCTGACATCCATTTTGGCCTAAACCTTGAACAATATTTCTTAATCGGTATGTAAAGCCTAGTAGCTTCCAAGATACGTTCTTTGAATGCTTCCCATTTTGAATTTGCTGTTGGTAACATCATCAGTTGGTCCCACTGTATAGAATTTAAATACTGTCTCAGTCCATCGTAGTCGCCTTTACGGAAGCAATAACCCTTCCCTTTACCCCTAATGGTAGTTACCTCTTTGAGTAAATCCCACTTCAGCACACTGTGATCACTGCCACCTAGTGGTTCATTTATCTGCAGATTCTTAATAAGAATCTGCAGATAAATGATTTGATTATCAGCATGAAGAATCACTGCTGATAATCAAATCAAGAGTATTGCTCCCTCTAGTTGCCTCCCGAACATGCTGATGTAGAAAACAATCATCCAATAAGTCCACAAAAGCCCTGCTAGTGTGTGAGTAACCAGCCCCCGAATTCCAGTCAATATCTGGGAAATTAAAATCTCCCATTATAAGACTCTCTGATTTACTGGCCCACTCTATTTCCCTGTACAGTTCCTTATTATACTCATCAGAGTCATTAGGCCTATAGCACACTCCTACTCTCAATTTTGATCTCCCAATGCTTATGTCACACCAAACTGACTCAACACTGCACTGTCCAGAGATGTCGACTGGATTCACTTCCTTGGTTTTTATGTGTTTCTTAACTAATAGCATAACCCCTCCCCCCTTCCTATCCTGTCTATCCTTTCTGTAGACGTTGTACTCCCCAAATTGCAGTTCTGCATCCCTTATATCTGTGTGACACCACGTCTCTGATATCCCAACAATATCTGCCTTTGATGTTTTGAGCAATACCTCAAATTCATCAAATTTATTTACCAAACTCCTAGCATTGGTGTACACGCAAGTATACCTGCACCTGTTTCTATTCTTAGCTACCCTAACACAACCCATGTGTTTACTTGTACCGCAATGGCTCCCAGCAGTCTCTGAAATACCATGCATCTTGTTTTTCAGGTTTCTGCTCATTCTAATAGAAGCAATGCAAGAATCGCTTTCTCCTCTGCCAGTGGCTACTGTCAATCTATTGGTCTTTGTGTCCCCCCAAGCTAGCAGTTTTCCGACCCACCTAACACTGCCTCGATAGCATCAGCAAATATTCTTGCACCCTTTCTATTTAAGTGTATCCCATCCCTGTAGAAGCAATCTCTCCTGTTAACAAGTACAGTCCAGGCTGAAAAAAATTCTACCCCTTGAGCCTTGCACAATCTTTCCAGGGCCGAATTGATCGACAATGCTCTCATCATATACTCCCTCCTATCGTGTCTGGGCAGAATTGCAGACACTTTCAAATTCAACCCTAATTCTCGGCTTTTGTTCAACAGTGACCTGTACTTGTTAAGTAATTCTGCCGGTCTCCTACTCTTAATATTATTAGTGCCAACGTGTACAACTATATCACCTTTTGTGCCCTTAAAAGATGATATTCGCTCTACAACGTCATCAACCTTTGCCCCTGGCAGACATACCCTGGTCCTGTTCACCTATCTTTTTTACAAAGCATGTTCCCCGTTTCCCTGACAATAGAGTCACCAACAACTACTAGTTCCTTCGGGACCAGCGCATTCTGCCTTGGGGGTTGTGTCTGTGTCACGCGATGCCCAAGTGCAAGCTCTGGCGTTGATGTGGGCAGCTGAGAGCTTGATGGGCCCCTCAATTTAGTTTCTTCGTGGGCATCCACCCTGTCCTTCAAGCTCTCATATAGGCCCACAAGAACGCCGAGTTGTTGCCTGATATCGACATTGTTTATTTAGATTTCAGCAAAGCATTTGGCTCAGTCCCGCATGAATTTATAAGCTGGAATGAGTTGGAATCAGAGAGAAAATCCTTAGACGGATAGCAGTATGGCTTCAGGGAAGGAGGCAGAGGATTGTGATAAATGGTTATTTCTTGGATTGGGTTGATGGCAGAAGTGGATCAGTGTTGGAACCACTGTTGGGTTTGATTTTCTTAAATAACATCGATGAAAGGATAGAGCGCGTGGTGTATAAATTTGCAGATGATGTAAATATTGGTAGAGTTGTTGTTAACGTTGTTGTTCTCCAAAATAACTTATACACTTGGCGGAGTTCAACTAAAGCCGGTAGTGGAGGAAGGGTACTTGGGTGTTAGGATACGGTCAAACATGAAGTTCTCTGAGCATTGTAGACTGGTTGGTCAAGTGTCTGCTCCTCTCTATCATGCCTTAAGGAGTTATTTCTCCGATCGCTTTATAAGTGTTAAAAATGAATTTGAAGAAATTACAAGGTCTGTCTCAAGAGGATGTACACGGGGGTACATTTTGGGACCCCTGTGTTGGAACAGGGTTTTCCATATATGGTTGAGAAAAGTTTTCTAGGCGTAGGCATGATTGCTTATACAGATGACGCTGTACTTCTGATAAAAGGAAATTCGAGGAAAACTTTAGAGGATACTGCAAATCTTGTACTAGCTGATTTACAGCACTGGGCAAAAATTCACAAATTTCAGGTCTCTATTACGAAGACGCATCAAATGCTTCTAAAGGGAAATTTGGATCCTGAACGTCCTCCTGCCATTAAATATAATGAGAAGGTAGTCAAATATAGTGCTACAGTGAAATATTTGGGCATACTATTGGACGATCGAAGGAGTTTCTTACCGCACGTAAAATATGTCAAGGACAAATGCAAAGTTCTTTTCGCCAAATTAAGACAAATCATGCGTAAAGAATGGGGTTTGAACAGTAGAACCTTAAGGTTATATTATAACTGTATATTTTTGTTAATTTTGGCTATGGACTGGTGTCTGGGACTTTAGATCTGATAAAGTGATAATGATTAAGCAATTGCAACAAGCTCAGAGAGCAGCCATGCTCCTGATGTCAAGAGCTTGCAAAACCCCTTCTACTGCAGCTCTTCGAGTGCTCCTTGGTAAATTTACAATACAGTACCAGGTGCAATTTAGATATTTAGTTTATCATCATAGGAGACAAATTCCTGCGAAAATTGGTGGCATCAGTCTTAACTTGAAGAATAGGCAAACCCAAGAAATGAAAAGGCTTCGGATGCTTTTTGTCAATAAATGGCAGTCGGATTGGATTCCAACTGATGTCGGTATAATTACTAAAGGTATTTTTTTCTAGTTGTTAGGGAGTTTGTGGAGAAAGATTCCCTCTGGCTATTCCCGAGTCTTCATACCACGTTTTTATTTACTGGTCATGGTAGTTTAAACAGCAAACTGTATAAATTTAAACTGGTAAATTCGCCTTTATGTCATTGTGGTGAAGAAGAAACTGTAGATCACATCCTGTATCACTGTTCATCTTACAGTGACCTCCAGATGAACTTAGAGGATCTGTAAGATGTAAAATCTTACAAGTAAATTGTATATAAAGATAACAGATCGTCGTTCCCAAATTGAGAAATTTAATAAGAAAGGATACGTCAGGAATCCTTTCATACGTCAGGAATATTGAAAAATTAAATATAACAAATCAAATAAATTGAACAAAGTGGATCGTTAAAAATATGGGGGAGATTAAATTAAGGAGAGGGCTAATCGAAGGCAAGGGAGAGTCATGGAAATTACTGCACGAAATTTCCAGCAACAGATGGATAAACACTCAGCTACAAGTACCGTAAACAAATCTGAAGGTCTAACACGGGTAGCAGAGCCATCAGTAAATAGGCGACAAAAAGGGTCGGTCGAGAACAATAGAAAGATGAGCCGAATTAGTCGGAACATCCCTTTGATCAGAGACTCCAGGAGACAAACAGGAAGTGAGTACAAGACTAATACTGTGTCCAAAACAATAGGGCTAGCGATTGGTAGTCTTGAATAGCTGGTCCCGAAGAAATTTATGGTAGGTGCCAATCTAGTAACACGTGTCTGTGGATTTGTCGGCCAATTTCAAAAGAAAACAGACGGCCTGGGAAAGGAATATTGATATTAAAATGGGAGGTTGAATCTAGCGGGGATGGACATAGCATGCGAAAACCACACTAGCGAATAGTCGGGATGTAAATTTAAATATTGAAGTACGAGCGGTTAAATTTCTGAGCGAAGGTGGGCCAGCACAAAAGAGCGGTACACAAATTCGGACAGCAAAAAGAGAGCGCGCGTAGCCAAGACATGAGCGTCAGCCAGTTGAAAAAGTTCTGCCAAAGTTAAGATGGAGTAATAAGTTGTGTAGGGTTAGATAAGTTTAAGTGCAGTCAGTAAGTTAACAAGAGCTAAAAGAATTTCATGATAAAGGAGAACAGTCGAGTAGTTGGTCATATGGTTGGTGATGGGGTAGTGGCTCGTATGCAAATGAGTGAAGTGTAAGGAGAAATAAGCCTAGTCCGTCATCCGAAGGCAGTGATAAAGGCCAATGCGCAATAAGTGAGCTGAGAAGGTAAAGTTGTAATCCCGAGCCCGCCAGAGTAGATGAACCGAAAGCTAAACAGCAGTATCGAAGACCAGCCCATAGATTCCTAAGAGACTCAGTGATGCCCTATCAAGACGTAGACTACAGCCCATTCAGAAACGAGAAGCCCTAAGATGAATGCCCTTGGCAAATGATGATGCCATTCCCAGACAAGGAGCTGAAGGCGCCAAGACAGAGAAGTTCGGTTCGTAAAAATTAAGTAAGTGACTAGTTATATAGTATTCTCCCTCACAAATAAAGGACTGTAGGAACTCTAATATCAGATTATTATAATGTTTAGAAAGATGTTAAGGGAAGGATGTACAAAAATATAAATATAGAGATAAGTCAGATGATAGTTACGGGTTTTGATTAATGTATAATTAGACATATGTAGAAAGGCAAAGGAGAGAAATTCGATATTTGTTATTAGTTATTGTCTAACATATAGGTATGAGATATTTTGGAAGGGAAGGGTAGAGAAATACACAGAAAGAAAAAAGAACTTCTGAATGTAGCTAACCCTTTGGGACAAGCATTAGTCCAGAAATTGGTGTCAAATGTACTATCTGTCTTGATTGGAGAAAGTTAGTGAAATTGTATTCCCCAAGACAAAATGGGACACTGATTAAATGAGGAGTTAAGAGTGAAATTCCTAAATAAATTTTTAAGGTAAGAATAAGGAGAAAGGGTGTTAACTAATCCTCTTAAGTAATTATTGTTCATGTGTGAAGAAAGAAGAAACTATAGCAGTTTTTTGTAAGGATATTAAGTTTGTTGTGTATAAAGAAATAACCCTTCTAGTGTAAAACTAATGTGCTAAATCGCATATATATCTGATGCTACATAGGCAAAATTGAATAATATTAGTACGTGCTTGACTTTTGATCACTTTATCATGTTTTATATATATGTAAATAAACTATGTTATTTATTAATTAGTGAGTTTGTCATTCTTGAGCACTCAGCCTTTCCGAAGGGAATTATACGTAATTGAGAAGTTCCCTTGAACCTGAATTCTCCTGTGACTCCAAAGTCAGATGTGTAAGTGGAGGTATAAAGAAAGGGGTCTATATATATATCTGTAATGGAACAAAACAAATAAGATATTTAATAATAATAATCAGGAAACTAAGGAAAAGAAGTAAAGACATTCCTTCCATTCTCCCCCCCCCCCCACAGATCGTGTTGATGACTTTTCTCACGGCAATAAAACGGTGTTGGCTGTTTCTCAAACTGTATTTGTAAAATTCAATACTTTTTACCAATCGTGCTTTCAACAGAAGAGAGTATTTGCAACAAGCTTCTTGATATGCATGTGGTGAATTGTTTGTTAAAAATTTCATCCTTGGAATTATAACTGGAAAAATTTTAGTAATGTTTCTTGCTGATCTAGTGAATCTCTTAGTGCGCATGAACTTTCGCGACTACTGGAAGTCATTGCTGCTGCTTACAATACTAGCTCTGAACATAGTGGTGCTCATCTTCCTCTCGAACTTTCACATACGGACGTCGATTATAGGACTTTTGATGAGGTATTGAATTGATCCTTCGAGATCTTGTGATACCTTGTTACTTTTTGTATATTATGTATTTATATTGTTGATTGAGGGTCTTTATAACAATTCTAACTCGGGTTCCTATGAACTTTCACCTACTGGAAGTTATGGGAAATTGGCGACCTTTCGAATTTTCGCTTTGGAAGCCGAGGGTTTTTTGCTGTGTTATACAGATGATATATTTGCTAGGTGTTACAATCAGCTTTTCTTTAGTTGCTTTGGCAGATGTTTTTGGCATAATATGGTTAAATTGATGATGATGCTAGCTCTGGCTGGGCTAAACGTTGGACCACAATTGTTAGTCTTGTGTGAGGTATTAATTGAATTCATATGATGTTTGTTAGCTAAACTTCTTTATTACCTTTTTACTTCAGTTAACTGCTATGTGTTAATTACTTACATCGGAAGTTTATTGATGTCACTGAATTGTCTATTTAACTTGACATTTTTGTACAGTCTTATAGTGTCTGTTTGATGTCTCGTTTGTTACTAGGAATTACTACGTAACGGTAAATGTCATATAAGCTGTAATACGCTGTAAATTCTTGCTTTTCTCAAAGCTTGAAGATGTGTCTGGAAACCAACGCCGATATTATAGTTTCCATATCATGTGAACAGTTGAAACTTTTCATGTTGTAGATAATTGCATCCCTTCAAGGTTTGAAGATATGTTTGGACTCTGCCTCCTGCTTTTATTTGATGTAATTACATTCTTTACACTACTTTACTTTATTTCTTCACAGTTTGTGGAGGGGACAGGGGACAATCGACTACTCTCTTTGACTTCTGCTGTTTTATATGATGTAAATATACGCCGTAAACAATTTCATTTCTTCAGAATTTGAAGAAGTTACAGTAAGACAACTTCCACTTTCTATACTATTCTGCTTCCTTTTTCTTTCTACTAACTGCTATTTCATGAGGGGTCCCTCTGTGATCCTTATCTTTTCTACTCTATTTACTCAATTCCATACTTTACCTAACTTGTATATATATGTATACCCTTTCTATTTCTGCTCGATTGCACCTAGAGGTCAATGCACTTACAGAGCTTTGACCTCTGTAAGTGTGGCAAGATGTAAGTTTATTCTGGTCGCCTTGCATGGCCGGCATTTCCATTGGCCTCGCCACAACACGTTTACGAGCGGCTAATGGGGGAAACCCTGGGGTCCGCTAATTTTAACATATGAATATGAATATGGTTGCAAGAAGGCCCATGGTGTCCTATCGATTTATTAAACATTTGCTAGTAGAGATAAGGATGTCATAATACCATTACATAAGAATATTGTTAGACCACACTTGGAATACCGTGTTCATGTCTTTTGTAAAATACAAAAATAAATTGGTAACCTCAGAACAAACCGACTGTTTTCCAAGACTGGCAAATCTCGTCTTAAGGTGATAGCAAAGAAATTAAAAACAGTTAATACGCTATTTACACCGATAAGCCAAAACATTATGACCACCTACCTAATATGATGTTGGTCGGTCCTCCACATGCAGCCAAAAGAGCTCGTATCCGGCGAAGCATGGGCTCTACAAGATTTCTAAATGTGTGTTGTAACTCCTATAAGGTCCGTACTTGAGACGCGCAGATCGGATTTGCTGTTCCAACAAAACCACAGATGCTCGATGGGATTGATGTCTGGGGAATTTGGAGGGAAAACTTGGAATACGGGCTGTTGTCTTGTTGAAAGAGTCCAGTGCCATTTGGATACGCAGTCATTGTGAACGACAAAACAAGGTCCGTAATAATGAGGAGGTATACAGGTATATCACCTTATGTAAGGCGGCTCCAGAACAGAATGTTTTTTAGTTCATTTCCGCCGTGGAACACTGCGATGATTATACAACTCTTTAAAATCCATCAAGGTATGTAATATCGTGTTTTTGCAGTGTTGGTGTGTTGTTTAATCCCTTCTGGCCACTTTGGTACCAGGAAGGCAATCGCCTAGAAAGCCTGTCCAGTGCCAGTGAATACCACGAAGAGGCGAGGCACAACTATGTATCTACCGTAGCTCACCTTTACAATGTCGTGCCCAATGCCCAAGCTTGAGATCATTAAAAAAAAAAAAAAGAAATGTAATCCACTCAACTCTTGCACATACCTGATAGGATAGGCGAAATTCAAATGACAAGTTATAAAAGCAAAATGGTGAGGAGTAATCCCGTAAGCGAGTCTATGCCAGTCTGAGGCCAGCTGTGATGGTGGTAAGAAGGTCTAAAAAGGATTCAATAGAATTCAGCACATGCAATTATAGCTCGGTAGCAGAATGTAGGGGGTATTTTCGAGGTCTTGATATGGCAAAGAAGTGGGCGTACTCTTACCGTGTGTACATCAAATCCAAAAATTTTATTACTTCATTGAGCGTGTCTTCCCCAACTTTTGTCACTATTGAATACATCACGTGTTCTGACACTAATAGAACAAACTTAATTGCAGAAAAAACTAAACCCCTCAATCATTTCTTCATTCAATTAACAAATATACGTGATCTCAGTTCCAATCTCAATGATTCCATTTCCATTTATAATCTGCCACACCCCATGTACTTTTCTGACAGAATCCCAATTATCGGTTGATTCAAACACTGCTCATCTCAGTTGTCCGAATTACTTCCCGTATGATTGGTTTCACTTGAAGCGTGATGATTGCGCATATATCTGCTCTGATATTCCCTGTCAGAGATTTACTTATTTGGAATTTCCTCTTTTCGATCTTCTCTGATTTACAGTCTCTCTACCATATTATGACAAACTTATATGTTTCTTCTATGGTTCTCCCAACTCCACTAATCACTTGGAACTCTTGGTTTTGCTCTCTTCCAAACATGACTTCCTCACGTCCAACGCTCCTAAGTTAGAGATAATTTCCCTTGTTGATTTTAAAGTTCAAAACTCCAGCTGGCTTCCGTTTTCTAGTCACACAGACCCAGCTGGTTGAGATTCTGAGGCTTTGCAATTACTAATGACCTCGCACAGACAGTTCATTTACCCACCAGAATGCCAGATCATCCTAATCATACAGCCACGCTTGATATTTTCCTTACAAACAGTCCTTCTAAGTACACGGCCAAAGTGAGAATCCGCTAAGAACCTCTGATCACAACATGCAGATGGACTCTTCTCGAATGGACCCTTTCTCACTCCTGGCCATTCTCGATCACGTGTTGTATGGCATTACAAGAAGGCTAATGTGATGATCTGCGAAATTTATTTTCTTCTTTTCCTTGGTCAGATTATTGTTTCTTCTATAATATCTATAATGTAATATCTGTATTGCAGGCAGTGAACAATTCGATGGATGTTTGATGCAATAATACCCATAACAGTGAAAATGCTAGGGGTTTAACATAAAATTAACCAATATAGCAATAATTACGTAAAACATATATTACAACATAAATCATATAATTGCATACAATTAAATTTTATGTTAACATGGGAAATGAAAGAACATTTTCTTTTTTTTTTCTTTTTTTCTTTCTTTTTTTCTCATGCTACACACTGCGCAATGAATAAATAATGGCACTCACTCGGCTGAAGACGAAAGCAATTCCCTCATGATGCGCTTCTGTACGATTTGTCCTCTATGAACTTTTTTGTAGTCCACATCCAACTCCTGGACGTTGTGGAGCATCTCCATGTGCAGAAATCTGTCGCCTAGCCTCAGCCTCCACGCCACAGACTGTAGATAGGAGAGGGCTCTTAAGGGTTCCGGGGTGAACTTCCAATTGCACATCTCCCGAAAACGTGATGTCAAAGTGTTGCTCAGACTGTGTTAGTGACACTAGGTAGGGTTGAATTACTTGTAGGGTTGAAATACTTTAATGTACACTCCACTTTAATAATATCTCGTCATTTATTGGAACTTCACCTGGCGACTTCACCGCATACTTTAACGTGTAGAAAACCACCGCGATGCTTGGCTTGGGGTTCGCCATACTTATCCTTAATATCTTTATAAATACTTGTTGCTTTTGCTTGTTTCTAATGAAACAGCGCTGCTGTTGCATTAGAAACGTTCCAATTCTTTGTGAAACCTCCAAAATCCAGTTATTCCCGGAATCACTCCTGTTTCTTCTTATGAAGCGAAAAGTGACCTCAGGAACCATCTCCTCTTTCGTCAGTCCCAAATGCAAAAGAGTTTTCTCATAGGTGTCACGTAGAAATTTCATCCTTCTGAACTTCCTTACTAATATCTTTCACAATTAACTTCATTCTAGGTCTTTTGGGAAATCCAAAAGCTAATCCAAGACGTGTCAATTGTTCGAACTTTTTTTATTTCTTTTTTCGTTTGCGTCTCTAAAACAATGTCACGATCAAATACTTTTCTTACCTTCCGTATCGTGACCCCTCTCAACGAGTTTCTCATTTCCTTATCCACAGCAATTAGGACATCTTCACTACTTTTAGGTACAGAGTAGTCATTAGCTTGAATTAATAAAACATGCTCACTATCATATGATCTAGCTGCTTCATCGTTGAGGAACTAACTTTCAAGCCCACGTCCTTTGCAACAGAAGTTACGTCACTCTTAACTACATCACTGTAAAGTTTCAGATTTTGTCGGTTATCCGTATCTTGCCTATTATTCTGAGTGGATTCATACATACATTGTATCCGTTCCTTAAATTTCTCATTCTGTATTCCAAGTTCCAGAAGAAAATCCAATCTAGACAGTATCACTGAACTCCTTGGCAAAGAGGAAATCTTCCAAATCTTTACGTAATTTAAATGTTATTTCTGTACTGTTACGAGTATTATCTCCTCCGAAATCGCCATCTGCGGGAGGCAGTTCGTCTCCCTAGAAGAAGTCATGTTTTTGGACAACAGGATTAAAATTCGTGTTTTCATTCCTAATTCCTTTTGAACACGATGACAGTGTCGTTCCCTATCTCAATTTCAGCTGAAGAATTTTAATTTTCCTCAGCCAAATCCATATCACTCTGAACATTTTTCTTAACTTTACCTAACTCCTTATCCCAATCAGTTTAGGCGCATAGATCTTGACTTTCCTCTTATTATTTCGTCTTGAAACGGGAGACCTACTGCACGATGAACACAGTGATCCAACTGAACTTTCTTCCCCACTGTTGAACAACCATCTTTGACGAAGTGTTTTGATAGAATATTCAGACCTACACGGTGTCAAAAGTGCAATGTCATATCATCCCTATTATCCTCACTGTCCAATTCTGTTATCATGATAGCTTTACCCGAGAGAACCCCCTCCCATTCCAGCATCTTCTCACCTACCCCTCCAGAGATAGAGACCTCAGAAGATTGTTTGCTTTGACTCAGAGACAATTTACCTCAAGATATACTTAGCTCCTGAAATTCTAGCTTACGAGAGCCAGTTCTTCCTTAATCTACGTTTGAAATTTGCCGAATTAGCAGTCTCTATAGCAACAGTGAGATCAGACTCCTTAGCACCTGCAATCTTAGAACCTGCAATCTCTTTCAATTCAACGCCATAAATTTTCCCACATGTACGAACAACCTTGAGTGCATCTGACTCCATTTCACAAACCTTTTTTTTTTTTTTTTTAAATTATGAGAGGGCACTAATAAACGTATAGGGGACACTATCATCCTTCTTTCTTCGTTAACCATGGCTGTATAGGTCTTTACTATTTAAATCTAAAATTCTTTAAAATTACATATATTTTCAGCTAGGAAGATATTTTATTCCAAATTTAAATGAAACTAATCAGCTTTTCCACCTGTTTTAAGTCCCCTTCATCCATACCTTGCAGATTTTAAAAAGTAGCTCTTCAAATTTTGAAGTAACAGCGCTATGCTGAAGCATAGCCGGTTGGAACTGACAGTTAGAACAGAGAACGCTCTAACTGCCAAAACAGACTTATCGTAAATCTAGATTGAATATTACCTTTCCTTGATTAGAAATCGCCAAACCTGGTAGACCTCATCAGAATATATTCGCTGGTGCACGGAAGCGATTCATTATTGCGTGTATTTAAGAAAGAAACAATTTTTTAAGGTTTTGTATCTTTCAAGGTTTTGTATCTTTGCAGGGTGATTCCGGAGGGCCACTGATGATCAAACAAGGCAGTAGATGGTTTGTGTTGGGAGTCGTTTCCTTTGGATTCGGATGTGCCCAACCCCGCTTTCCTGGTGTGTACACAAGAGTGACCTCGTTCCTGAATTGGATAAAAACAAACACCCGCTCATAATTGAAGAGTAGAACATATTTCCAATGGCTGGAGATAGAGAGAGAGAGAGAGAGGATGGACAAGATGGCACAAAATGTTTGGGACAGCAACTGCTGAACATCTCAATATATTGGGTAAATAAAGCACTTGACAGTGGCAGAAAAACTGCAGCTTATTTCGAATACTTGTTTCTCCTATAATATTATAAAACACCTCTTTGATTTAGATGCCGTTTTAAAGGATGGTACTTCATTGATTATATTCCTTCAAATGGAAATATATAAATAAACAAATAACAGTTGGTGCAATTGCAGCATTTAAGTGTTTGACTTTTAATTATACTAATTAAATTTTGTTTCTAGCGGCACTCCACTGCAGCTTGTTGCGTAGCCATCCTCGTTCCTTAGTCGCAAACTGCTCGATGCAAGAACTCCGTGTGAACACTTCTTTTATAAAGATCGTTGTTGACCTTTGCAAATTCTGTAATTGAGAAGATGACGTACATGGATGTGTACACTTGTATTCCACATTTGCCTATAATCAGTTTACAACACGCGTTTCAGGGATGACATAGCGGGAAGCGCATTGTTTATATTCATCCTCCCCCACAACGTGCCTAATGGGAGAAGCCTGAGTTCAAATCCCGTGAACGATTCAAGGATGTTTTATTGGTTTATTTTCATAACTTGGTAACATTCGATAACATTTCGGAACTGTAAAACCAGTAGAGCTTCATAAAGAAATTTACCATTTGAAATCAATGTGGAAAAATTCCGATAAAAGCAATAGACATTTGTTAAAAATCTAAAATACAAATGCTGATAATAAATGAGTGCAATCAATAATAAACCAGCAAGACTCACTCAAATCGGCGATTAATTTTCTCGACTTAAACGTAAACCGTAAGAAATCAAAGAAAATCAGTAAACTTATGATTGTCAAAGAAATTCCATTCATCCTTGATGCCACCACTTTTAAATCGCACTGGTTCTGCTATATCCCCCTCAAAAGATAATGCCCACAGTACTTTTATAAAATTGGATTGCGATAGCTGCAAAAGTTCTCAATAACATTAATCGTCAGGTCGTCCTGGGATTTCTAGAAGGAATGGTGTGTCACAAACGGCGATCGTGTTGTGGAAATGTTTCTAAAGTAAGTTCCCTTCAGAAAACGCCCAGTTCAACACCGTCAGCAGTCTACGGCAAAGCAATATCGCTGTCACACTTTCCTCGTCCTCATCAGGCCTTGATCGATACCGAGATATTCAGATACCAACGACTCAGACACAGCTATCATCCCAAACCATCACCAATGTGTGGAGTGCACAAATATGGTCAGGAAAACAGGGCCTGTGGTGTGTATTTCGTTGAGAACCGGGCAATGTAGTGCAAGAAGAATGTGCTTGCACCCGAACGTCTCAATTGAACAAAGAGAAATGACGCGATACATGAATCTCGCAGATCAGTCCAGGTACAACCCGATGGAAAATTCTCATCGGATCCTAATGTGGCGTCAAAGAGTAATCCGGAAGAAGCCTGCGTAATTGCAGAGTTTTTCTCGATTCCTCTTTAGTATTCCTCATTAGGCAGTTGCAAAGAAACAGTGTAGTTTTTCTCCAATCGTAAACAAGGATTTCTCTCCAACTTTATTGTTTCAGGCAGAGAAGAGGCAAACGGCCACCCATACATCCTTAAATGTATAACATACGTACAGAGGTTTCCATTCAAGTAAAATGCTTAAATGCAATACAAAGTTACCGAATAAATTTATAAATATAATATAGTTATGGAAGGACGTTAGGTGCTTTAATTAATATCCAGTATTATACCACGTGAAATTAATAATATAGTTTATTAAGCTTACAGCCCAAACTACTATTCATTAAAGGTGACGTTACAGGCATCTAACCGAAACCCATCATCATGCCATGCTCTTAGGTCTAGAAGAGATTACAATTTGAATCGAATTCCAATAATTATTAATTGTGAATTTTAAGTCTAAAGGATTTTTTGGATTAAATTTCTGTTTTGGTTACACTAGGAAACAGAGATTAAGAATAGGTAAATATACTGTATATGGATATTACTATTACTCTATTAGGGTTACCCGTAAATGATTACATTAACCCGTATTCTTGTCTGTATATTGGGTGGGTTCTCTGGTCGATTTCTCTGTTTTTCTGGACGAAAAAACCCCAGTTTCTGAGGGGAAAAACCTTGCTATCTACGCCTGAGACCGACTAACTCAGCCATGGAGTGAAAAAAGCCCACTAAAGTTCCTCGCTTAATCGATGGGATTCGAACCCGGGCCTTTTCCACCCGGTGTGAGGAGGACGGTGACGATACCACTGTGCTACCCACGCAGAGACTATATATATGGATATTATTATTATTATTATTTTAGGGTTTCCGGTAATTAAATACATTAACCCGTATTTGTGTCTGTAAATTGCGTATGTTCTATGGTCGATTTGCCTGTTTTGCTGGACGAAAAACCCCAGTTACTGGGGAGAAAACCTTGCTATCTACGCCTGAGACCGACTAACTCAGCCACGGAGTGAAAAAGCCCATTAAAGTTCCTCGCGACATCGACGGGATTCGAATCCAGGCCTTTTCCACCCGGTGTGGGGAGGACGGTGACGATACCACTGTGCTAACCGCGCAGACACTGTACATGGATAACCATACATAAAAATTAAATTCTTACCTGCTGTCAGATTCCTTCTTGCCGATGCTCAGAACCTGATGTGGCTACTGGCGAGAAGCGCTGCTAACAGTTAATTTATGGGCGAGGGATTAAATCTATTGACCAATAGTAAGATGTCAAATTTTTCTATGCCGGATCCAGTACTTCGTGCTGTATTGGAAGCCTTCTGCTGAATTTCGCCCTCATACTGCAATCGTGTCTTGGTTGCTGTGCAGGCTGGTTCTGGGGCTCTGGAGGTCTTGTACGTGGGCTGCTCTTCCGAATATCGAGACTAAATTACCCAATCGTAGGTTGAACGATCAGTCCTCAACGGCTTTCACTTTTCCTCATATGGCAGCGAGAGGATCAAAGTGGAGCAAAGGGTGCTAAGAATCTCGAACAGGCTGCCATGCACGGAAATTGAACTTGGCCGGATACAACGTAACATTGTTCATCGGTGAAGAGAGATGGAAATGGAATCAGAAAATGTAAATTGGAATAGCATCGTCTTTTTTTTTTATGTGAACCCCAAACACGAGAGGTATTAGAACCTGTAGTACTTAGTACCGTGCTTGGGTTGGAGGTTGAGAAGACGAAAGAAAATATTTGTTGACATTGGACTTGAACTTCTGTAGACTGTAATTTTCAGGAAATACGTATGAAGGGAGGTTGTTCCAGAAAACGGCAGTTGAATGAATAAATGAGGAAGATGAAAAGTTGGTTCTATGAGTTTGAAGTTGGACAGTAAATGGATGTTGGCTGGACGTGTTTGGACTGTTTTGAAAGCGCGAGCGGGAATTATAGAAGCCAATTCAGAAGAACAGTGCCCATGGATGCATCTGTAGAAGAGGCATGCAGCAGGAACAGTACGTCTATAAGACAGCGAGTGGAGAGACTCTGTTAAAGATCAGTCATTAATTAACCTGTCTTCTGAATAGAATATAGAAGCCTGAGAGAGGTTTTGGGGGCACCACCCCAGATGTGGGAACAATATTCCATGGCAGGGAGGATTTGCGATTTATACAGAGTGAGCAGTTGTTTGGGAGAAAAGTAACGCCGAGAGCGAAAGAGAAAAC